>NC_134485.1:430064129-430364129 GCF_040206685.1 Ascaphus truei | reverse complement strand
CAGCACAACAGTATGGTCTTACTTGTGATTACAAATTTTTTTTTATTCATACAGTATAATGCAGTATACAAACGAAACATCTCCTTTATTAAAGAAACATATACAGTACAGTACAGTGGGATGGTGCGCAACACTGTCAGTCAGACCTGCACCAGTACAGTCCTCGAGGGCAGCAAACAGGGCAGGTTTTCAGGACAACCTTGAAAGCCGTGCCTGTTTGCGGCCCCCAGGGACTGGAATTGTGCATGTCCTGTGTGTGTGGACAGCAAGTTAAAACATTTCTGTACAAATACAAGTAAAAAAACACACAACAACATCTCCTTTATTTAAGTACAGCAGGTCAACTTTGTACAATACAGTACAGCACAACAGTATGGTCTTACAGAAAGTCCTCCACATTGTCCGTCCATGGCCGATTCCTTGCATGGCGCAAAACGCCATTAATGCAGTCTCCAACTCCTTTCATTACAGGATCTGTAATTGGATAAAAGCGTCGCATTTCATCCAGAATGTTTTTCCTTAAATTGACAGGAAGCGCCTTTTTTACGCGATTCCCATCGTAGTTCACTTTGAAGGTCCAGTCGCAGTACAAAGAGTAGGGAACATGGTGCACTTGTGGGGTGCACCAGCACTCTTCACCCTATACTTCTCCCTGAGCGTCAGTGGCAGATCGCACAGGGTGATGTCGGGCACCGTATCGATGCGAGTGAGTGTAGGTCTTTTGGGAGCGGGTGTGCTTGAGGCGACGGGCGATGGTAGGTTGTCTGGGAGGAAGCTTTCCTCCGGTCGTGGTTGCCGTGTTGTCTCCTGGCGTGGTCTTGACGGGGTTGTCATGTCCTCCTCAACGGCATACATGTACACTGCATCTTCTGGTGGAGGGGGTGCGCTTGGTGATGGAAGGGGGTCGAAGGTCCCATTCATCACATCCATGTCACCCCCCTGCTCCAGCGTCGGGGAAACAGGGGCATTAACACCGAGCAAATAATGTATGCCCGCTATGTCAGCCTCTATCTTCTCCATCCGTCGATCCATCCGTTGATCCATTTGTAGCATCCGTTGCTCCACATTTAGCATTGTCTCCAGAAGCAGATCTATCTTTGCTAGCACAATAGAATTCCCGGGGAGATCCACAGTAATCCCATTCAGTATCCGGTCTAACGAGCTGCTTCTTGTGCATGGCGTGTGAACATCTGGGGGGATGGGTGCAATGGAGGATGACATGGGGGTTCCATGGAGAGAAGCGGAAGCGACATCGAAGAAGAGTGGAGGAGGTGACATGTGGATACCCGGTAGAGGAGAAGCGGCAGCGTCGTCGAAAAGGGATGGAGAAAGTGACCGTTGGATTTCCGGCCGAGAAGCAGATTCATCTAAGAGCAAGGGAGAAAGTGACCCGTGGATTTCAGAGGCGGCAGCGTCGTAGGATGGAACCGGAGAAGATATAAGTATATTGCTCCAGGCTCCCCGTGGTGGAGACTTAGGCCCCTGCGAGCCAACAGGTTAAGGGCAGCACCAGTAGCCATCTTGTTTAAAGGGAAACAGGGCTACATTTGGAGGCGCTGCTGAGATTCAAACCTGGGGTGCCCGAACTCAGTGAAATCATGTCACTTACTCTCTCATTACCCTCAAGCCAGGAGGTGTATGAGTGGGCGGCAAAAAGACAAGTCCCAACCCTACAAGCGTTTGCTGTTGGACAAGTCCCCGCTAACACCTTCTCTTATGACATATGTTTGCTGCTGGGTCAGTACCCAGGCTTATGGGAGGCCAAAATCCTAGCCGCCGCACAAACACAGATGGGGTATGGTGTTCAGTGTTAGTGATGGGGGGGGCAAGATTTAACAAAGTAAGGAGGTCCCGGTAATTTATGGCTCCCTGGAGCACTCAGTCAAGGGTGCCCAATTATCTATCATGAAATGCTGGTAAAGTTGGAACTCCGTAGTCCTGGCACGGATTTACAAGAGATTGCTATGTGACTGTCCTCCTCGCCAACAGAGAGTCTTTGTGGGGACAACGCTAGTGTCGCCTCATGCTCCAACTGCAGTTCCAGTATACAGTGGCGACAACCTTTATTCTAACTCGGCTAGATCCGCGAATTTCAGATTATCCCGGTTATGTATTATTCATGATTATTTTTATCTTTGTATTTTTTTTCCCCTGATGAAATAAAATAAATATTTATTCACATTCCTGGTAATCTTAATCATTGACAACAACCCCATCCCCCCCCTACAGTATAAGAATGAATGAAAAAACAACATGAATCAGATAATGTTTTTTTTACTCTCAATTTTCACAATGCGGTGCACATCAGATTTACATTTCAAATTCGAGAAGGGATTTTCCAAAGCGTTACCATAAACAAAGCCTCAAAGGGTTTGGGGGGTTGGGTGAGTCATGCGCAGTAAGCAGCTAGCTCCCATCTCAAAGAGGCTTAGAGTAAACGCAGGCGCAGTCAGGCGATTGACGCTCGGCTAGGGACGGATTAAAAACACAATGACTAACTTCAGAAAATGAATGACTCTGTGGAGGTGACTGTAGAATGACTCTGTGGAGAGGGGGGGGGTTGGATGACTCATGCGCAGTAAGCAGCTAGCTCCCATCTCAAAGAGGCTTAGAGTACACGCAGGCGCAGTGAGGCGATTGACGCTTGGCTAGGGACGGATTAAAAACACAATGACTAACTTCAGAAAATGAATGACTCTGTGGAGGTGTCTGTCTAAAATAGTTTGTGTGTGCTTGGGGGAGGGATGAAGGATTAGTTGTGCTGCAGTTCAAAGAAATTACATACTGTAGAGTACAGTACAGTAATTTCAAAAGGCAGTTCATCATAATAATTTGATCAATAAACCCCCAAATACAACCCCCAAATACAGTACGTACATAACAAGCAAGTCACTTTAACTCCCTGTGCCTCAGGCACCAAAAACAAACAATAGATTGTTAGCTCCACCGGACAGGCAGGGACCTGTGCCTGCAAAATGTATATGCAAAGCGCTACGTATACTGTAACTAACAGCGCTATACAAAAACATGCTGTCAATATTATTATTATATCAAGGTGATGCCCTGTGCAAATCAAATTCGAGAAGGGATTTTCCAAAGCGTTACCATAAACAAAGCCTCAAAGGGTTTGGGGGGTTGGGTGAGTCATGCGCAGTAAGCAGCTAGCTCCCATCTCAAAGAGGCTTAGAGTACACGCAGGCGCAGTAAGGCAATTGACGCTCGGCTAGGGACGGATTAAAAACACAATGACTAACTTCAGAAAAGGAATGACTCTGTGGAGGTGTCTGTAGAATGACTCTGTGGAGAGGGGGGGGTTGGATGACTCATGCGCAGTAAGCAGCTAGCTCTCATCTCAAAGAGGCTTAGAGTACACACAGGCGCAGTGAGGCGATTGACGCTTGGCTAGGGACGGATTAAAAACACAATGACTAACTTCAGAAAATGAATAACTCTGTGGATGTGTCTGTCTAAAATAGTTTGTGTGTGCATGGGGGAGGGATGAAGGATTAGTTGTGCTGCAGTTCAAAGAAATTACATACTGTAGAGTACAGTACAGTAATTTCAAAAGGCACTTCATCATAATAATTTGATCAATAAACCCCCAAATACAACCCCCAAATACAGTACGTACAAAGCCCACTAATCAAACGCACATGGTCGCAGTCAAACGCTACTGTACAGCACAGATTGAATATCGTTACACAGTAAGATGGTTTTTGCAGGCTTATGGACAAAGAAAAAAAAAATTACCATAAATTTTTTTTAATTTTAAATTTCTTTTTGGTCACTCACTCAGGCAAGCAAGCAGTAGTGGGCGAAGTTACAAGCGCATGCGCAGTAAATTACTGCTGTCAAGCAGGAATGTGATTCAAACCAGACACGTTCAAAGGAATGGTGTGGGAGAGATGTAATGTGTGTTATGAAATTAAGTTAAAAACAAATTTATTGGGAGAGATCCTCAATTAAAATATACGGTCCTCAATACATAAATCCTATGTTAGCGGCGAATTAAAAATAAGGTGGAGGAAGGGTAGACCAAAAAGGAGTATGTATCCCAAATAAATTCTAGGCTACTGTAGCTCTATACCCTCTAACAGGGCAGGTAAGTATATGCAATGATACAGTATATGGTTTCTAAATGTTTGATACAGTGTGTAGCACTGACATGTTATTGTATATTGACTATGGAGACATAGTATATGGCTCGGCTCCTCAAACCCACCTTAGCAAACTTGACACCGTCTACAATTCAATTTGTCGTTTTGTTCTCCAATGCAACTACAACACACATCACTGCGAAATGCTCAAAGAACTAGATTGGTCATCACTCGAGTCTAGGCGCAAAGTTCACCTTTCCTGTCTTGCCTTTAAATTCTTCATGGGCAAGCTACCCAGCTACCTGAACAAGCTCCTCACCACTACCACTTGCAGCACTTATCACCTGAGATCAGACTCCAAAAGACTATTCATGGTCCCAACGCTCAACAAAGTATCCGGACGTTCCTCCTTCTCCTTCCGTGCACCCCAAAACTGGAACAACCTACCAGAGACTCTCACATCCACCACCAGTTTAAGTTCTTTCAAATCTAAGGCTGTCTCACATTTTAACCTGGTCTGTAACTGTTTCATACGCTCATAATATATATTTTCTTTAACTGTGCACGCAATATCTTGTATATAATGTATACCCTGTTCATTTATGTAACTGTACTTGAAACCATGTATTATTTGTTTTACTCTGTGCCCAGGACATACTTGAAAACGAGAGGTAACTCTCAATGTATTACTTCCTGGTAAAATATTTTATAAATAAAATAAATAAAATAAATAAATAAATAAATAATGTGAAAGGAGATACAATATTGCCAAAAGGGTTACTCAAACAATGTCAGTAGCGAGGGTTCCCTTTACATTTTTACAGTACTGTACACGCCTATGCATTTCAACAATTTTCAAATGAGACATATCGTACAGCAGCACAGCACTGCAAATGCATGTATACTTTAAATATGCAAATTTACAATTACTGCGCGCGCACGCACAGACTGTGTACTGACGTAGGTTGAACCGCAAAGGTATTAGACTTCAAAGACAACAGCTCACAAACGCCCCCCTGAGTTTTTACATGGCATTGCAGTATTGCAGACAGCGAGAATAAAATTCTAATATCACGGGCGCGAAAAATAACGCAGTTCACTCCGGGCGAAAACGACACAAAACCGCACATAACCGGGATAATCTGAAATTCGCGGATCTAGCCGAGTTAGAATAAAGGTTGTCGCCACTGTATACTGGAACTGCAGTTGGAGCATGAGGCGACACTAGCGTTGTCCCCACAAAGACTCTCTGTTGGCGAGGAGGACAGTCACATAGCAATCTCTTGTAAATCCGTGCCAGGACTACGGAGTTCCAACTTTACCAGCATTTCATGATAGATAATGGGGCACCCTTGACTGAGTGCTCCAGGGAGCCATAAATTACCGGGACCTCCTTACTTTGTTAAATCTTGCCCCCCCCCATCACTAACACTGAACACCATACCCCATCTGTGTTTGTGCGGCGGCTAGGATTTTGGCCTCCCATAAGCCTGGGTACTGACCCAGCAGCAAACATATGTCATAAGAGAAGGTGTTAGCGGGGACTTGTCCAACAGCAAACGCTTGTAGGGTTGGGACTTGTCTTTTTGCCGCCCACTCATACACCTCCTGGCTTGAGGGTAATGAGAGAGTAAGTGACATGATTTCACTGAGTTCGGGCACCCCAGGTTTGAATCTCAGCAGCGCCTCCAAATGTAGCCCTGTTTCCCTTTAAACAAGATGGCTACTGGTGCTGCCCTTAACCTGTTGGCTCGCAGGGGCCTAAGTCTCCACCACGGGGAGCCTGGAGCAATATACTTATACCTTCGGTGCAGCGCCTCCACCTGAGAGGGATCCCAATGTAGTGGGAGGAGCCCCTCGCAGGACTCAAACAATAAACACACACAGTAAAATAGAAAGGCCTTTACCGGCACACATATATCTTATCCTCTAATAACTCTTATACTCTATGTGACTAATAATACAACTACCCATACGCCACGCACGGCTGTTCCCACAACCGTGTAACCCACACTGTGTCCTGAGAAACCCAGTTCCTCAATATCTCACAATGTCCATACCCCAAACCCCCAGTGTGTGACCGTGCGGCCCACTAAATTGGGTGTAGTAGAGTTGGTGCACTTTCTGTATGGTTACCTGCCGGGCGCTCCAGCACCCAGGCACGCCGACAAGGATGAGAAGGTATCCGCGATTCATAGGGTGACCAGAGGTCCCGATTTTGACAGGACAGTCCAGTTTTTTTAAGCCCAAAATACTTTAAAATGTCCTGTTTTTTTGTGGCTGTCCCGGCTTTGACCAGAGAAGGTGGGGCAGCAGAGAGCAAGAATGCAGGCAAGGAGGAGAGCAGAGGCCGGTCTTACTGCAGCTGCAGAGGGTGGGGGCGGGGTTAGCTGCAGAGGGTGGGGGCGGGGTTAGCTGCAGAGGGTGGGGGCGGGGTTAGCTGCAGAGGGTGGGGGCGGGGTTAGCTGCAGAGGGTGGGGGCGGGGTAAGTGACAGCGGAGCTTTAGCAGTGAGAACCGGAAGTGAGGTGGCTTCCCCCCCCAACCAAGCTCCACAGTGAAAGGTAGGACACCCCCCCTGCAGCTGCTCCTCAGAGCTGGTGTCAGTGTGTCAGTGCAGGGTCAGTGTGTGTCTGGTCAGGGTCAGTGTGTGTATGTGCAGGGTCAGTGTGTGTATGTGCAGGGTCAGTGTCTGAGTGCAAGGTCAATGTCAGTGTCTCAGTGCAGGGTCAGTGTGTCAGTGTGTGTCTGTGCAGGGTCAGTGTGTTAGTGTGTGTCTGTGCAGGGTCAGTGTGTCAGTGTCAGTGTGTGTCTGTGCAGGGTCAGTGTGTCAGGGTCAGTGTGTGTCTGTGCAGGGTCAGTGTGTGTCTGTGCAGGGTCAGAGTGTGTCTGTGTAGGGTCAGTGTGTGTCTGTGCAGGTTCAGTGTGTCAGGGTCAGTGTCTCAGTGCAGTATCAGTGTGTCAGTGCAGGGTCAGTGTGTCAGTGCAGGGTCAGTGTCTCAGTGCAGGGTCAGTGTGTCAGGGTCAGTGTGTGTCTGCAAGGTCAGTGTCTCAGTGCAGGGTCAGTCTGTCAGAGGATCAGTGTGTCAGGGTCAGTGTGTGTCTGTGCAGGGTCAGTGTGTCAGGGTCAGAGTGTGTCTGTGTAGGGTCAGTGTGTGTCTGTGCAGGGTCAGTGTTTGTCTGTGCAGGGTCAGTGTGTCAGGGTCAGTGTGTCAGGGTCAGAGTGTGTCTGTGTAGGGTCAGTGTATCAGGGTCAGTGTGTGTCTGTGCAGGGTCAGTGTTTGTCTGGGCAGGGTCAGTGTCAGTGTGTCAGTGCAGGGTCAGTGTCTCAGTGCAGGGCCAGTGTGTCAGTGTGTGTCTGGGCAAGGTTAGTGTGTGTCTGTGCAGGGTCTGGGTCTGTGCAGGGGCAGTGTCTGTGCAGGGGCAGTGTCTGTGCAAGGTCAGGGTCTGTGTCAGTTGCTGTGCGGGTCTGTGTCTGTGCAGGGTCAGGGTCTGTGTGCAGATCTGTGCCTGTGTGAGTGTCTGCACAGGTCAGTGGCGGTGTGTCTGTGCAGGTCAGAGAGAGAATGGGGGTAGAGAGAATGGAGGAGGGTGGAGAGAGAATGGACGGAGGAGAGAATAGAGGAGGGGATTAAGAGAGAGAATGTACGAGCGGAGGGAGAGAGAATTGGGGGCTGGAGAGAATGGGGGGCTGGAGAGAGAATGGGGGGCTGGGGAGAGAATGAGGGGAGGGAATGGGGACGGGAGAGAGAATGGGGGGAGTAAGGGAGTGAAACGGGGGGGGGGGGGAGGGAGAGAGCCTGGTGGGGGTGAGAGAAAATGGGGGAGGGTGTGAGAGAAAATGGGGGAGGGGAGGGATAGATGGAATGGGGGAGAAGGTAGAGAGAGAATGGTAAGAGTTAGAATGAATAATACAGCATCAATGGTGACACTATTAGATACATATCATTATAATATTCATTTTTTAATAGTGTAATTTGTTGTATTAATAATTTTGTTTGTGTCCCCGTTTTTCATTTTCAAAATCTGGTCACCCTAGCGATCCAGCGATATCCTCCACGGTGCGTCCTCCTCCGCGTGGGGTGGTATCCCGCTGGAGTGTCCCACATGAGGATAGTCTCTGCTTCAGCTCAGTAGTCTGGTCCCAGACCGCAGTGTCAGGATCATGCAGAGTAGCACTGTGTCCCTGACTTATAATAGCTAAGGAGCAAGGTTCCTATCTAAGGGCCTGTCCCTGTAGCTGTCACAAACTAATACTGGGAGTCGGGGCCTAGCTGGGGCCTAGGGGAAACCTGGCCTAGTGCACAGGGTCACAAACCCCTGCACACACACCTCTTACCCCTATCTTACTCCAGCTCCGACTGACTCCTCCTCTTCCAGCGCGTGAACTCCCTATCTCCTGTTTAGGAGTCCTAGCCGCGCAATAGGCTCCCTGGCGTCACATGGTCTGTCGCTCCTATGCACTATGGGGATTGTAGTCCCCGCGGAACCTTCGTCTATGGGAAGCCGCATGTGCGCTGTGCACTGTGCATGCGCAACCCTCATACTGACCACCGCGAATCCTGGCGCCTGCGCAACCTGGCCCAAGATGGCGGCGCCCTGCAGAGTGGGCCGCCGGAGATTCTGGCGAACCTGTCGCCCCCCACACTAACCCCTGCAGCAGCGAAGGTAAGAGGGGAGAGGCGCAACAACGGGGCACCTGGCTACACATATACACCCAGGACTGTGTGAGCCTGTCCCAGATACTCTGCAGTCAGGAGGTCACCGTACATTACATATACACCCAGCACTGTGTGAGCCTGTACCAGATACTCTGCAGTCAGGAGGTTACTGAACATTACATATACACCCAGGACTGTGTGATCCTGTCCCAGATATTCGGCAGTCAGGAGGTCACCGTACATTACATATACACCCAGGACTGGCTGATCCTGTCCCAGATACTCTGCAGTCAGGAGGTCACCGTACATTACATATACACCCAGGACTGTGTGAGCCTGTCCCGGATACTCTGCAGTCAGTAGGTCACCGTACATTACATATACACCCAGGACTGTGTGATCCTGTCCCGGATACTCTGCAGTCAGTAGGTCACCGTACATTACATATACACCCAGGACTGTGTGATCCTGTCCCAGATACTCTGCAGTATGGAGGTTACTGAACATTACATATAACCCCAGGACTGTCTGACCCTGTCCCGGATACTCTGCAGTCAGGAGGTTACTGAACATTACATATACACCCAGGACTGTGTGACCCTGTCCCGGATACTCTGCAGTCAGGAGGTCACTGTGCATTACATATACACCCAGGACTGTGTGAGCCTGTCCCGGATACTCTGCAGTATGGAGGTTACTGAACATTACATATACACCCAGGACTGTGTGACCCTGTCCCGGATACTCTGCAGTCAGGAGGTCACTGTGCATTACATATACACCCAGGACTGTCTGACCCTGTCCCTGATAATATTTGCCTCACTTCTAGCCCTTACAAAATGTTCTTTATTGATGCCACCTCCCTCTGTATTATCTCCTCTTCTCCTGTAATGTTCTCCCTCAGCAGCCCTCCCAGTGCATCACTCACAGCCCTCTGCCAGAGTCCCTGCGAGCATCCCTCATGCAATCTGATAGACAGCATTGGAAGGGTGGGGAACAGGTCAGCAGCCACTCAACTGTGAGAGGTGGGACTTACCTATGATGGACACCACACCAGCCCAATCACAGGAGGGGACTATTCTAAAGGCAATAATCATTGCCAGCTAAATAGAGAATAAGGGAGAGGGAGGAGGGCATAGAGCCGGCTGCCCAGTAAATAGGCACTTCCATAGAGATATGCACACACACACACACACACACATATATATATATATATATATTTGATTAAATCTTGACCTGTCAGGGCTTGGGAGACCCTGGGATTGTATTGCACTTATTGCATTTATTCTGCAAGGAGGAGGAGGAGGGGAGATGTGAATCCCTAGGAGGGGACATGCACTGTATACTTGAGACAGGTAGCAGACCTGTTTTCATCCGAGCCGGGAGAGAGCTGCTCCTTTTATCATCGGGCTTTATCTTTTCACCTTTTTTTAATTCTGGTCCAATTCAATATTTTTTTTCTTCTTTTTATTTATTTTTTTGGGTGGCTGCCTGGAGGCTTAATTGACACATAACCTATTTATTAATTCGCTTTTTTTTTTGTTTTCGTTGTTTTTTGTTTTTTTTTAACCCCCCCTTTTTTGGGGGGAAGGGTGACCGGTGCCTGCGGAATGACGATTTCATTCAATCATACCTAGTTGTTTTTTTTTTCCCCGTCCCGTTCCTTCCTGTGTGTCCCTTCGCCCCCTGCCGGGTTGGGTGTTCCGGATGAACGTTGAAGCTCACCCCCTGACCTCCTAAGAGGGGACGGCAGGATGAAGAAGTTTAATTTCCGTAAAGTTTTGGACGGTTTGACCGCCTCGTCCCCCGTTGGCGGAGGGGGAGCCGGAGGAGCCGGCGGCGCTGGAGGCGGCTGCGCGCTGTACCCGGCCGGATCCGCGGGGTCTGCGGTGTCACCGCGAGACCCGGACATCCAGGAGAGCCTCATCTCGGACAACTTCCACATCTGCAAGGTGAGAAGATCCGACACACACACATGTGACAAGTGACAATGACACACAGTGCTAACACCTCGCAGGCTGAAAACCCCATTCCGTCCCAGAGGGGCACGGCTTATAGAGACACTGCAATATATATATATATAGAAACACATATATGCACATGTGTATGTAGATAGATAGATATAGCATCATACAGCTCAACCCCCTTATAACGCTGTGCTTGGGGTCCAAAGAATCGCGTTATAAGCGGATCGCGTTAGAAATAATGTGCAATTGTATGCATTGTACAATAAAGTATTTGAGATACCAATAATCGTGCTGTAAAGTATTCATAAATACCAAAATTGGGAGCCGCGCTTGCATCGCGTTATAAGCGGATTCGCGTTGTAACGGATCGCGTTATAACGGGGTTGAGCTGTATATACAAAGTGTCTATGTAGCCGGCTCCATAACCTCGTTCCTTATTTCGCCGGCAATGGTTTTCTCCCAGATTATTAGGATTTATGCAGTGCTGGTTAGGGTTAGGCTGAAAAAGTAATTTTATATGTATCCTGTTGCCTGTTAAATAAGGCTGAACAAGTCTTATAGTATAACGCTTGTGTGTGTGTATATATAAAAATATATACAATAGGAATGGATTTGTAGATCTGGTCATACACCGTTCATTTGTTGTGCTGCTCAACTTGAAAGCAACTTGGACATATCCATTCATATAATGCATATATCTGCGCAAACACACGATCCCAGTGGTAGCTCAGCGTTTGTAGTAGGGTTACGGGGTACACCTACATTTAATTTCTTGCATATCCGCGACACGGCTGCATTTTTATTTAAAGACCCAACGTTGTACTTTTCTTTTAAAGAAAACAGATCTTTATTTTAAAAAAAAAGGCTCACTCCATTTCAGGGTTAGAGCAGAAATATTGTAGAAACCTTTCAAAAATAAGTTCCAGTGTGACTCCGGGTTCGTCATTTCATGAGGGCGCTAGGAAATATATATTTATTGTGTGTGTATCTACAGTTTATCATTGTTTATTTATAATTAATACACATACAGTAAACACGGGGAATAAGAGTGTTGATACATTTCTTTTTTCTTTAAATTAAATACTAAGCTATATTGTGTGTGCTTTATTTAAGGTTTTTTTTACCCGACCGTCAGCTCTATAACCCCTTCCCTCTCCCTTATTTACCCGGCCGTCAGCTCTATAACCCCTTCCCTCTCCCTTATTTACCCGGCCGACAGCTCTATAACCTCTTCCCTCTCCCTTATTTACCCGACCGTCAGCTCTATAACCCCTTCCCTCTCCCTTATTTACCCGGCCGTCAGCTCTATAACCCCTTCCCTCTCCCTTATTTACCCGGCCGACAGCTCTATAACCCCTTCCCTCTCCCTTATTTACCCGGCCGACAGCTCTATAACCCCTTCCCTCTCCCTTATTTACCCGACCGTCAGCTCTATAACCCCTTCCCTCTCCCTTATTTACCCGGCCGTCAGCTCTATAACCCCTTCCCTCTCCCTTATTTACCCGGCCGACAGCTCTATAACCGCTACCATCTCCCTTATTTACCCGGCCGCCAGCTCTATAACTCCTTCCCTCTCCCTTATTTACCTGGCCGCCAGCTCTATAACCCCCTCCCTCTCCCTTATTTACTCGGCCGCCAGCTCTATAACCGCTACCATCTCCCTTATTTACCCGACCGACAGCTCTATAACCCCTTCCCTCTCCTTTATTTACCCGGCTGTCAGCTCTATAACCTCTTCCCTCTCCCTTATATACCCGGCCACCAGCTCTATAACCGCTACCATCTCCCTTATTTACCCGACCGTCAGCTCTATAACCCCTTCCCTCTCCCTTATTTACCCGGCCGTCAGCTCTATAACCCCTTCCCTCTCCCTTATTTACCCGGCTGACAGCTCTATAACTTCTTCCCTCTCCCTTATTTACCCGGCCACCAGCTCTATAACCCCCTCCCTCTCCCTTAGTTACCCGGTCGTCAGCTCTATAACCCCTTCCCTCTTCTTTATTTACCCGGCCGTCAGCTCTATAACCCCCTCCCTCTCCCTTATTTACCCGGCCGCCAGCACTATAACCTCTTCCCTCTCCCTTATTTACCCGGCCGCCAGCTCTATAACCCCTTCCCTCTTCTTTATTTACCCGGCCGTCAGCTCTATAACCCCTTCCCTCTCCCTTATTTACCCGGCCGACAGCTCTATAACCCCCTCCCTCTCCCTTATTTACCCGGCCGACAGCTCTATAACCGCTACCATCTCCCTTATTTACCCGACCGACAGCTCTATAACCCCTTCCCTCTCCCTTATTTACCCGACCGACAGCTCCATAACCCCTTCCCTCTGCCTTATTTACCCGGCTGTCAGCTCTATAACCCCTTCCCTCTCCCTTATTTACCCGGCCGACAGCTCTATAACCCCCTCCCTCTCCCTTATTTACCCGGCCGTCATCTCTATAACTCATTCCCTCTCCCTTATTTACCCGACCGACAGCTCTATAACCCCTTCCCTCTCCCTTATTAACCCGGCCGCCAGCTCTATAACCCCCTCCCTCTCCCTTATTTACCCGGCCGCCAGCTCTATAACCCCCTCCCTCTCCCTTATTTACCCGGCCGCCAGCTCTATAACCCCCTCCCTCTCCCTTATTTACCCGGCCGTCAGCTCTATAACCCCTTCCCTCTTCTTTATTTACCCGGCCGTCAGCTCTATAACCCCTTCCCTCTCCCTTATTTACCCGGCCGTCAGCTCTATAACCCCTTCCCTCTCCCTTATTTACCCAGCCGCCAGCTCTATAACTTCCTCCCTCTCGCTTATTTACCCGGCCGTCGGCTCTATAACCCCCTCCCTCTCCCTCTCCCTTATTTCCCTGGCTGTCAGCTCTATAACCTCTTCCCTCTCCCTTATTTACCCGGCCGCCAGCTCTATAACCCCTTCCCTCTTCTTTATTTACCCGGCCGTCAGCTCTATAACCCCCTCCCTCTCCCTCTCCCTTATTTCCCTGGCTGTCAGCTCTATAACCTCTTCCCTCTCCCTTATTTACCCGGCCGCCAGCTCTATAACCCCTTCCCTCTTCTTTATTTACCCGGCCGTCAGCTCTATAACCCCTTCCCGCTCCCTTATTTACCCGGCCGTCAGCTCTATAACCCCTTCCCTCTCCCTTATTAACCCGACCGACAGCTCTATAACCCCTTCCCTCTCCCTTATTTACCCGGCCGCCAGCTCTATAACTTCCTCCCTCTCGCTTATTTACCCGGCCGTCGGCTCTATAACCCCCTCCCTCTCCCTCTCCCTTATTTCCCTGGCTGTCAGCTCTATAACCTCTTCCCTCTCCCTTATTTACCCGGCCGCCAGCTCTATAACCTCTTCCCTCTCCCTTATTTACCCGGCCGCCAGCTCTATAACCCCTTCCCTCTTCTTTATTTACCCGGCCGTCAGCTCTATAACCCCTTCCCTCTCCCTTATTTACCCGGCCGTCAGCTCTATAACCCCTTCCCTCTCCCTTATTAACCCGACCGACAGCTCTATAACCCCTTCCCTCTCCCTTATTTACCCGGCCGCCAGCTCTATAACTTCCTCCCTCTCGCTTATTTACCCGGCCGTCGGCTCTATAACCCCCTCCCTCTCCCTCTCCCTTATTTCCCTGGCTGTCAGCTCTATAACCTCTTCCCTCTCCCTTATTTACCCGGCCGCCAGCTCTATAACCCCTTCCCTCTTCTTTATTTACCCGGCCGTCAGCTCTATAACCCCTTCCCTCTCCCTTATTTACCCGGCCGCCAGCTCTATAACTTCCTCCCTCTCGCTTATTTACCCATCCGTCAGCTCTATAACCCCTAGCCTCTCCCTTATTTACCCGGCCGCCAGCTCTATAACCGCTACCATCTCCCTTATTTACCCGGCCGTCAGCTCTTTAACCCCCTCCCTCTCCCTTATTTACCCGACCGCCAACTCTATAACCGCTACCATCTCCTTTATTTACCCGGCCGTCAGCTCTATAACCCCTTCCCTCTCCCTTACGTCACCTCTATAATCTCCCTCTCCCTTATTTACCCGGCCGTCAGCTCTATAACCCCTTCCCTCTCCCATACGTCACCTCTATAATCTCCCTCTCCCTTATTTAGCCAGCAATGTTTTCTCCCAGATGATTAGGATTTAGAGAGTGCTGGTTAGGGTTAGGGTTAAGTTTAGGGTTAGGTTTAAGTTTAGGTTTAAGGTTAGGGTTAGGCTGGTTTATCAGGGTTCGGTTGGTTTATTAGGGTTAGGGTTAGGATGGTTTATTAGAGTTAGGCTGGTTTATTAGGGTTAGGGTTAGGATGGTTTATTAGGGTTAGGATGGTATATTAGGGTTAGGATGGTTTATTAGGGTTAGGCTGGTTTATTAGGGTTAGGGTTAGGATGGTTTATTAGAGTTAGGCTGGTTTATTAGGGTTAGGGTTAGGATGGTTTATTAGGGTTAGGATGGTTTATTAGGGTTAGGCTGGTTTATTAGGGTTAGGCTGGTTTATTAGGGTTAGGCTGGTTTATTACGGTTAGACTGGTTTATTAGGGTTAGGTTTAGGGTTAGGATAGTTTATTAGGATTAGGCTGGTTTATTACGGTTAGGATGTTTTATTAGGGTTAGGCTGGTTTATTAGGGTTAGGTTTAGGGTTAGGATGGTTTATTAGGGTTAGGATGTTTTTTTTAGGGCTAGGCTGGTTTATTAGGGTTAGTTTTAGGGTTAGGCTGGTTTATTAGGGTTAGGCTGGTTTATTAGGGTTAGGTTTAGGATGGTTTATTAGGGTTAGGTTTAGGGTTAGGATGGTTTATTAGGGTTCGGCTGGTTTATTAGGGTTAGGTTTAGGGCTAGGCTGGTTTATTACGGTTCGGATGGTTTATTAGGGTTAGGCTGGTTTATTAGGGTTAGGTTTAGGGTTAGGATGGTTTATTAGGGTTAGGTTTAGGGTTAGGCTGGTTTATTAGGGTTAGGATGGTTTATTAGGGTTAGGCTGGTTTATTAGGGTTAGGTTTAGGGTTAGGCTGGTTTATTAGGGTTAGGATGGTTTATTAGGGTTAGGCTGGTTTATTAGGGTTAGGTTTAGGGTTAGGATGGTTTATTAGGGTTAGGATGGTTAATTAGGGTTAGGATGGTTTATTAGGGTTAGGCTGGTTTATTAGGGTTCGGTTGGTATATTGGAATAAAGATGGCAGGCCAGGGCGAACAAGTCTGTTATTGTTTCTGATGCTCATACTTGGATTATCTACCGGAATAATTCATCAATAAGAATTATTAAGAAGAATTTACAAAGAAAATGTGTTGTTATTAAATTTTTCCTTTGTTGCTGCTGGAACACTCGAGCCCCAGATCCCCTTTTGGGACTTTCCTATTTGATGTAACCTGCAGCCAGTTGAATGAGGCCGGTGCCAGGCAAACAGCCTCTCTCGTTCTCCAGACATACACGGCGCATGTCACACTTCTTTCGTGCCGTCAGCGTTCCAGCGGTATAATAATGAGGTGCAGATCCTGGATTTCAGATCAGTGGCAGGGGGCAGGCGTGGGGCGCTGGGCTCTGCACGTGGCATGTGCTGCCTATGGGGAAGAGACGGGCATTGCTGCAAACCAAGGCGAAGCATTGTGCGGGGACTGTACTTAATGCGTGTTCCCGGACCGTTATCTTAACCGTCTCATTGCCGCGTGGGAAAGGAAGTGAAAGTGCTTGGGATAGACACACGCGGGGGTTAATAAATGGAGGCCGCGGATCACAGCGGTCAGAGGGCTTGGATGAAAAATGACCAATTAGTGAAGTCAAGTGCTCGTTATCTGTGGTCTGCTGCTGGGATTTGCATGAACAGTAACAGAGTCCTCCAGTTAAACCGTGTTGAAGTTTTGAAGACCGTCGATGCTGTGAATGTGTCATGCAGGCGTGGCCAACTCCAGTCCTCAAGGGCCACCAAGAGGTTAGGGTTTTTAGGACACCCCTGCTTCAGCACAGCTGACTCAATCAGTCCCTGCTTCAGCACAGGTGGCTCAATCAGTCTCTGCTTCAACACAGATGGCTCAAAAAGTGGCTCGGTTGACTGAGCCACTGATTGAGCCACCTGTGCTGAAGCAGGGATAGCCTGAAAACTTGACCTGTTGTTGGCCCTTGGGGACTGGAGTGGGCTACCCCTGGCGTAACCCAATGAGAGAGACTTGAGGGTCATCCTGTCCCTTATGCGCCTTCAGTGTATAATATTGCTGACACATTCAATGCTGCTGCTTCCCTCTCACTAATTGAACTGAAGGATCCGATTCCAGCGTCCCTTTATCTGACAGTATGCGGAGTACACTGACAGTGATAACCATACAATTGTCATTATCATACTGCAGTGTGCTTTCCTGCTATATGGTACCCAAACTCTTCTAACATCTTATTTCCTGCTGCCATAAAAACGTAATGCCTGTATTTGTTACCACAGACCCCATTCATGACCCGGTGGTAATACCAGCGCTGTGCGCCTCTGCGTTGTAAATCACGGGATATTGACGTTTTAGACACCAGAAACTTCTTGAAGCCAAGTCATGATTTAACGTCATCGGTTTATTGGGATCATATGCTCTGATTACGCAAGCCTGGAGCAGTGTGTTGGATTTGAAACCAAATATTATGGCGTGCTGTATACAAACACACACACACACACACACACACACACACACACACACACACACACACACACACACACACACACACACACACACACACACACGTAGCTGTTCCACTACGCATACAGTATTTTATCTTCATGTTATGTCTAATCAGAATAAAAATGACCTTTAATCCAAGAAGAAATGTGGACCGTTAAGAAAGGAGGTGGGGCGATAATTATTTATACTAATAGTCTGACCGGGGGGATGACCAAGACAATGTCTGATTGCTGCACTGTAGTGTTAATCTAGAAAACCTTTATTTGAAATGACGTTGTGACCTTGAACTTTTGAAGAGGTCAAGCCCATTGTAGGAAGAACAGGAGCTAATGCTGGCGGGGTGTTTGGGTAAATGTAGGTGACTGGTAACAAACAATAGTTTTGAATGATTCTAGCACCCTCTCTATCCACCTTTAAGACCCACCTTAAGACACACTTGCTTAAAGAAGCATACGAATAGCACTGTGAACATTCTGAACACATGATACATAAAGCTTGGCCCCTGCAGACGCACTTACCAGAACTCCCTCCTCCTGTCTCTGTACGTTCTCCCTACCTACCAATTAGATTGTAAGCTCCTCGGAGCAGGGACTCCTCTTCCTTAATGTTACTTTTATGTCTAAAGCACTTATTCCCATGACCTGTTATTTATATTATCTGTTATTTGTATGATTACCACGTGTATTACTACTGTGAAGCGCTATGTACACTAATGGCGCTATATAAATAAAGACATACAATACACTACAATACAAATTCCATAGTAAACACATACTATACTTTGGATGGATGTTTACAAACCGTATCTAATTTCACTTGGGAATATCACTCCCATAAACAGGAGGTAAACTGATGTTTTCCTTAGTTTTTTACAGTAAATATGATGCCGCCCTGAGTTAAACAGATCAACATAAATGTGTAATAATCCTGAATTAAAGCAGCGGTACGTGTTTAAAAACCCCCCAAAAAAACGAAGGTTTGAGGCAGGGGGTCTCCGGAGCTGAAGCGCGTTGATTTCGGGGGGACCCCCTGCTTCCCGCAATACGTACCTCCTGTAGGGGGTGCCGGTCACAGCGCCGCAGGTTTAAAATCCCCCCGGTCACGCGGGCCAACAGGAAGCCGCGAGGGATGAAGTCACGGCTTCCTATTGGGCCATCGTGACGCAGGAGCTTTAAATCCGCCATTTCAATAGCCCCGCGCAGCCGAGCCGGAGCTGCCGCCGGCGCCCCCTACAGAGGTATGTATGTATGGAAGCAGGTGGTGCCCGGAGCTGCTGCCGGCGCCCCCTACAGAGGTATGTATGTATGGAAGCAGGTGGTCCCCGGAGCTGCCGCCGGCGCCCCCTACAGAGGTATGTATGTATGGAAGCAGGTGGTCCCCGGAGCTACTACCGGCGCCCCCTACAGAGGTATGTATGTATGGAAGCAGGTGGTCCCCGGAGCTGCTGCCGGCGCCCCCTACAGAGGTATGTATGTATGGAAGCAGGTGGTCCCCGGAGCTGCCGCCGGCGCCCCCTACAGAGGTATGTATGTATGGAAGCAAGTGGTCCCCGGAGCTGCCGCCGGCGCCCCCTACAGAGGTATGTATGTATGGAAGCAGGTGGTCCCCGGAGCTGCCGCCGGCGCCCCCTACAGAGGTATGTATGTATGGAAGCAGGTGGTCCCCGGAGCTGCTGCCGGCGCCCCCTACAGAGGTATGTATGTATGGAAGCAGGGGGTCCCCGGAGCTGCCACCGGCGCCCCCTACAGAGATATGTATGTATGGAAGCAGGTGGTCCCCGGAGCTGCCGCCGGCGCCCCCTACAGAGGTATGTATGTATGGAAGCAGGTGGTCCCCGGAGCTGCCGCCGGCGCCCCCTACAGAGGTATGTATGTATGGAAGCAGGTGGTCCCCGGAGCTGCTGCCGGCGCCCCCTACAGAGGTATGTATGTATGGAAGCAGGTGGTCCCCGGAGCTGCCGCCGGCGCCCCCTACAGAGGTATGTATGTATGGAAGCAGGTGGTCCCCGGAGCTGCCGCCGGCGCCCCCTACAGAGGTATGTATGTATGGAAGCAGGTGGTCCCCGGAGCTGCCACCGGCGCCCCCTACAGAGGTATGTATGTATGGAAGCAGGTGGTCCCCGGAGCTGCCGCCGGCGCCCCCTACAGAGGTATGTATATGTGGAAGCAGGTGGTCCCCGGAGCTGCCGCCGGCGCCCCCTACAGAGGTATGTATGTATGGAAGCAGGTGGTCCCAGGAGCTGCTGCCGGCGCCCCCTACAGAGGTATGTATGTATGGAAGCAGGTGGTCCCCGGAGCTGCTGCCTGCGCCCCCTACAGGGGTATGTATGTATGGAAGCAGGTGGTCCCCGGAGCTGCCGCCGGCGCCCCCTACAGAGGTATGTATGTATGGAAGCAGGGGGTCCCCGGAGCTGCTGCCGGCGCCCCCTACAGAGGTATGTATGTATGGAAGCAGGGAGTTCCCGGAGCTGCCGCCGGCGCCCCCTACAGAGGTATGTATGTATGGAAGCAGGTGGTCCCCGGAGCTGCCGCCGGCGCCCCCTACAGAGGTATGTATGTATGGAAGCAGGTGGTCCCCGGAGCTACTACCGGCGCCCCCTACAGAGGTATGTATGTATGTATGGAAGCAGGGGGTCCCCGGAGCTGCCGCCGGCACCCCCTACAGAGGTATGTATGTATGGAAGCAGGTGGTCCCCGGAGCTGCCGCCGGCGCCCCCTACAGGGGTATGTATGTATGGAAGCAGGTGGTCCCCGGAGTTGCTGCCGGCGCCCCCTACAGAGGTATGTATGTATGGAAGCAGGTGGTCCCCGGAGCTGAAATGAACAGGATTTATCTCTGGGGTCCCCCCCCCCCCCGCACCCCTCCTGTTTCAAACCTGTAATACTGAAGAAGAAAAAGAAGAAAGGAAAGCAGGGTCGCTGATCTAATCAGAACTCGAGATAAGGAAATCACAGGGGACACAAATAAGTCAAATGTTTAGGGGAGATTCAATGTTTTGATGGTAGTCAGTACACAGGTAAAAAAGGTGACCACCCCCTTAACACGGGGTCACTTAGAAGAGGGGTGCGTGAGATTTTTCTGGGATGGCGCGGGCGGTTGCGCAGAGACCGCGCTCTCCCCCAAGGCATTTAAATGAAATGCCGGGGGATCGCGTGAGGCCTCTGCAACGTCACTTACCGGGATTCAGAGGCTCGGCGACGCGTCACCATGGCAACGCCGCGGGCCGTGTGATGTCACACGAACGCGCCGCGTCATTTGACGCCGGTTACCGTGGTGACGCTGCGACGTGACGTCACAAGACCCCGGCAGAAGAGGTAAGGGGGGGCGCGAGCATGGAGGGCGAACAGGCAAAGGGGGAGCACTCCTGATTTAGAAAATGGCGGTCGCTACGCTACAGTATGTGGTAAGCTTGTTCTGCTAAATGGGATTACTGCGCGCCTTGCAGTACCTCAGTTATTGTGTACTAAATACGTCCATCAAATTGGCGACAGCCGGTATCTGAGGCCACGTTATTGGGAGACTGCGTAAGCTATAAACCTTTCAAATAGGATTGTTTCCAAATACAGTTTAGCCCAGTGGTTCTCAGCTCCAGTCCTCAAGACACCCCGAGCGGCCAGGTTTTAAGGATATCCCTGCTTCAGCACAGGTGGTTCAATCAGTCCCTGCTTCAGCACATCTGTCTCAACCACTCTCTGCTTCAGCACTGGTGGCTCAATCAGTCCCTGCTTCAGCACAGGTGGCCCAATCAGAGGCTCAGTCTTCGACTGAGCCTCTGATTGGGCCACCTGTGCTGAAGCTGGGATATCCTGAAAACCTGACCTGTTGGGGGCGTTTTGAGGATTGGAGCTGAGAACCCCTAGTTTACCCTCACCCCCTCTTTTTTTTTTACCATTGATTCGCGCCTCCGTGTGTGACTCTGCTTTGGGGGGGATATAAAGGACGATGGGGAACTGAGGACTGTTGCATGTTTAATAGGTTAAATAGAGCTGACTTGATACCTGAAAAAGTATAAATGTAAGAAAAATAACCTTTATAAACATGCTCGGGGGGGGGTTAACAATCATAACTAATATACTGTATTGTGCAGATAAGACTGTTTGCGAGCCATGCACAGTGCTAGCTCTGCGCTGTTCTCTTGTTTGTGAGAAGCCGTCATTAGTCAGACAGATTAACACAAGTGCTGCAGCTGATCTGTTTAAATCCAGTGTTCCCGACACACAAGCCGTACTCATTCTTCCACCCCCGGATAGAAGTAAGTAAGGGGCAGGAGGGGAGGGGGTGTTTTTTGGGTGGCGGTGCTGTGTGTGCACACGACATCTGATACGGGGCTGAAGGCGTCGCTCCGTGATTAAAGCACTGGCTCTGATAACAATAACACTGAGTTTGAATGAGGGGAACCGGAGTGTCAGCTCCTTGTGACCTTGGGAGAGTCACTTGATCTCCCTGTGCCTCAGGCAGCAAAAACATAGAGTGTAAGCTCCACGGGGCAGGGATGGTGTCTGTAACGTTCCTATGTGCTGCGTACCGCGCGCTGCGTTGTAATTGGGACGCGCGTTGAGTCCCGTCGGGAGAAAAGCTCTATCTGAAATAAAGTTATCATTATTATTAATACATACATTACTATAATATAAAAATGTATAAACTCAGTGAGAGCTGCAGCACCCTAATTATAATACCCCGCATCCCTAACACCCCCACCCCTGCATCCCTAACACCCCCATACCCGCACGCTTAACACCCCCCGCATCCCTAACACCCCCACCCCTGCATCCCTAACACCCCCATACCCGCACGCTTAACACCCCCCGCATCCCTAACACCCCCACCCCTGCATCCCTAACACCCCCATACCCGCACGCTTAACATCCCCCGCATCCCTAACACCCCCCGCATCCCTAACACCCCCACCCCCGCATCCCTAACATCCCCATACCCGCACGCTTAACACCCCCCGCATCCCTAAAACCCCCGCATCCCTAACACCCCCACCCCCGCATCCCTAACACCCCTGCATCCCTAACACCCCCATACCCGCACGCTTAACACCCCCCGCATCCCTAACACCCCCACCCCTGCATCCCTAACACCCCCATACCCGCACGCTTAACACCCCCCGCATCCCTAACACCCCCACCCCTGCATCCCTAACACCCCCATACCCGCACGCTTAACATCCCCCGCATCCCTAACACCCCCCGCATCCCTAACACCCCCACCCCCGCATCCCTAACATCCCCATACCCGCATCCCTAACACCCCTGCATCCCTAACACCCCCACCCCCGCATCCCTAACACCCCTGCATCCCTAACACCCCCACCCCCGCATCCCTAACACCCCTGCATCCCTAACACCCCCATACCCGCACACTTAACACCCCCCGCATCCCTAACACCCCCACATCCCTAACACCCCCACATCCCTAACACCCCCACCCCCGCATTCCTAACACCCCCATACCCACACGTTTAACACCCCCCGCATCCTTAACACCCCCCGCATCCTTAACACACCTGCATCCCTAACACCCCCGCACCCCTAACACCCCCACCCCCGCATCCCTAACACCCCCATACCCGCACGCTTAACACTCCCCCCATCCCTAACACCCCCACCCCCGCATCCCTAACACCCCCATACCCGCACGCTTAACACCCCCACCCCCGCATCCCTAACACCCCGCATCCCTAACACCCCCGCATCCCTAACACCCCCATACCCGCACGCTTAACACCCCCCGCATCCCTAACACCCCCCGCATCCCTAACACCCCCCGCATCCCTAACACCCCCGCATCCCTAACACCCCCTTCCCCGCATCCCTAACACCCCCCGCATCCCTATATCCAACCCCATGACTAACAGTGATTGAAACTTTCTAAGTAGTAACAAAGGAGAGAGAGGGATACTCTGTATCATACCCCTACTCCGTGTCATACCCCTACTCCGTGTCATACCCCCTACTCCGTGTCATACCCCCTACTCTGTATCATACCACCTACTCTGTATCATACCCCCTACTCTGTATCATACTACCTACTCTGTATCATAACCCTACTCCGTGTCATACCCCCTCTTCCGTGTCATACCCCCTACTCCGTATCATACCCCTACTCCGTGTCATACCCCTACTCTGTGTCATACCCCCTCTTCCGTGTCATACCCCCTACTCCGTATCATACCCCTACTCCGTGTCATACCCCCTACTCCGTGTCATACCCCCTACTCTGTATCATACCCCTACTCCGTGTCATACCCCCTAGTCCGTGTCATACCCCTACTCCGTGTCATACCCCCTAGTCCGTGTCATACCCCCTACTCCGTGTCATACCCCCTACTCTGTATTATACCCCCTACTCTGTATCATACCCCTACTCCGTGTCATACCCCAACTTCTTATCATACCCCCTACTCCGTGTCATACCCCCTACTCCATGTCATACCCCCTACTCCGTGTCATACCCCCTACTCCGTGTCATACCCCCTACTCCGTGTCATACCCCCTACTCCGTGTCATACCCCCTACTCAGTATCATACCCCCTATCATATGCCCTACTCCATATCATACCCCCTACTCTATGTCATACTCTGTATCATACCCCCTACTCCGTATCATACTGCATATCATACCCCCTACTCCGTGTCATACCCCCAACTCCGTATCATACCCCCTACTCCGTGTCATACCCCCTATCATATGCCCTACTCCATATCATACACCCTACTCCATGTCATACTCCGTATCATACACCCTACTCCGTATCATTATCCATATCATACCCCCTACTCCGTATCATACCCCCTACTCCGTATCATACTCCATATCATACCCCCTACTCCGTATCATACCCCCTACTCCGTGTCATGCCCCCTACTCCGTGTCGTACCCCCTACTCCGTGTCGTACCCCCTACTCCGTGTCGTACCCCCTACTCCGTGTCGTACTCCCTGCTCCGTGTCGTACACCCTACTCCGTGTCGTACCCCCTACTCCGTGTCGTACCCCCTACTCCGTGTCGTACACACTTCTCCGTGTCATACACACTACTCCGTGTCATACACACTACTCCGTGTCATACACACTACTCCGTGTCATACCCCCTACTCCGTGTCATACCCCCTACTCCGTGTCATACCCCCTACTCCGTGTCATACCCCCTACTCCGTGTCATACCCCCTACTCCGTGTCATACCCACTACTCCGTGTCATACCCCCAACTCCGTGTCATACCCCCTACTCCGTGTCATACCCCCTACTCCGTGTCATACCCCATACTCCGTGTCATACCCCCTACTCCGTGTCATACCCCCTACTCCGTGTCATACCCCCTACTCCGTGTCATACCCCTACTCCGTGTCATACACCCTACTCCGTGTCATACACCCTACTCCGTGTCATACCCCCTACTCCGTGTCATACACACTACTCCGTGTCATACCCCCTACTCTGTGTCATACCCCCTACTCTGTGTCATACCCCCTACTCCGTGTCATACCCCCTACTCCGTGTCATACCCCCTACTCCGTGTCATACCCCCTACTCCGTGTCATACCCCCTACTCCGTGTCATACCCACTACTCCATGTCATACCCACTACTCCGTGTCATAACCCCTACTCCGTATCATACTTCGTATCATACCCCCTACTCCGTGTCATACCCCCTACTCCGTGTCATACCCCCTACTCCGTGTCATACCCCCTACTCCGTGATATACCCCCTACTCCGTGTCATACCCCCTACTCCGTGTCATACCCCCTACTCCGTGTCATAACCCCTACTCCGTGTCATACCCCCTACTCCGTGTCATACCCCCTACTCCGTGTCATACCCCCTACTCCGTGTCATACACCCTACTCCGTGTCATACCCCTACTCCGTGTCATACCCCCTACTCCGTGTCATACCCCCTACTCCGTGTCATACCGCCTATTCGGTATCGTACCCCCTACTCGTGTCATACCCCCTACTCCATGTCATACCCCCAACTCTGTATAATACTCTCTACTCTGTATAATACTCCCTACTCTGTATCATCTCTGTATCATACCCCCTACTCTGTATCATACCCCCTACTCCGTGTCATACCCCCTACTCCGTGTCATACCCCCTACTCCGTGTCATACCCCCTACTCCGTGTCATACCCACTACTCCATGTCATACCCCCAACTCCGTGTCATACCCCCTACTCCGTGTCATACCCCCAACTCCGTGTCATACCCCCTACTCCGTGTCATACCCCCTACTCCGTGTCATACCCCATACTCCGTGTCATACCCCCTACTCCGTGTCATACCCCCTACTCCGTGTCATACCCCCTACTCCGTGTCATACCCCTACTCCGTGTCATACCCCCTACTCCGTGTCATACACCCTATTCCGTGTCATACACCCTACTCCGTGTCATACCCCCTACTCCGTGTCATACACACTACTCCGTGTCATACCCCCTACTCTGTGTCATACCCCCTACTCTGTGTCATACCCCCTACTCCGTGTCATACCCCCTACTCCGTGTCATACCCCCTACTCCGTGTCATACCCCCTACTCCGTGTCATACCCACTACTCCGTGTCATACCCACTACTCCGTGTCATAACCCCTACTCCGTGTCATACCCCCTACTCCGTGTCATACCCCCTACTCCGTGTCATACCCCCTACTCCGTGTCATACACCCTACTCCGTGTCATACCCCTACTCCGTGTCATACCCCCTACTCCGTGTCATACCCCCTACTCCGTGTCATACCGCCTATTCGGTATCGTACCCCCTACTCGTGTCATACCCCCTACTCCATGTCATACCCCCAACTCTGTATAATACTCTCTACTCTGTATAATACTCCCTACTCTGTATCATCTCTGTATCATACCCCCTACTCTGTATCATACTCCCTACTCTGTATCATACTTCCTACTCCGTATCATACTCCGTATCATACCGCCTACTCCGTGTCGTACCGCCTACTCTGTTTCATAGTCCCTACTCCGTATCATACCCCCAACTCCGTGTCATACCCCTACTCCGTATCATACTCCGTGTCATACCCCCTACTCCGTGTCATACCCCCTACTCCGTGTCATACCCCCTACTCCGTGTCATACCCCCAACTCCGTATCATAACCCCTACTCCGTATCATACTTCGTATCATACCCCCTACTCCGTATCATACCCCCAACTCCGTATCATACCCCCAACTCCGTATCATACCCCCAACTCTGTATCATACCCCCAACTCTGTATCATACCCCCAACTCTGTATCATACCCCCAACTCTGTATCATACCCCCAACTCCGTATCATAACCCCTACTCCGTATCATACTTCGTATCATACCCCCTACTCCGTGTCATACCCCCTACTCCGTGTCATACCCCCTACTCCGTGTCATACCCCCTACTCCGTGTCATACCCCCTACTCCGTGTCATACCCCCTACTCCGTGTCATACCCCCTACTCCGTGTCATACCCCCTACTCCGTGTCATACCCCCTACTCCGTGTCATACCCCCTACTCCGTGTCATACCCCCTACTCCGTGTCATACCCCCTACTCCGTGTCATACCCCTACTCCGTGTCAAACCCCTACTCCTTGTCATACCCCCTACTCCGTGTCATACCCCCTACTCTGTATCATACTCCCTACTCTGTATCATACTCCCTACTCCGTATCATACTCCCTACTCTGTATCATACTCCCTACTCTGTATCATACTCCGTATCATACCGCCTATTCGGTATCGTACCCCCTACTTGTGTCATACCCCCTACTCCATGTCATACCCCCAACTCTGTATAATACTCCCTACTCTGTATAATACTCCCTACTCTGTATCATCTCTGTATCATACCCCCTACTCTGTATCATACTCCCTACTCTGTATCATACTCCCTACTCTGTATCATACTCCCTACTCTGTATCATACTCCCTACTCCGTATCATACTCCGTATCATACCGCCTACTCCGTGTCGTACCGCCTACTCTGTTTCATACTCCCTACTCCGTATCATACTCTGTATCATACCCCCAACTCCGTGTCATACCCCTACTCCGTATCATACTTCGTATCATACCCCATACTCCGTATCATACCCCCAACTCCGTATCATACCCCCAACTCTGTATCATACCCCGAACTCTGTATCATACCTCCAACTCTGTATCATACCCCCAACTCTGTATCATACCCCCAACTCTGTATCATACCCCCAACTCTGTATCATACCCCCAACTCTGTATCATACCCCCAACTCTGTATCATACCCCCAACTCTGTATCATACCCCCAACTCCATGTCATACCCCCTACTCCGTGTCATACCCCCTACTCCGTATCATACTTCGTATCATACCCCCTACTCCGTGTCATACCCCCTACTCCGTGTCATACCCCCTACTCCGTGTCATACCCCCTACTCCGTGTCATACCCCCTACTCCGTGTCATACCCCCAACTCCGTATCATAACCCCTACTCCGTATCATACTTCGTATCATACCCCCTACTCCGTATCATACCCCCAACTCCGTATCATACCCCCAACTCTGTATCATATCCCCAACTCTGTATCATACCCCCAACTCTGTATCATACCCCCAACTCTGTATCATACCCCCAACTCTGTATCATACCCCCAACTCCATGTCATACCCCCTACTCCGTGTCATACCCCCTACTCCGTATCATACTTCGTATCATACCCCCTACTCCGTGTCATACCCCCTACTCCGTGTCATACCCCCTACTCCGTGTCATACCCCCTACTCCGTGTCATACCCCCTACTCTGTGTCATACCCCCTACTCCGTGTCATACCCCCTACTCCGTGTCATACCCCCTACTCCGTGTCATACCCCCTACTCCGTGTCATACCCCCTACTCCGTGTCATACCCCTACTCCGTGTCAAACCCCTACTCCTTGTCATACCCCCTACTCCGTGTCATACCCCCTACTCTGTATCATACTCCCTACTCTGTATCATACTCCCTACTCCGTATCATACTCCCTACTCTGTATCATACTCCCTACTCTGTATCATACTCCGTATCATACCGCCTATTCGGTATCGTACCCCCTACTTGTGTCATACCCCCTACTCCATGTCATACCCCCAACTCTGTATAATACTCCCTACTCTGTATAATACTCCCTACTCTGTATCATCTCT
Organism: Ascaphus truei; assembly: GCF_040206685.1. NCBI lineage: Eukaryota > Metazoa > Chordata > Amphibia > Anura > Ascaphidae > Ascaphus > Ascaphus truei. The sequence continues at coordinate 430,335,593 of NC_134485.1, read as the reverse complement.
GTATCATACCCCCTACTCTGTATCATACTCCCTACTCTGTATCATACTCCCTACTCTGTATCATACTCCCTACTCTGTATCATACTCCCTACTCCGTATCATACTCCGTATCATACCGCCTACTCCGTGTCGTACCGCCTACTCTGTTTCATACTCCCTACTCCGTATCATACTCTGTATCATACCCCCAACTCCGTGTCATACCCCTACTCCGTATCATACTTCGTATCATACCCCATACTCCGTATCATACCCCCAACTCCGTATCATACCCCCAACTCTGTATCATACCCCGAACTCTGTATCATACCTCCAACTCTGTATCATACCCCCAACTCTGTATCATACCCCCAACTCTGTATCATACCCCCAACTCTGTATCATACCCCCAACTCTGTATCATACCCCCAACTCTGTATCATACCCCCAACTCTGTATCATACCCCCAACTCTGTATCATACCCCCAACTCCATGTCATACCCCCTACTCCGTGTCATACCCCCTACTCCGTATCATACTTCGTATCATACCCCCTACTCCGTGTCATACCCCCAACTCTGTATCATAACCCCTACTCCGTATCATACTTCGTATCATACCCCCTACTCCGTATCATACCCCCAACTCCGTATCATACCCCCAACTCTGTATCATATCCCCAACTCTGTATCATACCCCCAACTCTGTATCATACCCCCAACTCTGTATCATACCCCCAACTCGGTATCATAACCCCTACTCCGTATCATACTTCGTATCATAACCCCTACTCCGTGTCATACCCCCTACTCCGTGTCATACCCCCTACTCCGTGTCATGCCCCCTACTCCGTGTCATGCCCCCTACTCCGTGTCATGCCCCCTACTCCGTGTCATGCCCCCTACTCCGTAACATATCCCCTACTCCGTGTCATACCCCCTACTCCGTGTCATACTCCCTACTCCGTGTCATACCCCCTACTTCATATCATGTCACCTACTCTGTATAATATCCCCCTACTACTCCTTCTCAGTATCGTACCCCCTACTACGTGTCACACCCCCTACGCCGTGTCACACCCCCTACTCCATATCACACCCCCTACTCCGTATCACACCCCCTACTCCATATCACACCCCCTACTCCATATCACACCCCCTACTCCATATCACACCCCCTACTCCATATCACACCCCCTACTCCGTGTCACACCCCCTACTCTGTGTCACACCCCCTACTCCGTGTCACAACCCCTACTCCGTGTCACACCCCCTACTCCGTGTCACACCTCCTACTCCGTGTCACACCCCCTACTCCGTGTCACACCCCCTACTGTGTGTCACACCCCCTACTCCGTGTCACACCCCCTACTCCGTGTCACACCCCCTACTCCGTGTCACACCTCCTACTCCGTGTCACACCCCCTACTCCGTGTCACACGCCCTACTCTGTGTCACACCCCCTACTCCGTGTCACACCCCCTACTCCGTGTCACACCTCCTACTCCGTGTCACACCCCCTACTCCGTGTCACACCCCCTACGCCGTGTCGCACCCCCTACTCCATATCACACCCCCTACTCCGTGTCATACCCCGTACTCCGTGTCATACCCCCTACTCTGTGTCATACCCCCTACTCCGTGTCACACCCCCTACTCCGTGTCACACCTCCTACTCCGTGTCACACCCCCTACTCCGTGTCACACCCCCTACGCCGTGTCGCACCCCCTACTCCATATCACACCCCCTACTCCGTGTCATACCCCCTACTCCGTGTCATACCCCCTATTCTGTGTCATACCCCCTACTCCGTGTCACACCCCCTACTCCGTGTCACACCTCCTACTCCGTGTCACACCCCCTACTCCGTGTCGCACCCCCTACTCCATATCACACCCCCTTCTCCGTGTCACTTCCCCAACTCCGTGTCACTTCCCCTACTCCGTGTCACTTCCCCTACTCCGTGTCACACCCCCTACTCCGTGTCATACCCCCTACACAGTATATTACCCCTTATCATACCCGACGGTCCGCTTTCTGTATCCAGCGCTGATAATACAGTCCGCCGGACGCATTATCTGACGCCGGACCCGCTTATCCGATGGTCACTGCCGCCGATTAACATTGACCCGCAATCCGACGGTCCGTTATCAAACGGCGGTTTGTGGGACGCATTACGTCGGATAAGCGATGACCGGCCGTATACCACAATATAATTTGCTGTTCTACCGTCAGCATCTCACACGGAGAGAGTATCTGTTTTCACGTGTGTATTTGTCAGGTTATATACCTGCTTTTTCATGTAAATAGTCAGGAACATGAAGGCTGGGTACCATTGGCCTCAGAAGCAAAGATCAGTGATCAGAAGTGAAGAGCAAAAGGACAGAGAAGATGGCATCTATTGTAAAGGGCGCGCGCCTAATCTCGGAACATGACTGGCGCATTAAGCGTTTGAATGTACATTTAGTGTGTCCGTGAGTTATGAAAGCTTTTCACAGAAGCATATCTCAACACACAATAGTGAAGACTGATGTGCTGTATGGAGACATGATGGACATGCACACCCTTTGTAAATATGCTTGCCCTCAACAGTGAGTAATAACCTTGTTACTGTCTTGAATGCTTAAAGGAAATGAATATATTTTTCAAGTGGTCAAATCTTCATTAACTGGAAATGTTTGTACGCGGTGTATGGAACCCCTTTGTTGTCATGGTTGAATTTGAAAGGATCTTTATCCTACTGCTTCGGGCATGCGTGCTTTGTCCTCCTTGTGTATTATGCAGTCTTAAATAATGCATAATTTCAGCATTATTTAATACTGAAAGATTCAGTTTTCATTAAAGGGAAATGTATATTTACTTACTCTGTCCTGGTGACCTCTGTATATGCTAAAGAGGTCACATCGCCTCTATCCCATGGGAAGATCTAACCTTCTTCTTTAAGGCATATGTCCTTTTACCCCTCTTTTGAATCACCACAACTCATTACATGCAAAATCTTGCCCTGTCATGGTCCTAGAGGTCTATTAGTTTATTGGCCAGACATGGCTCATGGATCTTCTACTGATGCATCTTGGATTATCCTGAAGCCAGGGTCACGAATGGTGTGTGAATGACTCCAGGTAGCTTAACTCGTGTCTCACCTCTTCCAAAGCACAGACAAGTCCTTTTCTCTTTCTTGGTTTTATTGAGGGAAAACACAGGGAGATAGGTGCTTGTAGATGGAGTGTGGGGAGAGAGGGCTTCTCTGTCTGCTGTGCAGTGTATCAATGATGAGACAGTGTAAAACAAAAAGGCCTTGCTGGGGTGATAGCAGGCAGTTACTCACTCAGAGTCCAGGGTCAAAAGGAAATGAGGAGTAAGGGTCACACTAGATAGGAAGTGGGACTATACTAACTGTCAGCAAGGACAGGGGGGTAGGAATAGCCCACTCTCAGCTAGGAGAATATGAGCTGCAGGCAACCAACACAGGCTGTGTAAACGACATGTTGCAATAATGTTGCATTTTACATACAGCGTTGCTGCTGGGACAGGGGAAACTGACAGGCAACTAAAGAAGGGAGAAATGAATCCCATAACTAAAGGGGAAGACAGAGGAATATGGAATCTAGTTCCAGGACACTCCCCGTCTGGTATCTGGAGATACCACTATTTTAGGTATGTGTGGAACATATGTGCAATACAACATAACATGCAAAACTCATGTCCACATAACGATGGGATACCGTCCGGTACCACCAGCTTAATTCCTTGTCATCTCGGTAAGGTAGGTGAATGCACAGCTCTAGGTTAGCTTGATGCACCACAATGTCTCTCAGAGTCCATAGAACTGGTAGCCAGTTCTTCTTTGTGATAGTCCGATTTTGGCATTAGGAGGATAGTCTCTGTGATAGGTCTCAAAAAAGTCTTAATGACCCCGTTCTGGGTCACCCGAACTTCCACTTTGCGGACCCTTTCATCTTCGCTTGGGAAGGTTTTGATTATAAGTCCCATGGGCCACTCGTTTCTTGTTACCTGTTTGTCTTTCAACAAAACCACGTCTCCTACTTGGATGTCCGGTTTAACCGTTTGCCATTTATGGCGTTCTTGGAGTGTCACTAGATACTCGCGTCTCCAGCGATCCCAAAATGTGTTAGCCAAGTGCTGCACCTGTCTCCACTGTCGCTTGTACATATCTTTAGAGTGGAAGCCTTCGACTGGGGTGGGGATGTTCCCTACTTTCTGGGTTAGCAGCATTGCTGGCGTCAAAATACTTGGCGATTCTGGATCCGTTGACACTGGAATCAAAGGCCTAGCATTGATTATCGCTGATATTTCGGCCATGAATGTGGTTAACACTTCGTGAGTGAGTCGAGTCAGGTTGCTTTTTAGCATCATAGAGTCCAAGATACGCCGGACTACCCCGATCATGCGTTCCCATGCTCCGCCCATGTGAGAGGAGTGAGGAGGGTTGAATGTCCACGTGCACTCTTGGTCGCGCAAGTATCTTTTGATACTATTGTCTCTATTATCTTTAGTGTCTATTTGTAATTCCTTACATGCTCCAACGAAATTGGTACCACAATCGGAGCGTATTTGTTTAACTGGTCCTCTGACTGCAAAGAACCTTCTGAGGGCATTTATGAAGCTTGAAGCATCCATAGATTCTATAACCTCGATGTGTATAGCTCGTGTACTCATGCAGGTGAAGAGTACCGCCCATCGTTTGCTGTTTGCCAGTCCGCCCCTAGTTCTACGCGAGATGACCATCCAGGGCCCAAATACATCAAGTCCTACATGGGTAAAGGGGGGTTCTGTATTAAGTCTGTCGACAGGTAGATCCGCCATCCTTTGGTCTTGGCTTTTGCCTCTCAGCATTCGGCACCTAACACATTTGTGGAGATTACTGGCCACGCACCTTTTCATGCCAACGACCCAAATGCCCGCCGCCCTAATGGCGCCTTCGGTGAAGTGTCGTCCCTGATGCATGACTTGTTCGTGGTAGTGGCGCACCAACAAAGTGGCGATGTGATGCCGGCCAGGGATGATAAGAGGGTGGCTTTCCTCCCTGCTCAGTTGGGACTTATTGAGGCGGCCTCCTACTCTCATGAGGCCGTCGTTGTCGATGAAGGGATTCAACTTCCAAAGTGGACTGTTTTTGTTAACACTCTTCTTTCCGCGAATGCAATTGATCTCTTCCGCATATGTTTCCCTTTGAACATGACTGAGAACAGTTTCCTTAGCCTTTGTAATTTCCTCTACGGTGCGCAGCTCTTTGCAGATGTGCCAGCCGTGGCAACCGGTAGTTTTACCGTCTGGTGTCTGGCGGAAGGAGGAGGCTATATGCCCGAGATGGGCTACTGTTCGCAGAAGGGCCGTCCACTTTGAGAAGCGTTGGAATCGATGTGATCCGAATGCGTTTTTGTGCGATACATTGGTGAGTACCACGGATACTTGTGGGGGCCTTATCTCCGTATCCTTTTCGGGATCCACTAGTTCAAAATCGTCAACTGGGTTTGGTAGCGTTTCCGCAGGCTGCGCAAGAAACATTGGTCCTGTGAGCCACGACGTATTCTGCAGTTGAGATGCGGGTACTGATCTGGTGGCGTGATCTGCGGGATTTTGCTCTGTGGGCACGTGGTGCCATTGTTCTGGTTGGGTTGACTTCCTGATTCTTTCTACGCGGTTAGCTACGTATACGTAGAATCTCCTTTTCTTATTGTAGATGTATCCCAGTACCACCTTGCTATCTGTGTAGAGTTTGACGGCATCTGGTTTGCTGTCCATCTCATTCTCGATAAGCTCCGCCAGTTCTACTGCTAGCACTGCACCACACAGCTCGAGTCTGGGTATAGTATGGTCAGGTTGTGGCGCCAGCTTAGCTTTGCCAAGGATGAACCTGATGTGGCAACTTCCATCCACGTCCGTGGTTTTTAGGTAGGCCACCGCTGCTATAGCTTTGGTGGAGGCATCTGAGAACACGCAAAGCTCTTTGCTGTGTGCGGCGGTGAGAGATATAGGTGAATAGGGGCGTGGGATTTGAAGTTGCTCGAGGGCCTTCAAGGAGTGTTTCCACGTTTCCCACTCTTTCCGTTTTTCTGGAGGTAGTGGGGTGTCCCATTCCTGTTTTTCGAAGGACATTTCTCTGAGGAGGGACTTCCCTTGTATAGTGACAGGAGCCACGAATCCTAGCGGGTCGTAGAGACTGTTAACGGTGGACAGGACTCCGCGACGTGTGAAGGGTTTTTCTTCGATGGCTACCTGGAACGTAAAGGTGTCTGTTTTAAGATTCCAGCTTATCCCCAGGCTCCGCTGTATGGGAGGCGTGTCGGTCCCCAGATCCAAATTCTTGAGATCTGGTGCTTGATCATCTGCGTGAAACGCCTTCATCACTGTGGCACTGTTGGAAGCTATTTTGTGCAACCTTAGGTTGGCCTTCGCTAACATCTTTTGTGTCCTCTTGAGTAGATCTACGGCTTCTTCTTCGGTGGGAACTGATTTTAATCCGTCGTCCACATAGAAGTCTCTTTCGACGAAGCTCCTGGCGTCTTTCCCGAACTCTGCTTCTCCGTCTTGGGCCGTTCTTCTGAGGCCGTAGGCTGCCACTGCAGGTGATGGGCTGTTCCCGAAGACATGCACTTTCATGCGGTACTCCGTGATTTCTTTTTCTACGTCGTCATCTTGGTACCACAGGAATCTTAGGTAGTTACGGTTGTCTTCTCGCACAAGGAAGCAGTGGAACATCTGTTGAATGTCTGCGGTTACGGCGATAGGTTCCTTGCGGAAGCGGATCAGCACTCCCAGAAGACTGTTCGTCAGATCCGGCCCGGTGAGGAGAACATCGTTTAGGGAGACTCCCTGATGCTGAGCGCTGGAGTCGAATACCACTCGGATTTGGCCAGGTTTCTGGGGGTGGTAGACGCCAAACGACGGGAGGTACCAACATTCTTCGCCTTCTTTCATTGGGGGCGCCGACTCTGCATGGCCACTGTGGAAGATTTTTTGCATGAAGGCCACAAAGTGTTCCTTGGTCTCCGGTTTCCTTTGTAGGTTACGGCGGAGCGAAGCGAGCCTAGACATAGCATGGTCTCTGTTGTTTGGGAGGCGTCTTCTTGGCGAGCGGAAAGGTAGTGGGGCCACCCAACTGCCCAATTCGTCCTTGAAGAGCTCCTTATCCATTAACCTCAAGAATTCTTTGTCTTCCATTGATGGCGCCTGTTTGTCGTCGTCCTTTGTTGTCTGGAACACTGTACTCCCTAGGTCATTGGGGTATTTTCTTGCCACAGGCGCGTCTCCGTAGTTCCTTTTGGTCTCGAGCTTCTCGTGGACCTGAAAGTGGTTCGGACAAGGTTTGAAGTGGGATATACGACCGTTCTCCAACAAGTTCGTCTGTAGGGCGCCTACGTTGTCGGGTCCTCGTATCCTGTCTATGCATACTTCTCCAACTACCACCCATCCTAGATCGAGCCTTTGGGCGCTTGGGCCATTGTGGTCCCCATTTCGCTGTTCGCGGATCTTGTGTGCTCTCATGATGTCTCTGCCAAGTAGCAGCAGGATCTGGGCATCTTCGTCTAGTGGTGGGATATGATCGGCAATGGTTTTTAGATGGGGATGGTGTCGCGCCACGTCTGGCGTGGGGATCTCAGTCCTATCTTCCGCCATGTGATTGCACTCGATGAGTGTGGGAAGGGGCATGCTCACTTTGCCGTCTATTGAGCATATGGTGTAGCCATTCACTCTTCTCCCTGTAGTCTCCATTCGCCCTGCGCACGTTCTGAGAGTGTAAGGAGAAGTACTGTCTTGTATGCCGAACATATCGAAGAATTCTGACCTGACCAGCGATCGGTTGCTCTGGTCGTCGATGATTGCATACATCCGTTTGGCTCTTTGGGGTTGTCCCTCTGGGTGCACTGCTACCAGACATATTTTAGAGCAAGATCTACCGTCGTCTCCTTCTCCGCATACTTCTGTGCATTTGGATGCTACTGACGTCGGGGGGGGTGTGTCTCCCACTTCTTCCTCCCCGCCCTGCTTTGTCGGAGGGTTAGGGGCTTTGCTTGCTTTGGGCTTCATAGCTTCCGGGTGTAGAGCGGCTATGTGCCTGTCGCTATCGCACTCTGTGCATTTCATAGCTTCTTTGCAGTCCTTGAATAAATGAGTTGTGGAAGCACAACATTTGAAACAGGCTCCCCATTCCCTGAGTAGGTTCTTTCGCTCCTCTATGGGTTTCATCCTGAATCCGAAGCACTTGTTAAGTGGATGCGGCTTTTTGTGGATAGGGCATTCTTTGTTAAGGTCCCTTGGTTTTTTGTCCCTGTCGGCCGTCTGGTTGGGACTCGCGTGGGTCGTAGGGGGCACGTCCGTCCTGTGGACCGAGATGGGTGTTCTGGAGTCCTTGTGCCTTGCTGTTGACCTTTCGTTCCTCGGGTGGCTAACGCTGGATGTGGTTTGCGCCCCTAAGACGAAGCTGGGGTCGTTTCTTGTCTTTGCCGCTTCGCAGATGAAGCTCACGAAGAATGAGAATGGGGGGAAGACAACCTGCTTCTCCCTTTTGTATTTGGAACCTTGTGAAAGCCACCTTTCTTGGAGGTTGAAGGGTAGCTTCTCCAGGATGGGTCTCACTCCACGAGCTGAATCTAGGGCGTTGAGACCTATTAAGGAATGGTCTTTCCTTGCGAACTCCAGTTCTTGCAGCAGGTCTCCAAGATCTCGTAACTTCGAGTAGTCTTTACTCGTGATCTTGGGGAAGCTCTCGATTCTTTTGAAGAGTGAATCCTCGACTGCTTCAGGGCTGCCATAGGTCTCTTCTAGCCTTTCCCACACTAGGTCCAGACCTACTTGGGGTTGATGTGCGTTTGCCGTCCGAAGTCTCTGTGCTTGCTCCCTGGATACGTTCCCCAAGAACTTAACTAACAGGTTGAGCTCTTCCCTTGCTGAGAAGTCCAAGCTGTCGATTGCGTCTTTGAACGTGAACTTCCACGTCCGGTAGTTCTCAGGGCGGTCGTCGAAGCTGATGAGTCCTGCGTGCACCAAGTCGCGCCGGATCATGTACTTGGCTATGTCTGTCAGGCCTGAGACATCGGCGCGTTTGCCCCGTTCTGAGGTAGTTGCTGGGACGGTCTGTGCGGTCGCCTCTTCCTTGGCGTGGACGCGTGATGGCTGCTGGCCAGTGTGAGGGGCTGTTTTCTCCCGCGTGGGTGTACCTGGATTGCGAGCCTGTGGTGGTGCATCCGTGTGCGCGCTGGCGTGCGGATCACTATTGTGGCTGTGGCTATCCCAGGCAGCACGTGCCATTGATGGAGCAGCATCTTCTCCTCGTGGTCCTGGCGAGTCTTCGGTATCTGTGGAGTCGCCCCATCCGTGTTGAGATGGTGCGCTTGTGTTCACACTGAAGAGGCTCCTTACATAGTCTTCAGTGCGTCGAGCTGGATCCTCTGAGGCAATCCGTCTGTACGGTTGCTCCCCGCCGTCCTGTTGCGCGGCTGCTTCTAGGACTTCGGCTTGGGCTATGGCGGCAGCAGCTTCTCTTTCTTGATTTAGGGCCTCTAGGTTGGCGTCCACCTCTGCTTTCTTCCGTGTAGCGGTGGCAGCGGCTGCAGCGGCGTTGGCAGTGGCGGTGGCAGCGGCTGCAGCGGCGTTGGCAGTGGCGGTGGCAGCGGCTGCAGCGGCGGCTGTCTGCTCCTCCTCTTCCAAGCGGGCCCTTTCTAATTTCATGGTCGCCTCTTTCTGAGCGTATGCGGCCCTGGCGCGTGCGGCCTCTGCGGTGGCTCGCGCCTTGGTAGCGCTAGTGCTTGCGCTGGACGCGTTGGATTGTGCTGATCTTGCTGACCTGGATGAGTGTCTGGATGCGCTGGAGCGCTGTGACGCGGTCTCCAGGAGGAGCTCTTTTCTCACGCTTTGCGCATCTGTGATGGCGGCCCGCACGCGGCTGTCACGTGCAAGATCAATGTTGTTTTGTAAGTCTCTTTCTTGCAGGCTTTCACCGGTGTTAGCCCTGGCCAGGTAAGTGGCATATGCCTCTGACAGTCTTTGGTAGCGTGCGTGATCAGTCTTTAATTGAGTTATTGCCTGCTCGAGCTGTTGCACAGAATTGCCAGCGCCGGCGACATTGCATACCCCAAGTGCGGTTGTTTCCCAGGCCAACTCTAATTTGGCGCGGTGCGCTTCAATGTCAGTCTCATATTTTTCGCGGGCCTTTTGTGTCAGTGTGACTGTCCGTTTAGGCCTTGCGCCTGCCTGCGCCTGTTGTAGTTGCGCGGCGGTCTCTGTGTCTGAGAGATCGCTTTCCTGCGTGATGTCTGGTGAGGCTCTGAGTTCTGCCATGCTGTAGGTGTGTGTAGGCCTTTTGCCAGTGCGTGTGGCGTGCGGTCTTTTACCTTGTCAGCGAAGGGCGTCTGTCTCAGATGGTGCCGAGCGGTGTCCTGCAGCGTGCAGCGTTGGGGTAGCTGTACTTACAGGTGTCCGTGGGCTCCTCACTGTGGGGCTGAGCAGCGGGTGGACTCAGACAGAGAAAAAGGCAGTTAGGTTTGGGTGTACAGTCTGTTTGCAAAGCTGCTGCCTTGTGTGCAGGGACTATTCTGTATAGCATAAAGTCTTTGAGTAGTAGCTGCTGTGTGATTCCCCAACACAGGTCTTTGTTTTACTATCCTGAAGCCAGGGTCACGAATGGTGTGTGAATGACTCCAGGTAGCTTAACTCGTGTCTCACCTCTTCCAAAGCACAGACAAGTCCTTTTCTCTTTCTTGGTTTTATTGAGGGAAAACACAGGGAGATAGGTGCTTGTAGATGGAGTGTGGGGAGAGAGGGCTTCTCTGTCTGCTGTGCAGTGTATCAATGATGAGACAGTGTAAAACAAAAAGGCCTTGCTGGGGTGATAGCAGGCAGTTACTCACTCAGAGTCCAGGGTCAAAAGGAAATGAGGAGTAAGGGTCACACTAGATAGGAAGTGGGACTATACTAACTGTCAGCAAGGACAGGGGGGTAGGAATAGCCCACTCTCAGCTAGGAGAATATGAGCTGCAGGCAACCAACACAGGCTGTGTAAACGACATGTTGCAATAATGTTGCATTTTACATACAGCGTTGCTGCTGGGACAGGGGAAACTGACAGGCAACTAAAGAAGGGAGAAATGAATCCCATAACTAAAGGGGAAGACAGAGGAATATGGAATCTAGTTCCAGGACATGGATCTTCCGATATTGTGGTCGGTCTTCACTAACAACACAGGGTTTTGAAATATTGACATCACTTTGCCCTCCTCTCTGCGTTGTTCCTGACTCCGCCACCTGTATTAGTAGGCGTTTCTTCAGACCCCTCAGTACCATTATGCTACAATGTGGGTAGAAATAGCACTGTATGGTCACAGTAAATGTATCCCTGATGAAGATGTGTGCATATATATTACATAGTTACATAGTAGATGAGGTTGAAAAAAGACATTCGTCCATCAAGTTCAACCTATGCTAAATTTAGACGACAGATACTTATCCTATATCCATACTTACGGTATATTAATACAGAGGAAGGCAAACACAAAAACCTGAGTGACAGATCATCCAATGATAACTCATAAGGGGAAAAATAAATTCCTTCCTGACTCCAAGAATTGGCAATCAGATTACTCCCTGGATCAACATCCTTCCCATGTTTACTTATTTGGTATATCCCTTTATACCTTTCCTTTCTAAATATTTTTTGAACATAGCTATTGTATCTGCCATCACAGTCTCCAGGGTAATGAATTCCACATTGTAACTGCCTGTACTGTAAAGAAACCTTTCCTTTGTTGCTGGTGAAATCTCCTTTCCTCCAACCTTAAGGGATGACCCTGTGTCGTTTGTACTGCCCTGGAGATGAATAGTTCTTTTGAAAGCGCCTTGTATAGTCTCCGAATATATTTGTACTGCTGCGACACACTTTATTTGAGCAAATACCCAGTATGTACCTGGCAGATACCTGGAATGCGCCGCTCCTCACCTCAGACAAGCCCCGTTGCGTTTGCCTTCCCAGCCTGGGTTCATGCCTGGCTGACGGGCGGCTGATCTTTTAAATGATAATGATTAGGATTTGATAGGCTGCAATGCTTCGCGTGTCTACCAGATGGCATAAATTCATGAATTGTAATGCAGTATATATATATATATACTGTGCAGTATTGCAGCCAGCAGGAATAAAATGCTTCAATCCCTGATTGGAAAATAACTCAATGCACTCGGGCAGAAAACAGTCACAAACCTCAATACACCCGAGTATACCCGAATTCGTGGGACTAGCCGAGCTCGAATAAAGTGTGTCGCCAGTGTATATAGTTACATTTATCATATCCCATCTTAGACGCCTCTTTACTAATGTAAACAAAGCCAATTTAGCTAGCATGACCTCATAAATCAGATTTTCCATCCCCTTTATTAATTTGATGGCTCTTCTCTGCACTCTCATGTTCCATAATGTCTTTGAGTGGTGCCCAAAATTGTACCCCATATTCAAGGTGTTGTATTACGGCTTTATAAAGGGGCATAATTATGTTTACTTCCCTGCCATCCATTTCCTGTTTAATGCAAGATAAGATCTTGTTTGCATTTGCAGCTACTGCATGACTTTGGGCACTATTGCTAAGCTTGCTGTCTTAAAGCACTCCTAAATCCGAAACTTCCGGTGACGTCACCCGGTATGGACGGCTGCTAGAGGAGCTCCTGAAACCCGCGGGTTATACAGCGACAAAACCCCCACTTAAACTTCAAATTTATGGACGAAAATAGTCCTATCAGATAGACAAACAGAAGGGGAATGTCAAAAACAAAAAAAACGAATAACCAGGCTGTTACCAAATTTTTCTCACCGTCTCAGCGAGGGAAAGCAAGCGCTATGAATCCCCAAGATGGCGGCGGACCGCATGGCGCTACCTCCCAACCGGGGAAAAAGACCCAGCCGAGAGAGAGCCCCCCTACAAGCCCAGAACAGGCAATAACCAGGGCATATTTGGAAGACCTGATGGCGGGAATGGCTGCCACCCTCAAAACCTCCTTCCAAACGGAATTGCGGTCTGCGGTGAGCGACATAAGGAAGGAAATCTCAGGGCTAACGGAAAAGACCACTACCCTAGAGAACAAGCTATCCGAATCCCTACAAAGACAGGGAGAAGCGGAAGAAGAGATCAGCCGCCTGGGTGAAGAGATCTCCCTCCTCAAAGAGGGCATGGAAGAACAAGAAAACCGTGACCGAAGACAAAACATCCGTGTGAGAAATGTTCCAGAGTCAATCACACAAGAACAGATTAGGCCTTACCTTCTGGAGTTCTTCAATCTGGTCTGCGGGGAGATGGAGGAAAAGGAGATGGAAATGGACAGAGCCCATCGTGCGCTAGGACCCAAGTCTGACGACCCAAAACGCAGAAGGGACATTATAATAAAAATGCATAAATATACCTCAAAAGAAAGAATTATTTCAGCATGCCGGGACATGGGAGAAATAACTTTTCAAAATGAGACACTACAAGTGTTCAACGACTTGTCAAAAGCAACAAGAGACCGCAGACGGGAGCTAAAGCCACTGACTAACCTGCTCCGGGAGAAGGGAATACAGTACAGATGGGGCTTTCCGTTCAAAATCTCGGTGAACAGAAACGGAAAGTTCCTGTCCCTGAAATACCCCGCGGACATGGCCCCATTTGCAAAGGCCTTGGGCCTAACCCCTCCTCAGGCATGGCTATCGGGCAACCTACCATCTGAAGACACCGCAGGAGACCCGCCCCGGACATCGAAGAGGATTGCGGCCCAGCACTCCAAAGACAAGTAAGTAACAGCCGCCACCGCACCCAAACAACACCCCCCTTCACGATCCCGAGAGAGAGAGGAGACCCACAACTACACTGAGGGATATCCCATCGGGCCGGAGCTGTACCTGAAGAGAAGCCGCTGACCTCCCGATCAAGACGACACTGAAGACCGCTGCCCACGTTGGAACACGTGTCATCTGTTCCCGCGATGGCACCGAGGCGAATCCCGCCAGCCGAGTCGAAATCCTGGTCCACACTCAACCCGACCGGATGGAGCGGGATCGTGGTTTCCCTGTTGCCGGTTCGCAATGAGGGTCTAGTTCCAGACCTTGTTCTGCCATGCCCCGATCCCCAGTCTTTCAGACGAGGCTGCAGGGGTGTTCGTTCCACCCCCCTCTTCAGCCGGTGGTCCCGATCTCACGGGATGTTTTTTTTTTGGCCCATGGGGGGGGAGGGGGGTGCGACCCATCAGCGGGCAATCAGCGGAACCTGAACCAGCGGAAACGCATTGACGCAAGAGACGGAGGACAACTGCGACCCTGAGGACCCAGTTCAGCCGACTTGTTTCAAAGGACACACAAACACAAGTTAAGGTTTTGTGCCCTGGAGGCCGTGAGTAGCATAATAAAAAAGGTTATACCATAGAAAGTACCCCGCGGCACCCCCCTCCACCCGTAGCAACCCCAACCCAAGCACATAGCCCCCCGCCCTTCCCCCCCCCCCCTCCTCCCCACCCTCCCCCCTCCACTCCACCACACGTCCCCCCCCTTCCCCCCGCATCCCCCCTCCCCCCTCTCACCCCCCCCCCCACCCTGGTTTCCTTTCCCACTCCCCCCCCCCCCCCAGCCCCCACCCTCCCCCCCACTCCCAAAACCCAGGTCCACAGTACATGAGAATGATACACATAAACCCACGACCCACAACCGAAAAGTATATATAATGTGTGGAATGCCCCTATGCCTCTCCTTATACTTCCCCTCTCTAGAACGACATTCAGAGGAAGTAAAAGTACATAGAAAAGCTATGAATACCCTCGCTGATCTCTAAACAGCACATAGCATACTGATGGGACAGAGTGATACAATAGATGTAACACACAAAAATGTGAAATGCCTGTACTGCATGAAATGTTCCGTCAACCTCCCCCCCTCCCTCCCCCCTCCCTTCCCCCCCCCCCTCCCTCCCCCCTCCCTTCCCCCCCCCTCCCTCCCTCCCCCCTCCCTTCCCCCCCCCCCTCCCTCCCCCCTCCCTTCCCCCCCCCCTCGACGCTAGATAAAGTTGAAAAATATACATAATGTATGATGTGCACCTGTGCCTCCCCTAATAGACCTGAGCTGACTCTCAGACAGTGTACAAGATTCCCATTACATAGAGTGGTATGAGAGTTACAACATATAAAAATGTGAAATGCCTGTACTGCCTGAAATGTTCCATTAACCTCCCCCCCCTCCCCTCCCTATCCCCTTCCCTTCCCTACCCCCTTCCCCTCACTACCCCCTCCTCCCCCCATTTTCCCCCTCTCCTTTTCCCCCCCCCTCTCTTCCCCCCCCATCCCCCCCTCTCCTTTCCCCCCCCTCCCTCCCCTCCCATTCCCCCACCTCCTTTCCCCCCCCCCTCTCTCCCCCCCTCCCTCTCTCCCCCCCTCCCTTCCCCCCCTCCCCTCTCCCCCCCCTCCCCTCTCCCCCCCCCTCCTCTCCCCCCCACTCCCCCCCTCCCTCCTCCCCCCCACTCCCCCCCCTCCCTCCTCCCCACGGGTGCTATACAAAAGTTGAAAAATATATGCAAGAAGAGATATGTACCTATGACCTTCCTTGGAACAGAACCTAGAGGAAGCAAAGGTCCATAGGAAAATTGAATGTGCCTAGGCTGACTGCCAGATAGTGTATAGCATACTTATTGTACAGAGCGATACAACTGACGCAGCATATAAAAATGTGAAATGCCCACACTGTTGGAAAGGAACCGCAAACCCTCCCCCCACCCCCACATCCACCCTCCCGCCCCTCCCCTCACCCCTCCTGCCCCCCCCCCTCCCCCCTAGCCCCCCACCCGCCCCCCTCCCCCCCACCCGCCCCCCTCCCCCCTAGCCCCCCACCCGCCCCCCTCCCCCCCACCCGCCCCCCTCCCCCCTAGCCCCTCCCCCACCCACCCCCTCCCCCCCTGTAATATATAAAAGTTGTGAATTAAACGCAATGTGGTTTATGCACCTATGCCTTTCTTTGGAATAGAACCCAGGGGACGCAAAGATTTATAAGAAAACAAAAGGTGCCTTGACTGATTCCCAGATAATATAATGCATACTAATAGCAAAAAGTGGTATAATGGATGCAACATACAAAAATGTGAAAAGCCTATATTGTTGGAAAGGTTCTGTCAACCCCCCCCCCCATCCCAACCCACCCCCCCACTATCCCACCACCCCCCCACCCCCCCCCACCCGCCCACCTCTCCACCCCACCACCCCCCCCCACCAACCGCCCCAACCCCCACCCCCCCCACCACCCCTCCACCCCCCCACCCTCCACCCCCCCAACCCCTCCCTCACCCCCTACCCCATCCCCCACCCCCCCACCCCCTTCCCACTCAGACGAAGCAAACTGACAAAAGAAAGTTGAAACTGCTTGGGTGGAAAATCAAAATGTGCAAAGTGAGGCTGTGGTGTAATACTAAGCAACAGATGTTGTATAAAAATGCAAAATGTTTAAACTGCCTGAATCACACCCTCACCTCCCCTATCTTCCCTCACCCGTGGATTGAGAATTTACATAAAAAAGGGGTTAAGTAATTTCTATAGAGGGTTTGGACCCCTCAGACGTCCAACGGTGGACTGACCCGGAACCACCCCAGAAGGGCTCTTATAGCCCAAATGCCGGCTGTTCTTAAAGCTGGCAAAAGTTTGTTGAGACCTTTTCAAGGCCTCGTTACAACCTATTTCTATCAGCTGACCCTGTCCCAGCTGATCTTCGCCCTACCCCCGTTGACCCTCCCCCACGCCGCCCCCCCTCAGCTTAAAATAGCTATCTTAGCCAAAAAAAACTCACAACTCCCACACCTACAGAGATATAAACTAGACTCAGACTTACTGAATCAGGGCCCCTCAGATGGGAAAGATGAGGCCTTACGACACCCTCTAATAAAGAACCCAAATGGCTAGCCAAACCACAATTAAATTCACCTCTCTCAATGTGAAGGGCCTCCAGAATAACCGTAAAAGGAGGCTAGCACTCCAAGATATGAAAAGATCAGGGGGGGACATCATATTTCTACAGGAGACCCACTTCACATCACAAGACCCCCCAAATTTATTCAAAAAAGTGTTCCCAATGTGTTTTTTCGCATCATTTACTAGCAAAAAAAGGGGCGTAGCTGTCCTGATCAGACAGGGCACCCCATTCAATCACATCAAAACAACTGCGGATTAGATTCCTAGTGGTATATGGCTCCTTAGCGGGCTCAGCGATCGCTCTTATCAATGTATATGCCCCAAACGAGAACCAGACCGAATTCCTAAAGAAAGTACTCGAGGGCATAGACCCGGGATATCTATCATCGATGATAGTGGGAGGGGACCTAAACATGGTCCTCAACCCTACCGAGGACAGATCGACCACAATGGGTCCCCCCCGCACAACCCCCTCCCAGATCACAGGGAAAAGGTTTAGGGGAATCTTGAGCGAGTTTTCACTGGTGGACATCTGGAGAACCCAACACCAGGGCCAGAGAGACTATACTTTCTACTCAGCACCTCACCAGACCTACTCTCGAATAGACCACTTTCTGGCCACAAAAAATGTGGTGGCGGCAACAACTGACTCCGACATAGGACCGATCACATGGTCTGATCATGCCCCAATTACCATAACCTTGACAACACCCTTTGAAAAGACAATAAATTACTCATGGAGGCTAAATGACTCACTACTCAACCATCCTGAGATAGAAAGAGAGATTAGATCTGCCATTCGAGACTACTTTTTTTTTAACTCAGGATCCGTCTCCTCTCCAGCAATCCTGTGGGAAGCCCATAAGGCAACCATTAGAGGGAAATTCATCTCCATCGCATCCCACAGGAAAAAAGCCCGCCAAAAACTAATAAAGGAGCTCACGGATGATATCAAAATAATAGAACAAACTCATAAAGCTAACCCCTCAAAAAAAATATATAAAACATTGACAACAGCTAGAGCAAAACTTAGACAAATCCAGCTGGAGGATGTTGAGAAAGCCCTTAAATGGACCAACCAACAATATTATGATAAAGGGAACAAGGCAGACAGACTCCTAGCGACTAAATTAAGAGGGGTGCATAAACGGTCCCAAATCACGGCGATCAAGAGTAGGTCTGGTGAGATACAACATAGTGACAAAAAAATAGCAGCCGAATTTACAAAATTTTACACCGAACTTTATAACCTAAGATCCAAAAAGAGCCGCCCGAATCAGCAGCATCTGAATTAATAGCACAATACTTAGATAAGTGTCAACTCCCCATACTAACGGAGGAGGAAAACACAGTCCTCAATGCTGAGATTTCAAAAGAGGAACTGGAAGAGGCGGTCAAATCATTAAAAATCACTAAGTCTCCTGGCCCAGATGGCTTCACTAATGTTTACTATAAGAGATTCTTGCCAGTATTATCCACGCATCTCCTAAGAATATTTAACGATTTTATGGAAGGAAATCAAATCCCTACGTCAATGTCCCTGGCCACCCTGGCCATAATACACAAAGAAGGCAGGGACCCGATGCAATGTGGAAGCTACCGTCCAATCTCCCTGCTTAACTGTGATCTCAAACTATATAGCAAAATACTCGCAAATAGATTGAATCCCATTTTACCAAGATTAATAGATAAAGACCAAGTGGGATTCGTAGCAGGCAGACAGGCCTCGGACAATACCCGAAAGATAATTGACATTATTGAACATGTCCATCTCACAGGGACCAAAGCATTACTCCTTAGCTTAGACGCAGAGAAGGCGTTTGATAGAATAGACTGGCTATTCATGGACCATGTTATGCGCAAATTCGGCTTCAAAGACGCATATCTAGAAGGAGTCCGTAGATTATATCAAAATCCATCTGCAACAGTAAAACTACCAGGGGGCAGTAACCAGAGATTTGAGATTACTAATGGAACTCGACAGGGATGCCCCCTATCTCCTCTCCTCTTTGCATTAACCATAGAACCCCTAGCAGCGGCAATAAGAACAAATAGAGACATCAAAGGAATAGAAATTGGACACAGGCAGCACAAAATATCACTATTCGCAGATGATGTAATTTTAACCCTGACGCAACCCCAAACATCCCTACCTAACCTCCAAAAAGAACTCCGAGATTTTGGAGATATATCAGGCTATAAAATCAATAACGATAAATCGGAAGCATTAAATCTAAGCCTGCCAGAGCCAGAGGTGAAACTCCTCAAATTAAACTTTAACTATCATTGGAGCTCCTCGAGTATCAAATATCTGGGAGTAAAGATAGCGAGGAACTACCAATCCCTATATCAACAAAATTACCCGACCTTATTCCAGAAAATTAAACAAGACCTAGCGAAATGGGGAGGATATCAAATATCATGGATCGGGAGAATGATCTCGGTTAAAATAAACATACTCCCCAGATTATTATATTATTTCCAGACGCTCCCGGTCCACATCCCTGGCTCAGAATTAAAGAATATACAAAAACTAATCTTCCACTTCATTTGGCAGGGTAAGAAACCCAGAACCGCTAGGACAGTTCTCATGGCATCAAGGGGAAGAGGAGGACTTGGGGTCCCAGACATCACAAAATACTACCTAGCCGCACAATTGCGACAGGTGGTAGTCTGGAATGCCAACCCAAACCAATACTGTTGGCTAGACATAGAATCATACTACGCCGGAACGCCTTCACTACCAGCTTGCCTTTGGTCCCTGAGCAGGGAAGACATGCAGAATAGTAAACTCAAATTAGGTCCAATGAGACACACATGGGAGATCTGGACGAGATGCAAATATAAATTTAAGCTCACTTCGCCCCAATCCCAACTCATACCAATTCACAAAAATCCGAAATTTCCTCCTGGTTGTGAGCCCAGACAGCTGGATCAATTCAAAGTAAAAAATATTAGAACGATCGCTGACCTCGTGAGCATTGGAGAATTCCTGAGCTATCAAAATCTACAAACCAAATATGAAATAGCAAGGTTGGACGTATTTAAGTATCTACAAATTCGGCACTTTGTTCGAACCTTATCCCCAACGTTGAAATTTCCCCCTCTCACAGTTTTTGAGCGGCTTTGTCGAGAAACAGACCACCAGAAAGGTCTTATAACACAAATTTACGCAGTATTAGAAAGGGCTATAGAAGCCCCCACCCATGACTATATGCTGCATTGGGCAGCAGAATTGGGCATAGTTATAGACCGAGAGGACTGGGAAAGAATTTGGGAGAATGCCTCAGGAACTTCCATATGTACCACAATCAAAGAAAATATATATAAAATACTGTTCCGCTGGTATCTTACCCCAGTTAGAATAAACCAAATCTACCCCCAGGCGTCCGATCTATGCTGGAGAGGTTGCGGTCAAAAGGGGGACATGGCACACATTTGGTGGACATGTCCGGAAATTCAAAAATACTGGGGAACCACTCAAAAATTAATAGAAGAGGTCACCGGCCTCAAAATCCCTGTCGACCCGCTGACCTACCTGTTGGCCAGGCCCCTAGAAAATGTGGACCGACCAACAGGTAAATTAATCTCCTTCATCCTAACAGCGGCTAGATGTGCAGTGGCTGCCGCCTGGAAGAAAGTGTCTCCCCCCTCAAAACAAACGATAAAAAATAGGATACAAGAGGTAATGAACATGGAGAAACTATCGGCTTTTCTGAAAAGATCCACGGACTCCTTTAATAAAACATGGGACCCGTGGCTAACCCATATGGCACCCCCACGTCCCTAACCCAAAGATGAAAAGTAAAAAGAACGAGTCTAGAAACTCCAGTAGAAATACTCTGAGGACGTAATAAGCAACAAGTATCCCCCCCCTCCCCCCTCCCCACCTTCCCTTCCCCCCCTTTTCATACTCTTACTCTCTGTTTCCATACTCGCGCCCCCCTCACAACCCCAGGAGGGCCAGGAGGGCGATGAGCTTTCCTTTTTCTCTCTGGTTTCTTTAACCAAAAAATGGAGAAAACTTGTATTAGGCTGTATTAACATATATGACATGTACATTGTGAAATAAGTATTTGCCTAATAAAAAATTTTGGAAAAAAAAAAAAAAAAAAAAGCACTCCTAAATCCTTCTCCATCAAGGATTCCCCCAATTTATCCCCATTTAATTTGTAAGTCGCCTGTTTTTTCTTGTTTCCCAAATGCATAACCTTACAATTATCTGTATTAAAACTCATCTGCCATTTGCCCGCCCACGTTTCCAGTCTCTCCATGTCCTTCTGGAGAGAAATGACATCCTGCTCTGATTCTATTACCTTACACAATTTAGTATCATCAGCAAAGATGGAGACTTTGCTCTCGATCCCAACCTCAAGGTCATTAATCAACAAGTTAAAAAGCAGGGGTCCCAGTACCGATCCCTGAGGTACTCCACTCACGACTTTAGCCCAACCTGAAAAAGTTCCATTTATGACAACCCTCTGTTTGTCCTTTAACCAGTTTTCAATCAAGGTGCAAATATTTTTACAGAGTCCAATTTCCTTCATTTTGTACACCAACCTCGTGTGGAACCGTATCAAAAGCCGTGGCAAAATCTAAGTAGACCACATCAATTGCATTACCCTGGTCTAAATTCCTACTCACCTCCTCAAAGAAACTAATAAGGTTAATTTGGCATAATCTATCCTTCATAAATCCATGCTATTACTTATAAATTTGTTTTCTATTCAGTATTCCTGAATATTATCCCGTACTAAACCTTCAAGTAGCTTCCCCACTATTGATGTCAGGCTTACAGGTCTGTAATTCCCCGGTTGTGATCTAGCTCCCTTTTTAAGTATAGGCACCACATCTGCTTTACGCCAATCTTGTGGTACTGAGCCTGTGGAAATGGAATCCTTGAATATTAAATCTAATGGTTTGGCTATTACTGAACTTAACTCCTTAAGAACTCTTGGATATACA
Source organism: Ascaphus truei (assembly GCF_040206685.1). NCBI lineage: Eukaryota > Metazoa > Chordata > Amphibia > Anura > Ascaphidae > Ascaphus > Ascaphus truei. The sequence continues at coordinate 430,313,731 of NC_134485.1, read as the reverse complement.
GTATGCCATCGGGGCCAGGTGCCTTATTTACTTACATTTTATCAAGCTTCTTATGAACTTCTTAATTAGATAACCAATTGTTCGTTAATATAGAGGTTGAAGCTTCCTCCTGCACCACTACTATTGCAATTGATTCTTTTTTCATTATTCATTTTTGCTCATTTGATTGCAATTTTTGTTACATTTCTTATAATTCTGATACGATGCCTCTGTTCCTTCTGACTTCAAGAATCTAAACGTCTGCCATCTTCCTTCCACCAGGTGAATGCGGCAGCGGCTCCGTTAAACTGCCGGCACCCCCATGCGCTGCGCTGTGTACAAATGACTGGAAAAAACTTCTGATTGGGATCAACTGACTGGTTGCACTTAGTATTAGGGGGAATTTGTATTGCACTGGTTCCCCCTGGTCTCTCTCCCCCCCCCGGTCTCTCTCTCCCCCCCCTGGTCTCTATTCTACCCCCCCCCTTAGTCTCACTTCCCCCCTCCCTGGTCTCTCTTCCCCCCTCCCCTGGTCTCTCTTATCCCCCTCCCCTGGTTTCTCTCCCCCCCCCTCCCCTGGTCTCTATCCCTCCCTCCCCTGGTCTCTATCCCTCCCTCCCCTGGTCTCTCTCCCCCCCTCCCCTGGTCTCTCTCCCCCCCCTCCCCTTGTCTCTCTCCCCCCCCCCCACACCCCTGGTCTCTCTTTCCCCCCCTCCCCTGGTCTCTCTTCCTCCCCCCCTCCCCTGGTCTATCTTTCCCTCCCCTCCCCAGGTCTCTCTTTCCCCTCCCCTCCCCTGGTCTCTCTCTCCCCCCCCCTTCCCTGGTCTATCTTCTCCCCCCCTTTCCCTGGTCTATCTTCTCCCACCCCCTCCCCTGGACTATCTCCCCCCCCCCCACTCCCTTGGTCTATCTTTCCCCCCTCCCTGTCTATCTCCCCCCGTCTATCTTCCCCCTCCCCCCCTTGGACTCTCTCATCACTGAGTTGGCTGCCAGAGCTCTCCTCTGCTCCCTCTCACCTCCTGAGAGAGACTGCACAGTGAGGCTTTTCCTCTTCCCTTTTCAAAGCAGGCAAGCTGAATTAATTAGGTTCATCTGTGGATTTCCTAACCGGTGGAGTTAACAACCCGCATACTGGAAAGCAGACATAGTGCAACCTCCCACTAATATACAGAGTCTATGACTGTCACACACACACACACTCACAAACACACGTGTATATATATATATATATATATATATATATATATATATATATAGCAACTGTAAATATTACTGTATGTTCGTTTGCATGTCTTAGACAGATCTGCAACCCTGTCTCTCCCCCATTTTCGCCCAGCACACAGCGTTTCCACTGCAGCAAGGGATTCTGGGAAATGACATGCAAATGAGCACACAGTGCCACCTTTTGTCTCAAGCTCGTATTACACAAGCAAATCCTCAAGCCAATGCATACTGTTTTAAACACAGCTTTTAGACAAAGGCTGGTATGAGATGCAAAGCCAGTAAACCCACTCACAGACATGTTTCAACCTTGATGGGTATCATCAGTGTGAGGTTGGTTACTGGCTATGCTGGTTGAGACTAGACTAGGTATTCACCACAATTATTAAGGTTATGGTGGGTAAAAAATGTGACAAAAACCCTCCACATATATAATATATATATTATTTATATTGGGTTGCAGACCTGTCTAAGACATGCAAATGAGCACACAGTAATATTTCCTTTTGCGATATACAGTGTGTGTGTGTGTGTGTGTGTGTGTGTGTATATATATACATATACACACACACACACACACACACACACACACACACACACACACACACACACATATATATTATACACGTGTATGTGGAAATTCACCAAGTGATTAAAGTTCATTATCCACCTACACTAAGACATTTGTCAACATGAGTCATGAACGACTATTCTTTTATTATAGATGTTTCAGATTGATGAGGGAACATGTTTGTGACACTTTTTCTCATCAAACCCTCTGACAAGAGTGGGAACATTGTGGTGATGAATAAGAATGATTTTATACAAGGAAATAAATCTAAGACCATTAGGAATTTCTCCTTTTTAAAAAAAATATTTTTCACCCCTCAAAGAAATTGGTGGTGACATTATATCCAAAACTCTGATCCCGTATCTACTTTTTAAACACAAAAAAACTAATAATTTACAAGTCCCTACTGAATCCACTGGGCAGGCCAATGGCATCCGGGGGTGGATCACTTTTGGAAAACATTTGCAGTAAGACAGAACATTTTTTACAAGTTTTCTGTCATATCTAAAAGATTTAACTGATTCGTTGACTAAATTGGATGCTATTGAATCAGAGGAGAGTATTATTGTAGGCTTTAGATGTTGGGTCATTACTGTATGTTCTCCAATTGAGCATCATTTGATTATTGAAGCTGGAGCAGTAATACTTAAGTGCGTAATCAGTTTTGGGTGATTTAATAAAGTTTGTGTTCAGAGGGCATAACAAAGGGTTACACTTAGTTTAGGAGAAGGTTTATTATACTCTCATAAAAGGCATTGCCCTGAAATAATATACAGACATTTAATTCCATCAAACGCAAACATTGTGTATAAAAGGTCTAATCATCTGAAAGACGCACAGACACATACACACGCACAGACACATACACACGCACAGACACATACACACGCACAGACACATACACACGCACAGACACATACACACGCACATACATATACACACACACATACATATACACACACATATACATATGTATATTTGTGTCACTGGGTTAGTGACCTAATGTAAACAACAAAAGACAAAAAAAACCTGCATGCTACATCCAATCTGACAAATTCTATAGTTAAATACTATGTGTTTTTCTTCTCACAAGTGAGGGTCATTTAGTCACATTCTTTGGCCAAAGCATTATAAGCCTGCAGCCCCGCCCCTCCACTGATGAGGGATCCCAGCGGGGTGGGAGTATGCCCTCACCAGAACCAACATACTGTATACAGTAACCACACGCAGCTGGATAAAACAGTATTTACTAAGCATCATAATAAGAACCCTTGCATAACTGTCATTACATAATCATCATGGCATCCCCCTGCATGAATAGCATCACATCATCACACACATGTCAATAATTGCATCACTTCACATATTAGTCCTTGTATCACCCTAGTCCTTGGTGTACCAATGTGCCAGGGCACTTAATATTCTGGAAGCCAGAGGGTCACGTGGTGATGACTTAGCTCAGATAGTGTCAACTCGCCCTCTTTTCCAAGCACGACAAGGTCTGTTTCTTTTCTTACTTTATTTTGGAGAAAGCAGGGAAAACAGTCTCTTGTGTAGAGGTGTAGGTCTAAATCTCTGTGTGTGCTCAGTAGTAAAGGGAGGTGAAAAGATAATCCTGCAGCACCATTACAGGGGTTACAGTGAGGTACTCACGAATCCAGGGAAAATGGTGGAAAGGAAATGGCAATGTATGCTGGGTAGTAAGATAGTCTGGGGACAGACCATCTGTAGGCAGAGCAGAGGGGGAGAAAGCAGACTAGCCCATTTGAGAGAAAGGCTGGGGCTGCTATGGCAACTCACAGGAGTGTCTGCGGGAGCTACAACATGTAGCAATAATGTTGCATCTTTAATACAGCAAGCTGCTGGGAGAGGGGAAAAGCTGCTGGGAGAGGGGAAATGGCACTGTGTTTATCACACAAGCACTGTGTTTGTGTGCAGAACCAAACACATACAGCTGGCACTAATAAGCTGACAAGCAGAGCTGCGAGGAAAGGGGGGGGGGGTGAAACAGAAGTGCAGACAGGGGTATACCTGTTCCATGACACTTAACCTCTTAGTGTCCACCAGCTATAAAGTTAATGTGAGTGTGAGGGATAGCGCTTCCCTGTGTTGGGGCCCGTTGGTGCACTTAATATACTACCTCCCTGATCATAGTCCTGATCAGGATAATCCTTTGTAATCAGCAACTCCGCACTGTGATCCCACGGCGCACCGCGCTGCTCCTTGCGGGAATGAGTACACCGTCTGACTCCCCAGGGGAGGGATCCCCAGCCAGATGATCCTTTGCAACAGTCTCTGCTATGGAGTCAGATACTCTTTCAGATACACACTGTACTGACAGTCAGGCAATGTCCTGCAGCATCTCTCTCTCTATGAGTATAGTGAAGGAGTCCCTGTCTTAAAGCAGTTCCCTACACCATACAGTTAATTCTCTACAGTGTCTCAGGGGACTAACTGGTCTTTCCTTCCTTCAGAAGCAATCCAGCCATCCCATTGGCTCTCGTGTGTCACCAGGCAGCTTTCTCCCTAAGCATCATGGGAGTTGTAATCTTTGCTGCACACTTAACATAGGGAGCCTCGTGCTCTCCCTCTAATGGCCACCACTCTGCACCTTGCACTTGTGCGACCCCTGTAATGGCCACCGTGGAGTTGCCCTGCACAGGCGCAACCTTTCCTGCACTCTGTCGGCTCCTCGCTGCTTCCGCACATGCGCAAACCAGCGCTCATGCTCGCGCACGCCCAACATGGCGGTGCCCTGCTGCGGGAGTCACCGGCGATTCTGTCGCCCTACCTGCACACACTGAGGGTAAGGAGGGGGAAAACGGGAGTGCGGGGAGACCGGAAGGTACTTGGCTACATAAGAAAAACAGATAGTATTTAACTGTAGAATTTGTCCAATTGGATGTAGCATTGGAGCTCTTTAATCTTTTGTTGTAAAATGAAACATTGTTATTTGTAAAAGTGAAAAAGTTGTGTATGTGTGATCTTGCCCTTGCGGCTTAAAAATATTTGGAAAGGCTATTAGGATGTTCAAGATAAAGATATCTGAGCATATTAGTGATATCATAAATGGCTATATGCTCACAATGGGGTGAAATTTTAGGATCTGTCATAACCTTGCACCAATCAAGTTGGGTGGGATTGTCACTTACCTGGAATGACTGTGTGACTTCCTGTAGGGAGATGTTGGTGGAGGCTATCTACTTGTGATTGTGTGGAATCAAGCTCTAGTGTGTTGTTGCTATAACATCTACTGAAGCTTGGCTCTTGCGATGTGGAGACCTACAGAATGATAAAGTGAAGGACCCAGTGGAACCTGTTACTGTGGGAGATCTCAGCATCAGAAGCATTTGGGATTTGTCTCAGGCTAACATGATTATGAACTTGTAAGTCCACTTCAGGATTAGCTTCTGGCCAGGCCACTAATGTTGTGTGCGTACTGGGCATCTTCCTGCACCTTAAAATCAGTACCGTTGCCCTTGTGTGCGTGCAGGCTTTATCATGCACTTTATCGCACCTTAAAACATGTATTGAGAACTCGCATCTTGACCATGTCTTCACTATACATCTGTGTACATCTGCGTCACCCCAAAGGCAGATGCCTGATGGGATTCGCCAAGAGCTGCTCCCCTCTGCACAGGACCAACGTGCTAAGGGTTAACATTTGCTTGTACTATGTGGAACATCAACCCCACCCACTGGAGTGTTAATGAGCCAAGAGGAAAAAGGACTTTGAACTCTCAGCTGCATTCAATCTGAACCCCCTCAGTGTGCATCTGCATCGCCCCAAAGCTCTATCTGTCCATGTAACGTCTGTGAATTGACTGTATAACCTTTGTACTTTTAATGTAACTATCTATTGTTATAACTCTGTGACCAGGACATACTTGAAAACGAGAGGTAACTCTCACTGTATTACTTCCTGGTAACACATTTTTATAAATATAAATTATAAGGACCGTTTAAAAGTCCATTTATACATATTGAGCACCCAGTGGGCATTCATCATTCTTTAATACTTTTGTGTATATTATTTTTGTAGTTTTGGTATATCGTAAACTGGGTATTTTTTGTTGTTGGCCAATGTATACAATTTTTTTTATATGGCTCATGCCTCTAATGTGATATTTTATATGTATATTTGTAGGTTTTGGTATATGTTTAATAAATTGTATATTAATTGTCTCAAATGTCTCTCTGTGATATCAACCTTGATGGCCCTCTGCCGACTTAAACTTAAATGACAAAAACGGAGCTTCTCATATTTCCTCCCAAACCTGGCCCTACTACCTCCTTCCACATTACTGTTGGAAGTACTATCATACACCCAGTAGCCCAAGCCCGCTGCCTAAGGGTCACACTCGACTCCTCTCACATTCTCCTCTCACATTAAAAAAATAGCTAAAACCTGTCGTTTTTTTCCCCTCCGCAATATTACAAAGATACGCCCTTTCCTTTGTTGCTCGACTGCTAAAACTCTTACACAGGCCCTCATTCTCTCCCTTCTCGATTAATGTAACCTCCTGCTGTCCGGCCTTCCTGTCTCCCCTACAATCTATCCTAAACGCTGCTGCCAGAATCACGCTACTCTTTCCTAAATCTGTCTCAGCGTCTCCCCTCATGAAATCCCTCTTCTGGCTTCCGATCAAATCCCGCATCTCACACTCAATTCTCCTCCTCACTTTTAAAGCTTTACACTCTTCTGCCCCTCCTTACATCTCAGCCCTAATTTCTTGCTATGCACCATCCTGACTCTTGCTTTCTGCTCAAGGATGTCTTCTTTCTACCCCCTTTTTATCTAAAGCCCTCTCCTGCCTTAAACCTTTCTCACGGACTGCCTCACACCTCTGGAATCCCCTTCCCCTCAATAGCCGACTGGCATCCTCTGTCTCCCCCTTTAAGACCCACCTCAAAACACACTTGCTTAACGAAGCATATGAGTAGCTCCATGGCTGATAATTAACACCCCATACATAAACCTTTGCCCCTTGCAGACGCACTTACCAGAACACCCTCCTACTGTCTCTGTACATTCTTCCTACCTACCAATTAGATTGTAAGCTCTTCGGTGCAGGGTCTCCTTTCCTAAATGTTACTTTTATGTCTGAAGCACCTCTTCCCTTTGTGTTATTTGTTATCTATATGATTACCACGTGTTTTACTGCTGTGAAGCGCTATGTACATTAATGGTGCTATATAAAGAATGCAAAGGTATGTGGGCGTATAGCACACCAAAACAATGCAAATAAATGCAAGAAAAATGCGATACTTGCGCACAATGCCGGACGGAGCGCCTGGTTCAGGGGTGGCCTATCTGCAGCAATCCAGATATACAGCAACAAGAGAGATGATCCAGGGCGCCACGGGTTTTTCAGCAAATTTTGGATCATCTCTCTTGTTGCTATATAAATAATGACATACATACATATATATATAATTTTCTATATATGTTTCTATTTTTTACGTATAATTGTGTGTTATATTATAGTTCATTAGAGTGCAGCATTTTCAATGTTAATCTTCTTCCTCATTTCTTGTTTTTTCTTCGTTTTCACTTTGGTTTTTTTTTTTTGTGTTTTTTTTTTATTCTCAAGGTCAAAAGTGAATCAACCTCGTACTTTAACAGAGCTAGAATACCAAGTGTGACCAGGAATATTATTAAAGAGGCATTAAAAACCTCTCACTGTACACAGTACTTCTATTGTTATTTAACATAAGCAATTTCTGCTTTCCTTTTAAGAACATATTCCATGGAGTGGCTAAAATGAGTCCATAGTCAGACGCATTACGCTGCAGCTGCACATGTCTGTAAGTGAATCCAGAGTCTGACGCGCATTAAACTGCAGCTGCACATGTCTGTAAGTGAATCCATAGTCAGGCGCATTAAGCTGCAGCTGCACATGTCTGTAAGTGAATCCATAGTCAGGCGCATTAAGCTGCAGCTGCACATACCTGTTAGTGAATCCATAGTCAGACGCATTAAGCTGCAGCTGCACATGTCTGTAAGTGAATCCATAGTCAGGCGCATTAAGCTGCAGCTGCACATGTCTGTAAGTGAATCCATAGTCAGGCGCATTAAGCTGCAGCTGCACATACCTGTTAGTGAATCCATAGTCAGACGCATTAAGCTGCAGCTGCACATGTCTGTAAGTGAATCCATAGTCAGGCGCATTAAGCTGCAGCTGCACATGTCTGTAAGTGAATCCATAGTCAGGCGCATTAAGCTGCAGCTGCACATGTCTGTAAGTGAATCCATAGTCAGGCGCATTAAGCTGCAGCTGCACATACCTGTTAGTGAATCCATAGTCAGACGCATTAAGCTGCAGCTGCACATGTCTGTAAGTGAATCCATAGTCAGGCGCATTAAGCTGCAGCTGCACATATCTGTAAGTGAATCCATAGTCAGACGCATTAAGCTGCAGCTGCACATGTCTGTAAGTGAATCCATAGTCAGACGCGCATTAAGCTGCAGCTGCACAAGTCTGTAAGTGAATCTATGAATGTTTTCCACTTTTGAATAATCTTTCTCACTGTAGAATGATGGACTTTAAATTGTTTGGAAATGGCCTTATAACCCTTCCCAGATTGATGAGCAGCAACAATTGCTTATCTAAGATCATTGCTTATGTCTTTCCTCCTTGGCATTGTGTTAACACACACGTGAATGCTCCAGACCAGCAAACTGCTAAAACTTCGGCTTCTATAGAGGTGCTCACACTTGCTAATGATCAATTAATCAAGAGCATTTGATTAGCAGCACATGTCTGCTACTTAGCATCTTAATTCCTTTGGAAGCAGTAAGGGTGTACTTAGTTTTTCACACATGGCTTCTCCATTTTGGCTTTATTTTTGTTAAATAAATCATGACACGGTGTTGTTGTTCATTTGAGCTTGTATTTACCTAATTTTAAGACCTGCTAAGGAACGGATGATTGTTATTATGTCCTGATATGTAAAACCATGAAATTCAAAGAGGGTGTACTTTCTTTTTCACACAACTGTATATGTATGTGTGTGTATGTATATATATTGGTATCCCTATTGGTACTGTATCAATATTTGTACCAATGACATTTATTTATATATGTAACGCACTTTCCCCCACCCCCTGGGATGTGTAGCTACGTTATGTGTGGTGCGGTGCAATATATGTGGCTCACAGGAAACCTGAGCCTCCACTGCTGGGAACCTGGGGTGTTCCTGAATTGGTGCTCGGTAGCGCCTCCACCTGTAATGGGATTCTACTACTGCACCGACACACTTTATTCGAGCAAATACCCAGTATGTACCTGGCAGATACCTGGAATGCGCCGCTCCTCACCTCTGACAAGCCCCGTTGCGTTTGCCTTCCCAGCCTGGGTTCATGCCTGGCTGACGGGCGGCTGATCTGTTAAATGATAATGATTAGGATTTAATAGGCTGCAATGCTTCGCGTGTCTACCAGATGGCATAAATTCATGAATTGTAATGCAGTATATATATATATATACTGTGCAGTATTGCAGCCAGCGGGAATAAAATGCTTCAATCCCTGCCTGGAAAATAACCCAATGTACTCGGGCAGAAAACAGTCACAAACCTCAATACACCCGGGTATACCCGAATTCGTGGGACTAGCCGAGCTCGAATAAAGTGTGTCGCCAGTGTATGTGGAATGACCCCGTTACAGGACAATAAAGAATACACACATGGAAAGCATAACAGTTTACTATATGTCACTAATAAAGTACAACTACTCTCGCATGGCCATACCTCCCAAAGTACCTAGGGGTCCACAAGGTCAAAACCCCAACCCAATGTGTGGTACAGCACTGACCAGTTAGGTGTAAGAGTGAGTTGGTGCACTTTGTTGGGTACCTGCCGGGTGTGTCTACACCCAGGCGCGCTGATGCTGTATTGCGGATGATGGGATTCACGGATCCGGTGCCGTAACCCGCGACGCCTCCACCTCTACGTTGGATGGGTCCCGCGTGGATGGTACCACCTTTAGGAGTCTCTTTGGTAGCAGGTGTCTGATCCCAGACCACCTGTGAATAGTATACCGCCGTGTCCTGTCTGTGTCCCTCACACTGGTACTATAGGGCAGTGTCCCTGCAGCAACCACAAACTGAGGGGAGTTGGGGCCTAGCTGGGGCCTAACAGGGGGTATCTGGCCTAGTGCAGGTGCCACAGACACCTGTACATACACAACCTACCCCTTCCTTGTCCCAGCTCCGACTGACGTGGCTTGCAGAGCGCCAAATGTATCCATCTCTGAGCAGGGGATTCTGGCAGTCCTATTGGCTAAGTTTAGCCAGGTGATCTTGCAGCCCTAGGGGCTGCTGGGTGTTGTAGTTCCCCTCAGAGCCCTGTGTCCTTCCACTGCGCTGTGCGCATCTGTACTGGCCACAGCAATCTCTGCGCATGAACGAACCTCCGCGCATGCGTGTGCCCAACCAACATGGCGACGCCCTGCCACGGGAGCCTCCGGCGACTCGGTCGCCTTCCTGATTCCAGCTCTCCACCTCCGCACCTCTCCAGCACCCGCCGGATGCGCGCGCTATGCCTCTGGCCCCCGTGAACCCCAAGGAGGTAAAGGGACCCAAGGGGGGGCCCTGCTATGTAGAATTGAAATAAAACATGTATTTTTCAGCAGTATGTTTTGCTGTGTCTAGTGCTGATTTACACATATACTGTACATGTAATTCTCTTATATCAGAACATGGCTAACATATTCATTTAATCTATGTCCTTAATATTTGGCACTTTGGCAAATAACCCCGAAATTTATACCTCATTATTCAAATATCCAATTATTTCCCACACAACAAGTAACAATAATTATAGGCTATTAGAAACTCCAGACATTACTGAAATCCCTGCAACGACATCACAGTGTGCCCTCTTCTGCAAACGCTCTCTCCAACTCCCCAATGGAGGGAGAACAGTTTTTATAGACAGGTCATTTACAGACCTGCTATTTAAAAGGTGGGACGGGTGAGATTAGAAACAGGGAGGAGGGGTCACTAACCTCCAAACCAATTGTTACCAATTGACATTTGCACCCACACGCTATCAGTGCAAGGTGCACATATTAATACAGCACATTCCAAAGATTAGCCTTTTATTCAGAGTCTGTAGAAATGAAGACGTTAATATTGCTTTTGACCTGTAATTGATGCTAATAAATGCAAGTTCCTAATGCCTAATTAGGATTAATAATGTGTAAACATGAGCTCTGTGACTGTATGTTGGTGGGCGGATATGTGGAGGAGTTAAATGACACACACATTTTACACGAATGCTAGCAGTGTACAGGGTTACAATCTGTGTCATGATCCACTTTGCACATACAGTCATACCCCGCATTAACGTACGCAATGGGTCCAGAGAATGTATGTAAAGCCAAAATGTTCTTAAAGTGAAGCACTGCATTTTTCCCACTTATCGATGCTTCGGTACAGGTAGGGAGCCGGGATTGCTGTTCAGGACGTGCTGACAGCCGCATGCGCGAGCTGCCGTTTGCCTATTGGGCGAGGGGAATCAGCGCGTCACTACTACGGCGGTCTGTAGGGCAGAATAGGTGTCCGTACTCGCAAAGCGAACGTACGGACGCAGGGGTATGGGGCTATTGAAAATATATCCTTCCTCGCGAGTGTACTTAAAGTGAGTGTCCTTAAACTGGGATACGCCTGTATACCACTCTGATAATTGACGGAGAAGATGAATATTATTCAAATAATACATGACTCTACAGCAGGGGTGCACAAACTTTCCCCCTGCGCCTCCCTGCCTGCTCGCGCCCCCCCCCCCCGCTTGCACGCGCCCCCCTGCCTGCTCGCGCCCCCCCCCCCCTGCTCGCGCCCCCCCCGCCTGCTCGCGCCCCCCCCGCCTGCTCGCGCCCCCCTGCCTGCTCGCGCCCCCCTGACTGCTCGCACCCCCCCCTGCCTGCTCGCGCCCCCCCGCCTGCTCGCGCCACCCCCCCCACCCTGCCTGCTCGCACCGCCCTCCTTACTTTGTCTCAGGCGCCAAATAACGCTGCGGGGTCACGACAAGGTAAGAGATACTTACAGAGGCCTCACGCGATCCCCCATAATTTCATTTAAATGCCTTGGGCCCCCGCTCCCCCAAGTGTGCGCACCCCTGCTCTACAGCAATGTTTCATCAGGTTCCTTTGGTTCCGAGGGCATCCCTAACATTGAAAATTGTACAAAATACAGAAGACTTTGCAATGCATCTGATCTCAGACGCGCTATTAGAGAGGGTTGGGGTTCCTTACAATGCATCTGATCTAAGACACGCTATTAGAGAGGGTTGGGGTTCCTTACAATGCATCTGATCTCAGCCGCGCTATTAGAGAGGGTTGGGGTTCCTTACAATGCATCTGATCTCAGCCGCGCTATTAGAGAGGGTTGGGGTTCCTTACAATGCATCTGATCTCAGCCGCGCTATTAGAGAGGGTTGGGGTTCCTTACAATGCATCTGATCTCAGGCGCGCTATTAGAGAGGGTTGGGGTTCCTTACAATGCATCTGATCTCAGACGCGCTTTTAGAGAGGTTTGGGGTTCCTTACAATGCATCTGGTCTCAGACGAGCTATTAGAGAGGGTTGGGGTTCCTTACAATGCATCTGATCTCAGGCGCGCTGTTAGAGAGGGTTGGGGTTCCTTACAATGCATCTGATCTCAGGCGCGCTATTAGAGAGGGTTGGGGTTCCTTACAATGCACCTGATCTCAGACACGCCATTAGAGAGTGTTGGGGCTCCTTACAATGCATCTGATCTCAGACGCGCCATTAGAGAGGGTTGGGTTCCTTACAATGCATCTGATCTCAGCCGCACTATTAGAGAGGGTTGGGGTTCCTTACAATGCTTCTGATCTCAGACGCGCTATTAGAGAGGGTTGGGGTTCCTTACAATGCATCTGATCTCAGGCGCGCTATTAGAGAGGGTTGGGGTTCCTTACAATGCATCTGATCTCAGGCGCGCTATTAGAGAGGGTTGGGGTTCCTTACAATGCATCTGATCTCAGCCGCGCTATTAGAGAGGGTTGGGGTTCCTTACAATGCATCTGATCTCAGCCGCGCTATTAGAGAGGGTTGGGGTTCCTTACAATGCATCTGATCTCAGGCGCGCTATTAGAGAGGGTTGGGGTTCCTTACAATGCATCTGATCTCAGACGCGCTTTTAGAGAGGTTTGGGGTTCCTTACAATGCATCTGGTCTCAGACGAGCTATTAGAGAGGGTTGGGTTCCTTACAATGCATCTGATCTCAGGCGCGCTGTTAGAGAGGGTTGGGGTTCCTTACAATGCATCTGATCTCAGGCGCGCTATTAGAGAGGGTTGGGGTTCCGCAGAATTTCACAATATAATTATAGGGTTCTATTTCAAAAAAGTTGAAAACCGCTGCGCTACAATGTCACTGCTGTTTCTGTTACTGTGGGAGGGTCTGCGACACCGGCTGGGACTGACGGGGACATGTCTGGCACAGAGAAATACGTTTGACTCAGTACAGTTGGCATAGAAAAGTCCAGTGGCTCAGTCACAGACCACGAAGGGCCACCAACACGCCAGGCTTTCAGGGTATCCCTGCTTCACCACCGTTGGCTCAATCAGTGGCTCAGTCTTCCTAAAATTCACTGTGAGTGCTCATTTGCATGTCATTACCCAGAATTCCTGGCTGCAGTGGAAGCATTCGACTGAGCCACAGATGGAGCCACCTGTACTGAAGCAGGGATATCCTGAAAACCTGACCTGTTGGTGGCCCTTGAGGACTGGAGTTGGCCGCCCTTGTTATAGATCATTCCACATCAGTAGAGAGAGTGAACATTATGTTTGCAGTGTTCAGCCTCCTTCACCTGTGAGAATGAGACAGGAGCAGGAAAGGAAAGATGACTTGTGTGTCTCTCCCTAGCGCACCTCTTTGGGAAGCATAACATACTTCACATTGCATTGTGCCCAGCGTTAGAATCCTCTGTGTTCCAAACATTGAAGTCCCTCTCCTGTGCTATATTTCTATTTTTGAATCAAATACCTTTGCTACTTTCTTTGTCATTTCCCACTGCTCATAAATGCAATAACTTGCCTATAAGCAGGTGTTGCCATCGGAATTAAATGCCATTTGCATTTAATAACCCACAGCTATTTGCTTTGGATTTAACACGTGTTTTATTTCCTGTATTCATTTCTTGGAGTCAGTACATGGTACGACTTTGATCCAAATCCACTTCACTTTAAAAGGGGCCAGGTTTTCTTATTTGGTATATTTTTTTCATCTTTTGCCCTGTTTGTGGTGCCTTTATTCTTGCGTTGCATTAAAAACTCAAGTCGGACAACAGTTATAATTAACCTCGAGTCTTGGTCTAATAAAAAGTTAGCACTGCCTGGGAAATAATCTATTTATAATCTATTTATGAATTTAGATACCGTCTCCTGTGAGTGCTCATTTGCATGGCATTACCCAGAATCCCTTGCTGTAGTGCAAGCACTGTATGCTGGGTGTGCAATAAAAATTAGTGGCAATAGCGCTAAAGCATAAAAACTACTTAGCGTTTGCCAATATACAGTGATACGACACAAAATAAAACCCATAAATGTGAGTCAGGCTGCCAGGAAAACGCTGACTAATACTAGCCAGATACAGCACATAGAACAAATATATTCGGCGCCAAAAACAATGTTCAATAGATAGCAGTGATACTCTGACCATATCTAATGTCCAGTTGGATAGTCCAGAAGTCTTCAATAAAGCCACACGGACAGTATAAAGCAGGATTATAGCAAACATGTAGGATAGTCTCTATCCAAGCAGTAACACAGGAACACTGCGCCAGAGAAGATGTGTTTGGCGCCATTGGTAAACACAACCGGGTTCCCCTTGCATCCGTCACGTGGTTTGCTACGGTAGTAGGAAGAGTCTCACCGGGGTACTCACGCCAGGGATATCCGTATGGCAGATCTAGCTGTCTCTGTGCTCTCCTCACTCCCTGTAGAGGCCGCGCGCTCTCTCGCGCACACGTGTGTGAGACGCGGAAGTCGCTACTGCTGTGCTCGCTTGTTAGGGCTGCTCCATGAAATCACACACCACATAGAACAGTACTGGTGATTGTCTTCACCTCTACCCTACGCGTTTCGTGAAGAGAACTTTACTTCCTCCAAAAAATCCCTGAGGTTGTATCAGCTTGTATCGCTGGTGCACGTATACCTGCCTGGTTATCGTCCTTAACCAGGGAATATACCAGCGAAGGAGAATCAGCGCCGAGCCCCACACTGCGAGGTCTCCAACACATGCCCCTCACGTCTTACTTGGGGCTGCCACGTGTGGTACCGTTCGAAGGCCGTAGATCGCTGCTCGGACATCTGTCCGACTGCGCAGTGGTGTAGGTTGTCAGCTCTATTTGGGACGGTACCTATCTAGGGCTCAATAGTGATCAGGGCCTAACTGTGGCCTAAGGGCACAGTCTGGCCTAGTCCAGGGGCTTACTTGCTCCCTGGACACATCCGTCCTCTCTGCTGGCTCCCTCAGGACTGACTCACTGGCTCCTAGTCCGCAGAGGAAATCCTGGGCTGCAGGACTACCTTTTCCAGCTGCGCCATACCCAAGATGGCCGCCACAATCCACGAAGTCCCATTGCCTTACATAGCTGCGCCAACCACAACGTGGCCGACGCAACTTCAACCCGATCCTCCCGAGCAGTTTCCCCGTTCATAGGAGGTAAGGAGGTAAGGAGGTAAGGAGAGGACCCTGCTACACAAATAAAAGGGCGCTGTCTCTTAAGCATTAAGACCACCCTGGTTCCAGGAACCGACACAGACGGCGCACACCAGCCTCACTCCTCTCTCACTCCTACCCATGGGATGACGTCACCAGGAAACAGAGTAATTGGGTGGGGGTCCTGCAGTTTGAGCTTTGCTTGGTAGTCTGGTCCTGCTCCTGCTCCACTGCCCTACGCGTTTCGTTCCGTGGGATATAATTTGCGATTGCGGTGTCCATCTTTAAATAGTCCTTCATTGACTGATGTCACGGTGCAAAATGGCAAAGTGCATACAGTACTTAAGTCCCAATTGGATACAGCCTAGAAAGGAGTATGCAATGCTACAATGATAAAGAGAAGATAATTACTAATACAGACAAGCAGAAACCAATAAACGGATCTACGTACATATTACAAATCTTATGAGATGTGAATTCATACATAGAGGGCCAGGGAAAAAACGTTGTTATAGTTTAACAATAAATACATACATTCCCTAGTGCTTAAAGTATATATCTCAAAATCTCAATTTAATATAAATGTGTATTACAAAAAATGCAAACTCATGTTTAAAATCCAAATATAAGTTGGGGTATATTTATATTGTAACAGATACTCTGATACAATGTAAAAAATGGAACAACAACGACAATTAAGAATATAAATAGTCCAAGGGAGATTTGTATATTTAAATGACATACGTCCAGAGGGTATATAAAAATACATACTGTATACTGTTGTATAAAGATAAACAATATACACATTTTAGCAAAAAATTGATAAAAATACTTTGATATTTAAAAAATCACTCAGACATGAATCACTCAGATATAAATTCACGATGGGGGAAAAAGGGGAAAGGGACAACATAGTTGTGGTATCTAGAACAGAGGCAGACTCAGGACATGACTAAAACCTTTATGTAAGGAAGGCATTAATGTCCTGAGCACCTGGGGGTCGTTCACCGCAGACTGACTGAACTAAGCTGCTACAGTATTATAGCCAGTGGTCGACAAATCACCAAAAAATCTACCCGCCAAACAAAAAAATCTACTCGCCACCTAGTACCACACGTGTGCTGCTTGGGCCAATAGGAGCTCACCACGATGTTAAATCCACTCGCCCGGGGCGTGCAAATGTATAGGTTTGTCGAACACTGATTATAGCCATACACAGCCTACAAACCAAGGGGACAGATCTGGTATAGTAGGATTCAGCTGTGAATGCTATATCCAACACACATTCATTCACCTACTCATATAGACACCCCCACCAGGGTACCACTAGTCTCCCAGTAGTATTGGATTACTAATCCATTCTAAGAGGCTGAACCCAATTTTTTATTATTATAATTTGCATATAAATAAAAATAATTTGTTTTAATTAATTAATGATTATGATTTACAATAATAGGGATCACCCAGTTACTCCCTTAAATAATTCTCTCCATGCGCAGGTGTCTTTTGCTAGTCACAGTCCATGTACTCACACCTATGTAATTCCCAAATCTAGATAGTCTTGAGAGTGCACGCTACTGCGTATTCTATACTCTCTCTGCCTGTGGGGAGAGGTACCTCTTCCTCGCTCTGTATCCAAAATCCAAAAGATTGGCTTCTGCATCGGATTCAAATTTTCCCTCCACTTCCAAGGAAGAACCCTCACTGGCTTCAAGTCCTCTGCTTAAGTCTACTTAACTGACCCTAGTGCACCCTGACTATGACTTATTCAAGGACGTGCGGGTGGCCTCTCCTAGATTTTGGACACACGCTGGCGTCAAGTGGTTGTTGGTGAACGTAAATCCTTGGGTATTTGCGGGGCTTTGTAATTAAATGGAATGTAACTGTTTTATAGAGAAGATCAGGAGCAAATTAAAGGTCAGGCAGCCATCTTGGGCGTGCTCACTTTTACTCGCAGTTACTCGTTCGTATCTTGATCTTCTACAATCATGAGTATGATGACCCTTAGGTTTGTTGAAGATCGGTGGGTGCCGAAAGACTCCTTACAGCCCATTTTAGGGGGATGGTCCATAAGAGGTCTTCTACCACTGGAAGGTGTATTATGGAATAGCTCCACGTAGCCAATGTGGCCCAAAAAGAAGAATCAGTATTTCTGCTTTGATGCGATATTGGCCCTTTTTCAATATGATGTGAAGCATCTTCACTGTACTGGGGGAAGGTTCCGTTCAATTCATTTGATTGGAGCTGAATTTTTCTCCAGCAATGGGAGGCGGCTTCACACCATTTTGAGTAAGGGCCATAGAGAGAGGATAAATAGGGGTAAAAACATTTGCTGAAGACCTTTTCCTTTGGCTCACTTTCATTAACACTCTGCGTGCCCTCCCTACATTAATAGATGTCTCTCAATGCTGACTGTGAAGACTTGTGAAAGTTTTTCAAGGTCCTATATAAGCACATGGCCTACTCTTCAGCACTTTTATTGGCATGTCCATCAGTACTTGTATTGGCTTGTCCATCAGCATTTGTATTGGCATGTCCGTCAGTGTTTGTATTGGCATGTCTGTCAGCATTTGTATTGGCATGTCCGTCAGTGTTTGTATTGGCATGTCCGTCAGTGTTTGTATTGGCATGTCCGTCAGCATTTGTATTGGCATGTCCTTCAGTACTTGTATTGGCATGTCCTTCAGCACTTGTATTGGCATGTCCTTCAGTACTTGTATTGGCATGTCCTTCAGTACTTGTATTGGCATGTCCTTCAGTACTTGTATTGGCATGTCCGTCAGCGTTTGTATTGGCATGTCCTTCAGTACTTGTATTGGCATGTCCGTCAGCATTTGTATTGGCATGTCCTTCAGTACTTGTATTGGCATGTCCTTCAGTACTTGTATTGGCATGTCCTTCAGTACTTGTATTGGCATGTCCTTCAGTACTTGTATTGGCATGTCCGTCAGCATTTGTATTGGCATGTCCGACAGCATTTGTATTGGCATGTCCTTCAGTACTTGTATTGGCATGTCCTTCAGTACTTGTATTGGCATGTCTGTCAGCATTTGTATTGGCATGTCCGACAGCATTTGTATTGGCATGTCCTTCAGTACTTGTATTGGCATGTCCTTCAGTACTTGTATTGGCATGTCCTTCAGCATTTGTATTGGCATGTCCTTCAGTACTTGTATTGGCATGTCCGTCAGCATTTGTATTGGCATGTCCGTCAGCATTTGTATTGGCATGTCCTTCAGTACATGTATTGGCATGTCCTTAAGTACATGTATTGGCATGTCCGTCAGCATTTGTATTGGCATGTCCGTCAGCATTTGTATTGGCATGTCCGTCAGCATTTGTATTGGCATGTCCTTCAGTACTTGTATTGGCATGTCCTTCAGTACTTGTATTGGCATGTCCTTCAGTACTTGTATTGACATGTACTTCAGTACTTGTATTGGCATGTCCTTCAGCACTTGTATTGGCATGTCCTTCAGTCCTTGTATTGGCATGTCCGTCAGTCCTTGTATTGGCATGTCCATCAGCACTTGTATTGGCATGTCCTTCAGTACTTGTATTAGCATGTCCTTCGGTACTTGTATTGGCATGTCCTTCGATACTTGTATTGGCATGTCCTTCAGCA
The DNA here is from genome assembly GCF_040206685.1 of Ascaphus truei. Classification (NCBI taxonomy): domain Eukaryota; kingdom Metazoa; phylum Chordata; class Amphibia; order Anura; family Ascaphidae; genus Ascaphus; species Ascaphus truei. The sequence continues at coordinate 430,294,647 of NC_134485.1, read as the reverse complement.
CTTGAATTGGCATGTCCTTCGGTACTTGTATTGGCATGTCCTTTGGTACTTGTATTGGCATGTCCTTCAGTACTTGTATTGGCATGTCCTTCAGTACTTATATTGGCATGTCCATATGCACTTGTATTGGCATGTCCGTCAGCATTTGTATTGGCATGTCCTTCGGTACTTGTATTTGCATGTCCTTCAGCATTTGTATTGGCATGTCCATATGCACTTGTATTGGCATGTCCGTCAGCATTTGTATTGGCATGTCCTTCAGCACTTGTATTGGCATGTCCGTCAGCATTTGTATTGGCATGTCCGTCAGCACTTGTATTGGCATGTCCGTCAGCACTTGTATTGGCATGTCCTTCAGCACTTGTATTTGCATGTCCTTCAGCACTTGAATTGGCATGTCCTTCAGCATTTGTATTGGCATGTCCTTCAGCACTTGTATTGGCATGTCCTTCAGCACTTGTATTGGCATGTCGTTCAGTACGTGTATTGGCATGTCCATATGCACTTGTATTGGCATGTCCGTCAGCATTTGTATTGGCATGTCCGTCAGCACTTGTATTGGCATGTCTGTCAGCACTTGTATTGGCATGTCCTTCAGCACTTGTATTGGCATGTCCTTCAGCACTTGAATTGGCATGTCCTTCAGCACTTGTATTGGCATGTCGTTCAGTACGTGTATTGGCATGTCCATATGCACTTGTATTGGCATGTCCGTCAGCATTTGTATTGGCATGTCCGTCAGCACTTGTATTGGCATGTCCGTCAGCACTTGTATTAGCATGTCCTTTAGCACTTGTATTGGCATGTCCTTCAGCACTTGTATTGGCATGTCCTTCAGCACTTGTATTGGCATGTCCTTCAGTACTTGTATTGGCAGGGGTGTGTGTATGTGTGTCCATTAGCAATAAAGCATTGAATGTTCTAAAAAAAAACTACAAAAAAACGGGAGCCATGCTCAGACAGTGTTTTAAGCGGATCCGCGTTGTAGCGGATCACACTATAACGGGGTTGAGCTGTACTTGTATTGGAATGTCCGTCAGCACTTGTATTGCCATGTCCTTCAGTACTTGTATTGGCATGTCCTTTAGCATTTGTATTGGCATGTCCTTCGGTACTTTTATTGGCATGTCTTTCAGTACATAAGGGGATGTGAATGTTATTGTCCATTTTATCACTAAACTAGCTGAAAGTACCCAGCGTTCCTCGGGAATTCTAAGAAATAAAAAAAAAACATGAAATGTATAAATTGTTAAAACAACAACAACTCCACCCATAATTGTTTCATTGCCTCTGAGGTCCTGAAGTGTTCGATGGAGAGCCTCTAATGCGTGTTTGTGGTACATTGCACTCTCATCCCAAACAATGATCTCGCACTCTTGAAGACCTTTGGCTGCTCCTGTATTTTTGCAAATTAGATTTTCAGAGTGGCCAAAATGAAGTGGTAGAAAACAAGGTGTTTTACTATTATAAATGATTATATTACCTGTGAGTGCTTGAATAATTTTTTTTACATATATACACATTTTAGGCTCAAGGAAACTGCGAGTGGAGTCTGAACGCGGCCCGATCGCAGGTTCCCCTAGCACAAAAGCCCAGTACACCGGCTGCCCTGAAGGGATTAACGTAGCGGAGGTCCCTTCGTTAATTCTACCGGGCCACCACCAGTCTAAGAGCTGCGCAGAGAGATCAGAGAGAAGCCGTCCCTCCCTCTGTATCTCTGTGAACCGCATTAATTCCAGGTCGGGGGACCACCTGCTTCCCGAAGTACCGGCCTCCATATCGGGTGCCGGTATCTCCTGCAAATTTAAATGTCCTGCATCACGGCCCATGTGACCGGGATATTTAAATTTGCAGGAGTTAAAGTCACCCCAAACTGGGTCCTGTGCCTCAGGAATCAGGGGGTCCCCAGACCTGAAATCCAGAGGGTTCAGCTCAGGACACCTCCCGCTTTAATCCCATGTAATAAAAATAAAAGTTGAGCTTCATTAGCATAGTGGCTAACTTCTAAGGTAATGAAGGGGTTAACCCTCCCACTACACCCCCCAAACCCCCCCTCCGGAGGTATGACCACCCTCTCCAGGGGCAATTTACTGCCAACAACTCACCACTGGGCCTGTCACAGCTGTAAAATTTGCCCTCCACTCCTAGTCCTGTGACCGCCCGCCGCTCCTACTGCCATGACCGCTGTCACTCCTAGTCCCATAACTGCCCGCCGCTCCTATCCTGTAACTGCCCGCCGCTCCTATCCCGTAACTGCCCGCCGCTCCTAGTCCCATAACTGCCCGCCGCACCTATCCTGTAACTGCCCGCCGCTCCTATCCTGTAACTGCCCGCCGCTCCTATCCCATAACTGCCCGCCGCTCCTATCCCATAACTGCCCGCCGCTCCTAGTCTCGTAACCACTCGATGCTCCTATCCCGTAACTGCCCGCCGCTCCTATCCCGTAACTGCCCGCCGCTCCTATCCCGTAACTGCCCGCCGCTCCTATCCTGTAACTGCCCGCCGCTCCTATCCCATAACTGCCCGCCGCTCCTATCCCGTAACTGCCCGCCGCTCCTATCCCATAACTGCCCGCCGCTCCTATCCCGTAACTGCCGCCGCTCCTATCCTGTAACTGCCGCCGCTCCTATCCCGTAACCACTCAATGCTCCTAGTCCCATAACCGCCCGCCGCTCCTATCCCGTAACTGCCCGCCGCTCCTATCCCGTAACTGCCCGCCGCTCCTATCCCGTAACTGCCCGCCGCTCCTATCCTGTAACTGCCCGCCGCTCCTATCCCATAACTGCCCGCCGCTCCTATCCCGTAACTGCCCGCCGCTCCTATCCCATAACTGCCCGCCGCTCCTATCCCGTAACTGCCGCCGCTCCTATCCTGTAACTGCCGCCGCTCCTATCCCGTAACCACTCAATGCTCCTAGTCCCATAACCGCCCGCCGCTCCTATCCTGTAACTGCCGCCGCTCCTATCCCGTAACCACTCAATGCTCCTAGTCCCATAACCGCCCGCCGCTCCTATCCCATAACTGCCCGCCGCTCCTAGTCTCGTAACCACTCGATGCTCCTATCCCGTAACTGCCCGCCGCTCCTATCCCGTAACTGCCCGCCGCTCCTATCCCGTAACTGCCCGCCGCTCCTATCCTGTAACTGCCCGCCGCTCCTATCCCATAACTGCCCGCCGCTCCTATCCCGTAACTGCCCGCCGCTCCTATCCCATAACTGCCCGCTGCTCCTATCCCGTAACTGCCCGCCGCTCCTATCCCATAACTGCCCGCCGCTCCTATCCCGTAACTGCCGCCGCTCCTATCCTGTAACTGCCCGCCGCTCCTATCCCGTAACCACTCAATGCTCCTAGTCCCATAACCGCCCGCCGCTCCTATCCTGTAACTGCCGCCGCTCCTATCCCGTAACCACTCAATGCTCCTAGTCCCATAACCGCCCGAAGCTCCTAGTCCCGTAACAACCCCCCGCTCCTAGTCCCGTGACCTGCCCGCTGCTCCTTGTCCCATGACTGCCCACTCCCCCTTTCTAGTGACTGCCTCTGCCCCTTTCCAGTGACAGCCCGCAGCCTCAAGTCCCGTGAGTGCCCGCCGCTCCTAGTCCCGTGAGCGCCCACAGCTCCTAGTCCCATGAGTGCCCACAGCTCCTAGTCCCGTGAGCGCCCACAGCTCCTAGTCCCATAACCGCCCGCCACTCCTAGTCCCATAACCGCCCGCCGCTCCTAGTCCCGTGAGTGCCCGCCGCTCCTAGTCCCATAACCGCCCGCCGCTCCTAGTCCCGTGAGTGCCCGCCGCTCCTAGTCCCGTGAGTGCCCGCCGCTCCTAGTCCCGTGAGTGCCCGCCGCTCCTAGTCCCGTGAGCGCCCGCCGCTCCTATTCCCGTGAGTTCCCGGCGCTCCTAGTCCCGTGACCGCCCCGCCGCTCCTAGTCCCGTGAGCGCCCCGCCGCTCCTAGTCCCGTGAGCGCCCGCCGCTCCTAGTCCCGTGAGCGCCCGCCGCTCCTAGTCCCGTGAGCGCCCGCCGCTCCTAGTCCCGTGAGCGCCCACAGCTCCTAGTCCGTAACCGCCCGCCGCTCCTCGTCCGTAACCGCCCGCCGCTCCTAGTCCGTAACCGCCCGCCGCTCCTAGTCCCGTGAGCGCCCGGCGCTCCTAGTCCCGTGAGTGCCCACTGCTCCTAGTCCCATAACCGCCCGCCGCTCCTAGTCCCATAACCGCCCACCGCTCCTAGTCCCGTGAGCGCCCGCCGCTCCTAGTCCCGTGAGTGCCCGCCGCTCCTAGTCCCATGAGTGCCCGCCGCTCCTAGTCCCGTGAGTGCCCGCCGCTCCTAGTCCCGTGAGCGCCCGTCGCTCCTAGTCCCGTGAGCGCCCGGCGGTCCTAGTCCCGTGAGCGCCCTGCGCTCCTAGTCCCGTGAGCGCCCGGCGCTCCTAGTCCCGTGAGCGCCCGGCGCTCCTAGTCCCGTGAGCGCCCGGCGCTCCTATTCCCGTGAGCGCCCGGCGCTCCTAGTCCTGTGAGTGCCTGCCGCTCCTCGTCTGTAACCGCCTGCCGCTCCTAGTCCGTAACCGCCCGCCGCTCCTAGTCCCGTGAGTGCCCGCTGCTCCTAGTCCCGTGAGTGCCCACTGCTCCTAGTCCCGTGAGTGCCCGCCGCTCCAAATCCTGTGAGTGCCCACAGCTCCTAGTCCCGTGAGCGCCCGTCGCTCCTAGTCCCGTGAGCGCCCGGCGGTCCTAGTCCCGTGAGCGCCCGGCGCTCCTAGTCCCGTGAGCGCCCGGCGCTCCTAGTCCCGTGAGTGCCCGCCGCTCCTAGTCCCGTGAGTGCCCGGCGCTCCTAGTCCTGTGAGTGCCCGCCGCTCCTCGTCCGTAACCGCCCGCCGCTCCTAGTCCCGTGAGTGCCCACTGCTCCTAGTCCCGTGAGTGCCCGCCGCTCCTAGTCCCGTGAGTGCCCGCCGCTCCTATTCCCGTGAGCGCCCGCCGCTCCTAGTCCCGTAAGCGCCCGCCACTCCTAGTCCCGTGAGTGCCCGCCGCTCCTAGTCCGTAACCGCCCGCCGCTCCTAGTCCCGTGAGCGCCCGCCGCTCCTAGTCCCGTGAGTGCCCGTCGCTCCTAGTCCCGTGAGCGCCCACTGCTCCTAGTCCCGTGAGTGCCCGCCGCTCCTAGTCCCGTGAGTGCCCGTCGCTCCTAGTCCCGTGAGTGCCCGCCGCTCCTCGTCCGTAACCGCCCGCCACTCCTAGTCCCGTGAGCGCCCGCCGCTCCTAGTCCCGTGAGTGCCCACTGCTCCTAGTCCCGTGAGTGCCCGCCGCTCCTAGTCCCGTGAGTGCCCGCCGCTCCTAGTCCCGTGAGTGCCCGCCGCTCCTAGTCCCGTGAGCGCCCGCCGCTCCTAGTCCCGTGAGTGCCCGCCGCTCCTAGTCCGTAACCGCCTGCCGCTCCTAGTCCGTAACCGCCCGCCGCTCCTAGTCCCGTGAGTGCCCGTCGCTCCTAGTCCCGTGAGCGCCCACTGCTCCTAGTCCCGTGAGTGCCCGCCGCTCCTAGTCCCGTGAGCGCCCGCCGCTCCTAGTCCCGTGAGCGCCCGGCGGTCCTAGTCCCGTGAGCGCCCGGCGGTCCTAGTCCCGTGAGCGCCCGGCGCTCCTATTCCCGTGAGCGCCCGGCGCTCCTAGTCCTGTGAGTGCCTGCCGCTCCTCGTCCGTAACCGCCTGCCGCTCCTAGTCCGTAACCGCCCGCCGCTCCTAGTCCCGTGAGTGCCCGCCGCTCCAAGTCCTGTGAGTGCCCGCCGCTCCTAGTCCGTAACCGCCTGCCGCTCCTAGTCCCGTGAGTGCCCACTGCTCCTAGTCCCGTGAGTGCCCGCCGCTCCTAGTCCCGTGAGTGCCCGCCGCTCCTAGTCCCGTGAGCGCCCGTCGCTCCTAGTCCCGTGAGCGCCCGGCGCTCCTAGTCCCGTGACTGCCCGGCGCTCCTAGTCCTGTGACTGCCCGCCGCTCCTAGTCCCATAACCGCCCGGCGCTCCTAGTCCCATAACCGCCCGGCGCTCCTAGTCCCGTAACTTCCCGCCGCTCCTAGTCCCATAACCGCCCGCCGCTCCTAGTCCTGTGACCACCCGTCGCTCCTAGTCCGTAACCGCCCACCGCTCCTAGTCCGTAACCGCCCACCGCTCCTAGTCCCGTGACTGCCCGCCGCTCCTAGTCCCATAACCGCCCGCCGCTCCTAGTCCTGTAACCACCCGCCGCTCCTAGTCCGTAACCGCCCACCGCTCCTATCCCGTAACCGCCCGCCGCTCCTAGTCCCATAACCGCCCGCCGCTCCTAGTCCTGTAACCACCCGCCGCTCCTAGTCCGTAACCGCCCACCGCTCCTATCCCGTAACCGCCCGCCGCTCCTAGTCCCATAACCGCCCGCCGCTCCTAGTCCTGTAACCACCCGCCGCTCCTAGTCCGTAACCGCCCACCGCTCCTAGTCCCGTGACTGCCCGCCGCTCCTAGTCCCATAACCGCCCGCCGCTCCTAGTCCTGTAACCGCCCACCGCTCCTAGTCCGTAACCGCCTGCCGTTCCTAGTCCCGTGAGCGCCCGCCGCTCCTAGTCCCATAACCGCCCGCCGCTCCTAGTCCCATAACCACCCGGCGCTCCTAGTCCCGTGAGCGCCCGCCGCTCCTAGTCACATAACCGCCCGCCGCTCCTAGTCCCGTGAGTGCCCGCCGCTCCTAGTCCCGTGAGTGCCCGCCGCTCCTAGTCCCGTGAGCGCCCGCCGCTCCTAGTCCCGTGAGCGCCCGCCACTCCTAATCACGTGAGCGCCAGCCGCTCCTAGTCCCGTAAGCGCCCGCCGCTCCTAGTCCCGTGAGCGCCCGCCGCTCCTAATCCCGTGAGCGCCAGCCGCTCCTAGTCCCGTAAGCGCCCGCCGCTCCTAGTCCCGTGAGCGCCCATAGCTCCTAGTCCCGTGACCGCCCCGCCGCTCCTATTCCCGTGAGCGCCCGGCGCTCCTAGTCCCGTGAGCGCCCGCCGCTCCTAGTCCCGTGAGCGCCCGCCGCTCCTAGTCCCGTGAGCGCCCACAGCTCCTATTCCCGTGAGCGCCCGGCGCTCCTAGTCCCGTGAGCGCCCGGCGCTCCTAGTCCGTAACCGCCCGCCGCTCCTAGTCCCGTGAGCGCCCGCCGCTCCTTGTCCGTAACCGCCCGCCGCTCCTAGTCCGTAACCGCCCGCCGCTCATAGTTCTGTGACCTCCTGCTGCTCATAGTTCTGTGACCCCCCCACCGCTCCTAGTTCTGTGACCCCCCGCCGCTCCTAGTCCTGTGACCCTCTGCCGCTCCTAGTTCTGTGACCCCCCCGCCGCTCCTAGTTCTGTGATTCCCCGCCGCTCCTAGTTCTGTGATCCCCCGCCGCCGCTCCAAGTCCTGTGATCCCCCGCCGCTCATAGTTCTGTGATCCCCCGCTGCTCCTAGTTCTGTGACCCCCCCGCCGCTCCTAGTTCTGTGACCCCCCGACCGCTCCTAGTTCTGTGATCCCCCGCCGCTCCTAGTTCTGTGACCCCCCGCCGCTCCTAGTTCTGTGATCCCCCGCCGCTCCTAGTTCTGTGACCCCCCCGCCGCTCCTAGTTCTGTGACCCCCCGCCGCTCCTAGTCCTGTGACCCCCCCGCCGCTCCTAGTTCTGTGACCCCCCGCCGCTCCTAGTTCTGTGACCCCCCCGGCGCTCCTAGTTCTGTGACCCCCCCGCCGCTCCTAGTCCTGTAACCTCCCGCCGCTCCTAGTTCTGTGACCTCCCGCCGCTCCTAGTTCTGTGACCCCCGCCGCTTCTAGTTCTGTGATCCCCCGCCGCTCCTAGTTCTGTGACCCCCCGCCGCTCCTAGTTCTGTGACCCCCCGCCGCTCCTAGTTCTGTGACCCCCCCGCCGCTCCTAGTCCTGTGACCCCCTGCCGCTCCTAGTTCTGTGACCCCCCCGCCGCTCCTAGTCCTGTAACCTCCCGCCGCTCCTAGTTCTGTAACCTCCCGCCGCTCCTAGTTCTGTGACCTCCTGCCGCTCCTAGTCCTGTAACCTCCCGCCGCTCCTAGTTCTGTGACCTCCCCCCCGCCGCTCCTAGTCCTGTAACCTCCCGCCGCTCCTAGTTCTGTGACCCCCCCGCCGCTCCTAGTTCTGTGACCCCCCCGCCGCTCCTAGTTCTGTGACCCCCCCGCCGCTCCTAGTCCTGTAACATCCCGCCGCTCCTAGTTCTGTGACCCCCCCGCCGCTCCTAGTTCTGTGACCCCCCCGCCGCTCCTAGTTCTGTGACCCCCCCGCCGCTCCTAGTCCTGTAACCTCCCGCCGCTCCTAGTTCTGTGATCCCCCGCCGCTCCTAGTCCCGTGAGCGCCCGCCGCTCCTAGTCCCGTGAGCGCCCGCCACTCCTAATCCCGTGAGCGCCAGCCGCTCCTAGTCCCGTAAGCGCCCGCCGCTCCTAGTCCCGTGAGCGCCCGCCGCTCCTCATCCCGTGAGCGCCAGCCGCTCCTAGTCCCGTAAGCGCCCGCCGCTCCTAGTCCCGTGAGCGCCCATAGCTCCTAGTCCCGTGACCGCCCCGCCGCTCCTATTCCCGTGAGCGCCCGGCGCTCCTAGTCCCGTGAGCACCCGCCGCTCCTAGTCCCGTGAGCGCCCGCCGCTCCTAGTCCCGTGAGCGCCCACAGCTCCTATTCCCGTGAGCGCCCGGCGCTCCTAGTCCCGTGAGCGCCCGCCGCTCCTAGTCCGTAACTGCCCGCCGCTCCTAGTCCCGTGAGCGCACGCCGCTCCTTGTCCGTAACCGCCCGCCGCTCATAGTTCTGTGACCCCCCCACCGCTCCTAGTTCTGTGACCCCCCGCCGCTCCTAGTCCTGTGACCCCCCGCCGCTCCTAGTTCTGTGACCCCCCCGCCGCTCCTAGTTCTGTGATTCCCCGCCGCTCCTAGTTCTGTGATCCCCCGCCGCCGCTCCTAGTCCTGTAACCTCCCACCGCTCCTAGTTCTGTGACCCCCCCGCCGCTCCTAGTTCTGTGACCCCCCCGCCGCTCCTAGTCCTGTAACCTCCCGCCGCTCCTAGTTCTGTGATCCCCCGCCGCTCCTAGTCCCGTGAGCGCCCGCCGCTCCTAGTCCCGTGAGCGCCCGCCACTCCTAATCCCGTGAGCGCCAGCCGCTCCTAGTCCCGTAAGCGCCCGCCGCTCCTAGTCCCGTGAGCGCCCGCCGCTCCTAATCCCGTGAGCGCCAGCCGCTCCTAGTCCCGTAAGCGCCCGCCGCTCCTAGTCCCGTGAGCGCCCATAGCTCCTAGTCCCGTGACCGCCCCGCCGCTCCTATTCCCGTGAGCGCCCGGCGCTCCTAGTCCCGTGAGCACCCGCCGCTCCTAGTCCCGTGAGCGCCCGCCGCTCCTAGTCCCGTGAGCGCCCACAGCTCCTATTCCCGTGAGCGCCCGGCGCTCCTAGTCCCGTGAGCGCCCGGCGCTCCTAGTCCCGTGAGCGCCCGCCGCTCCTAGTCCGTAACTGCCCGCCGCTCCTAGTCCCGTGAGCGCACGCCGCTCCTTGTCCGTAACCGCCCGCTGCTCATAGTTCTGTGACCTCCTGCTGCTCATAGTTCTGTGACCCCCCCACCGCTCCTAGTTCTGTGACCCCCCGTCGCTCCTAGTCCTGTGACCCCCCGCCGCTCCTAGTTCTGTGACCCCCCCGCCGCTCCTAGTTCTGTGATTCCCCGCAGCTCCTAGTTCTGTGATCCCCCGCCGCCGCTCCTAGTCCTGTGATCCCCCGCCGCTCATAGTTCTGTGATCCCCCGCTGCTCCTAGTTCTGTGACCCCCCCGCCACTCCTAGTTCTGTGACCTCCCCGCCGCTCCTAGTTCTGTGATCCCCCGCCGCTCCTAGTTCTGTGACCCCCCGCCGCTCCTAGTTCTGTGATCCCCCGCCGCTCCTAGTTCTGTGACCCCCCCGCCGCTCCTAGTTCTGTGACCCCCCCGCCGCTCCTAGTCCTGTGACCCCCCCGCTGCTCCTAGTTCTGTGACCCCCCCGCTGCTCCTAGTTCTGTGACCCCCCCGCCGCTCCTAGTCCTGTAACCTCCCGCCGCTCCTAGTTCTGTGACCCCCCGCCGTTCCTAGTTCTGTGATCCCCCGCCGCTCCTAGTTCTGTGACCCCCCGCCGCTCCTAGTTCTGTGACTCCCCGCCGCTCCTAGTTCTGTGACCCCCCCACCGCTCCTAGTCCTGTGACCCCCCGCCGCTCCTAGTTCTGTGAACCCCCGCCGCTCCTAGTCCTGTAACCTCCCGCCGCTCCTAGTTCTGTAACCTCCCGCCGCTCCTAGTTCTGTGACCCCCCCGCCGCTCCTAGTTCTGTGACCCCCCCGCCGCTCCTAGTTCTGTGACCCCCCCGCCGCTCCTAGTCCTGTAACCTCCCGCCGCTCCTAGTTCTGTGATCCCCCGCCGCTCCTAGTTCTGTGACCCCCCCGCCGCTCCTAGTTCTGTGATCCCCCGCCGCTCCTAGTTCTGTGACCCCCCGCCGCTCCTAGTTCTGTGACCCCCTGCCGCTCCTAGTTCTGTGATCCCCCGCCGCTCCTAGTTCTGTGACCCCCCCGCCGCTCCTAGTTCTGTGACCCCCCCGCTGCTCCTAGTCCTGTGACCCCCCCGCCGCTCCTAGTTCTGTGACCCCCCCGCCGCTCCTAGTTCTGTGACCCCCCCGCCGCTCCTAGTTCTGTGACCCCCCCGCCGCTCCTAGTTCTGTGACCCCCCGCCGCTCCTAGTTCTGTGACCCCCGCCGCTCCTAGTTCTGTGACCCCCCGCCGCTCCTAGTCCTGTAAACTCCCGCCGCTCCTAGTTCTGTGATCCCCCGCAGCTCCTAGTTCTGTGATCCCCCGCCGCTCCTAGTTCTGTGACCCCCCCGCCGCTCCTAGTTCTGTGACCCCCCCGCCACTCCTAGTCCTGTGACCCCCCGCCGCTCCTAGTTCTGTGACCCCCCCGCCGCTCCTAGTTCTGTGACCCCCCCGCCGCTCCTAGTTCTGTGACCCCCCCGCCGCTCCTAGTTCTGTGACCCCCCCGCCGCTCCTAGTCCTGTAACCTCCCGCCGCTCCTAGTTCTGTGACCTCCCGCCGCTCCTAGTTCTGTGACCCCCCGCCGCTCCTAGTTCTGTGATCCCCCGCCGCTCCTAGTCCTGTAACCTCCCGCCGCTCCTAGTTCTGTAACCTCCCGCCGCTCCTAGTTCTGTGACCCCCCCGCCGCTCCTAGTTCTGTGACCCCCCCGCCGCTCCTAGTTCTGTGACCCCCCCGCCGCTCCTAGTCCTGTAACCTCCCGCCGCTCCTAGTTCTGTGATCCCCCGCCGCTCCTAGTTCTGTGACCCCCCCGCCGCTCCTAGTTCTGTGATCCCCCGCCGCTCCTAGTTCTGTGACCCCCCGCCGCTCCTAGTTCTGTGACCCCCTGCCGCTCCTAGTTCTGTGATCCCCCGCCGCTCCTAGTTCTGTGACCCCCCCCGCCGCTCCTAGTTCTGTGACCCCCCCGCTGCTCCTAGTCCTGTGACCCCCCCGCCGCTCCTAGTTCTGTGACCCCCCCGCCGCTCCTAGTTCTGTGACCCCCCCGCCGCTCCTAGTTCTGTGACCCCCCCGCCGCTCCTAGTTCTGTGACCCCCCGCCGCTCCTAGTTCTGTGACCCCCGCCGCTCCTAGTCCGTAACCGCCTGCCGCTCCTAGTCCGTAACCGCCCGCCGCTCCTAGTCCCGTGAGTGCCCGTCGCTCCTAGTCCCGTGAGCGCCCACTGCTCCTAGTCCCGTGAGTGCCCGCCGCTCCTAGTCCCGTGAGCGCCCGCCGCTCCTAGTCCCGTGAGCGCCCGGCGGTCCTAGTCCCGTGAGCGCCCGGCGGTCCTAGTCCCGTGAGCGCCCGGCGCTCCTATTCCCGTGAGCGCCCGGCGCTCCTAGTCCTGTGAGTGCCTGCCGCTCCTCGTCCGTAACCGCCTGCCGCTCCTAGTCCGTAACCGCCTGCCGTTCCTAGTCCCGTGAGCGCCCGCCGCTCCTAGTCCCATAACCGCCCGCCGCTCCTAGTCCCATAACCACCCGGCGCTCCTAGTCCCGTGAGCGCCCGCCGCTCCTAGTCACATAACCGCCCGCCGCTCCTAGTCCCGTGAGTGCCCGCCGCTCCTAGTCCCGTGAGTGCCCGCCGCTCCTAGTCCCGTGAGCGCCCGCCGCTCCTAGTCCCGTGAGCGCCCGCCACTCCTAATCACGTGAGCGCCAGCCGCTCCTAGTCCCGTAAGCGCCCGCCGCTCCTAGTCCCGTGAGCGCCCGCCGCTCCTAATCCCGTGAGCGCCAGCCGCTCCTAGTCCCGTAAGCGCCCGCCGCTCCTAGTCCCGTGAGCGCCCATAGCTCCTAGTCCCGTGACCGCCCCGCCGCTCCTATTCCCGTGAGCGCCCGGCGCTCCTAGTCCCGTGAGCGCCCGCCGCTCCTAGTCCCGTGAGCGCCCGCCGCTCCTAGTCCCGTGAGCGCCCACAGCTCCTATTCCCGTGAGCGCCCGGCGCTCCTAGTCCCGTGAGCGCCCGGCGCTCCTAGTCCGTAACCGCCCGCCGCTCCTAGTCCCGTGAGCGCCCGCCGCTCCTTGTCCGTAACCGCCCGCCGCTCCTAGTCCGTAACCGCCCGCCGCTCATAGTTCTGTGACCTCCTGCTGCTCATAGTTCTGTGACCCCCCCACCGCTCCTAGTTCTGTGACCCCCCGCCGCTCCTAGTCCTGTGACCCTCTGCCGCTCCTAGTTCTGTGACCCCCCCGCCGCTCCTAGTTCTGTGATTCCCCGCCGCTCCTAGTTCTGTGATCCCCCGCCGCCGCTCCAAGTCCTGTGATCCCCCGCCGCTCATAGTTCTGTGATCCCCCGCTGCTCCTAGTTCTGTGACCCCCCCGCCGCTCCTAGTTCTGTGACCCCCCGACCGCTCCTAGTTCTGTGATCCCCCGCCGCTCCTAGTTCTGTGACCCCCCGCCGCTCCTAGTTCTGTGATCCCCCGCCGCTCCTAGTTCTGTGACCCCCCCCGCCGCTCCTAGTTCTGTGACCCCCCGCCGCTCCTAGTCCTGTGACCCCCCCGCCGCTCCTAGTTCTGTGACCCCCCGCCGCTCCTAGTTCTGTGACCCCCCCGGCGCTCCTAGTTCTGTGACCCCCCGCCGCTCCTAGTCCTGTAACCTCCCGCCGCTCCTAGTTCTGTGACCTCCCGCCGCTCCTAGTTCTGTGACCCCCGCCGCTTCTAGTTCTGTGATCCCCCGCCGCTCCTAGTTCTGTGACCCCCCGCCGCTCCTAGTTCTGTGACCCCCCGCCGCTCCTAGTTCTGTGACCCCCCCGCCGCTCCTAGTCCTGTGACCCCCTGCCGCTCCTAGTTCTGTGACCCCCCCGCCGCTCCTAGTCCTGTAACCTCCCGCCGCTCCTAGTTCTGTAACCTCCCGCCGCTCCTAGTTCTGTGACCTCCTGCCGCTCCTAGTCCTGTAACCTCCCGCCGCTCCTAGTTCTGTGACCTCCCCCCCGCCGCTCCTAGTCCTGTAACCTCCCGCCGCTCCTAGTTCTGTGACCCCCCCGCCGCTCCTAGTTCTGTGACCCCCCCGCCGCTCCTAGTTCTGTGACCCCCCCGCCGCTCCTAGTCCTGTAACATCCCGCCGCTCCTAGTTCTGTGACCCCCCCGCCGCTCCTAGTTCTGTGACCCCCCCGCCGCTCCTAGTTCTGTGACCCCCCCGCCGCTCCTAGTCCTGTAACCTCCCGCCGCTCCTAGTTCTGTGATCCCCCGCCGCTCCTAGTCCCGTGAGCGCCCGCCGCTCCTAGTCCCGTGAGCGCCCGCCACTCCTAATCCCGTGAGCGCCAGCCGCTCCTAGTCCCGTAAGCGCCCGCCGCTCCTAGTCCCGTGAGCGCCCGCCGCTCCTCATCCCGTGAGCGCCAGCCGCTCCTAGTCCCGTAAGCGCCCGCCGCTCCTAGTCCCGTGAGCGCCCATAGCTCCTAGTCCCGTGACCGCCCCGCCGCTCCTATTCCCGTGAGCGCCCGGCGCTCCTAGTCCCGTGAGCACCCGCCGCTCCTAGTCCCGTGAGCGCCCGCCGCTCCTAGTCCCGTGAGCGCCCACAGCTCCTATTCCCGTGAGCGCCCGGCGCTCCTAGTCCCGTGAGCGCCCGCCGCTCCTAGTCCGTAACTGCCCGCCGCTCCTAGTCCCGTGAGCGCACGCCGCTCCTTGTCCGTAACCGCCCGCCGCTCATAGTTCTGTGACCCCCCCACCGCTCCTAGTTCTGTGACCCCCCGCCGCTCCTAGTCCTGTGACCCCCCGCCGCTCCTAGTTCTGTGACCCCCCCGCCGCTCCTAGTTCTGTGATTCCCCGCCGCTCCTAGTTCTGTGATCCCCCGCCGCCGCTCCTAGTCCTGTAACCTCCCACCGCTCCTAGTTCTGTGACCCCCCCGCCGCTCCTAGTTCTGTGACCCCCCCGCCGCTCCTAGTCCTGTAACCTCCCGCCGCTCCTAGTTCTGTGATCCCCCGCCGCTCCTAGTCCCGTGAGCGCCCGCCGCTCCTAGTCCCGTGAGCGCCCGCCACTCCTAATCCCGTGAGCGCCAGCCGCTCCTAGTCCCGTAAGCGCCCGCCGCTCCTAGTCCCGTGAGCGCCCGCCGCTCCTAATCCCGTGAGCGCCAGCCGCTCCTAGTCCCGTAAGCGCCCGCCGCTCCTAGTCCCGTGAGCGCCCATAGCTCCTAGTCCCGTGACCGCCCCGCCGCTCCTATTCCCGTGAGCGCCCGGCGCTCCTAGTCCCGTGAGCACCCGCCGCTCCTAGTCCCGTGAGCGCCCGCCGCTCCTAGTCCCGTGAGCGCCCACAGCTCCTATTCCCGTGAGCGCCCGGCGCTCCTAGTCCCGTGAGCGCCCGGCGCTCCTAGTCCCGTGAGCGCCCGCCGCTCCTAGTCCGTAACTGCCCGCCGCTCCTAGTCCCGTGAGCGCACGCCGCTCCTTGTCCGTAACCGCCCGCTGCTCATAGTTCTGTGACCTCCTGCTGCTCATAGTTCTGTGACCCCCCCACCGCTCCTAGTTCTGTGACCCCCCGTCGCTCCTAGTCCTGTGACCCCCCGCCGCTCCTAGTTCTGTGACCCCCCCGCCGCTCCTAGTTCTGTGATTCCCCGCAGCTCCTAGTTCTGTGATCCCCCGCCGCCGCTCCTAGTCCTGTGATCCCCCGCCGCTCATAGTTCTGTGATCCCCCGCTGCTCCTAGTTCTGTGACCCCCCCGCCGCTCCTAGTTCTGTGACCTCCCCGCCGCTCCTAGTTCTGTGATCCCCCGCCGCTCCTAGTTCTGTGACCCCCCGCCGCTCCTAGTTCTGTGATCCCCCGCCGCTCCTAGTTCTGTGACCCCCCCGCCGCTCCTAGTTCTGTGACCCCCCCGCCGCTCCTAGTCCTGTGACCCCCCCGCTGCTCCTAGTTCTGTGACCCCCCCGCTGCTCCTAGTTCTGTGACCCCCCCGCCGCTCCTAGTCCTGTAACCTCCCGCCGCTCCTAGTTCTGTGACCCCCCGCCGTTCCTAGTTCTGTGATCCCCCGCCGCTCCTAGTTCTGTGACCCCCCGCCGCTCCTAGTTCTGTGACTCCCCGCCGCTCCTAGTTCTGTGACCCCCCCACCGCTCCTAGTCCTGTGACCCCCCGCCGCTCCTAGTTCTGTGAACCCCCGCCGCTCCTAGTCCTGTAACCTCCCGCCGCTCCTAGTTCTGTAACCTCCCGCCGCTCCTAGTTCTGTGACCCCCCCGCCGCTCCTAGTTCTGTGACCCCCCCGCCGCTCCTAGTTCTGTGACCCCCCCGCCGCTCCTAGTCCTGTAACCTCCCGCCGCTCCTAGTTCTGTGATCCCCCGCCGCTCCTAGTTCTGTGACCCCCCCGCCGCTCCTAGTTCTGTGATCCCCCGCCGCTCCTAGTTCTGTGACCCCCCGCCGCTCCTAGTTCTGTGACCCCCTGCCGCTCCTAGTTCTGTGATCCCCCGCCGCTCCTAGTTCTGTGACCCCCCCGCCGCTCCTAGTTCTGTGACCCCCCCGCTGCTCCTAGTCCTGTGACCCCCCCGCCGCTCCTAGTTCTGTGACCCCCCCGCCGCTCCTAGTTCTGTGACCCCCCCGCCGCTCCTAGTTCTGTGACCCCCCCGCCGCTCCTAGTTCTGTGACCCCCCGCCGCTCCTAGTTCTGTGACCCCCGCCGCTCCTAGTTCTGTGACCCCCCGCCGCTCCTAGTCCTGTAAACTCCCGCCGCTCCTAGTTCTGTGATCCCCCGCAGCTCCTAGTTCTGTGATCCCCCGCCGCTCCTAGTTCTGTGACCCCCCCGCCGCTCCTAGTTCTGTGACCCCCCCGCCACTCCTAGTCCTGTGACCCCCCGCCGCTCCTAGTTCTGTGACCCCCCCGCCGCTCCTAGTTCTGTGACCCCCCCGCCGCTCCTAGTTCTGTGACCCCCCCGCCGCTCCTAGTTCTGTGACCCCCCCGCCGCTCCTAGTCCTGTAACCTCCCGCCGCTCCTAGTTCTGTGACCTCCCGCCGCTCCTAGTTCTGTGACCCCCCGCCGCTCCTAGTTCTGTGATCCCCCGCCGCTCCTAGTCCTGTAACCTCCCGCCGCTCCTAGTTCTGTAACCTCCCGCCGCTCCTAGTTCTGTGACCCCCCCGCCGCTCCTAGTTCTGTGACCCCCCCGCCGCTCCTAGTTCTGTGACCCCCCCGCCGCTCCTAGTCCTGTAACCTCCCGCCGCTCCTAGTTCTGTGATCCCCCGCCGCTCCTAGTTCTGTGACCCCCCGCCGCTCCTAGTTCTGTGATCCCCCGCCGCTCCTAGTTCTGTGACCCCCCGCCGCTCCTAGTTCTGTGACCCCCTGCCGCTCCTAGTTCTGTGATCCCCCGCCGCTCCTAGTTCTGTGACCCCCCCGCCGCTCCTAGTTCTGTGACCCCCCCGCTGCTCCTAGTCCTGTGACCCCCCCGCCGCTCCTAGTTCTGTGACCCCCCCGCCGCTCCTAGTTCTGTGACCCCCCCGCCGCTCCTAGTTCTGTGACCCCCCCGCCGCTCCTAGTTCTGTGACCCCCCGCCGCTCCTAGTTCTGTGACCCCCGCCGCTCCTAGTCCGTAACCGCCTGCCGCTCCTAGTCCGTAACCGCCCGCCGCTCCTAGTCCCGTGAGTGCCCGTCGCTCCTAGTCCCGTGAGCGCCCACTGCTCCTAGTCCCGTGAGTGCCCGCCGCTCCTAGTCCCGTGAGCGCCCGCCGCTCCTAGTCCCGTGAGCGCCCGGCGGTCCTAGTCCCGTGAGCGCCCGGCGGTCCTAGTCCCGTGAGCGCCCGGCGCTCCTATTCCCGTGAGCGCCCGGCGCTCCTAGTCCTGTGAGTGCCTGCCGCTCCTCGTCCGTAACCGCCTGCCGCTCCTAGTCCGTAACCGCCCGCCGCTCCTAGTCCCGTGAGTGCCCGCCGCTCCAAGTCCTGTGAGTGCCCGCCGCTCCTAGTCCGTAACCGCCTGCCGCTCCTAGTCCCGTGAGTGCCCACTGCTCCTAGTCCCGTGAGTGCCCGCCGCTCCTAGTCCCGTGAGTGCCCGCCGCTCCTAGTCCCGTGAGCGCCCGGCGCTCCTAGTCCCGTGACTGCCCGGCGCTCCTAGTCCTGTGACTGCCCGCCGCTCCTAGTCCCATAACCGCCCGGCGCTCCTAGTCCCATAACCGCCCGGCGCTCCTAGTCCCGTAACTTCCCGCCGCTCCTAGTCCCATAACCGCCCGCCGCTCCTAGTCCTGTGACCACCCGTCGCTCCTAGTCCGTAACCGCCCACCGCTCCTAGTCCGTAACCGCCCACCGCTCCTAGTCCCGTGACTGCCCGCCGCTCCTAGTCCCATAACCGCCCGCCGCTCCTAGTCCTGTAACCACCCGCCGCTCCTAGTCCGTAACCGCCCACCGCTCCTATCCCGTAACCGCCCGCCGCTCCTAGTCCCATAACCGCCCGCCGCTCCTAGTCCTGTAACCACCCGCCGCTCCTAGTCCGTAACCGCCCACCGCTCCTATCCCGTAACCGCCCGCCGCTCCTAGTCCCATAACCGCCAGCCGCTCCTAGTCCTGTAACCACCCGCCGCTCCTAGTCCGTAACCGCCCACCGCTCCTAGTCCCGTGACTGCCCGCCGCTCCTAGTCCCATAACCGCCCGCCGCTCCTAGTCCTGTAACCGCCCACCGCTCCTAGTCCGTAACCGCCTGCCGTTCCTAGTCCCGTGAGCGCCCGCCGCTCCTAGTCCCATAACCGCCCGCCGCTCCTAGTCCCATAACCACCCGGCGCTCCTAGTCCCGTGAGCGCCCGCCGCTCCTAGTCACATAACCGCCCGCCGCTCCTAGTCCCGTGAGTGCCCGCCGCTCCTAGTCCCGTGAGTGCCCGCCGCTCCTAGTCCCGTGAGCGCCCGCCGCTCCTAGTCCCGTGAGCGCCCGCCACTCCTAATCACGTGAGCGCCAGCCGCTCCTAGTCCCGTAAGCGCCCGCCGCTCCTAGTCCCGTGAGCGCCCGCCGCTCCTAATCCCGTGAGCGCCAGCCGCTCCTAGTCCCGTAAGCGCCCGCCGCTCCTAGTCCCGTGAGCGCCCATAGCTCCTAGTCCCGTGAGCGCCCGCCGCTCCTAGTCCCGTGAGCGCCCGCCGCTCCTAGTCCCGTGAGCGCCCACAGCTCCTATTCCCGTGAGCGCCCGGCGCTCCTAGTCCCGTGAGCGCCCGGCGCTCCTAGTCCGTAACCGCCCGCCGCTCCTAGTCCCGTGAGCGCCCGCCGCTCCTTGTCCGTAACCGCCCGCCGCTCCTAGTCCGTAACCGCCCGCCGCTCATAGTTCTGTGACCTCCTGCTGCTCATAGTTCTGTGACCCCCCCACCGCTCCTAGTTCTGTGACCCCCCGCCGCTCCTAGTCCTGTGACCCTCTGCCGCTCCTAGTTCTGTGACCCCCCCGCCGCTCCTAGTTCTGTGATTCCCCGCCGCTCCTAGTTCTGTGATCCCCCGCCGCCGCTCCAAGTCCTGTGATCCCCCGCCGCTCATAGTTCTGTGATCCCCCGCTGCTCCTAGTTCTGTGACCCCCCCGCCGCTCCTAGTTCTGTGACCCCCCGACCGCTCCTAGTTCTGTGATCCCCCGCCGCTCCTAGTTCTGTGACCCCCCGCCGCTCCTAGTTCTGTGATCCCCCGCCGCTCCTAGTTCTGTGACCCCCCCGCCGCTCCTAGTTCTGTGACCCCCCGCCGCTCCTAGTCCTGTGACCCCCCCGCCGCTCCTAGTTCTGTGACCCCCCGCCGCTCCTAGTTCTGTGACCCCCCCGGCGCTCCTAGTTCTGTGACCCCCCCGCCGCTCCTAGTCCTGTAACCTCCCGCCGCTCCTAGTTCTGTGACCTCCCGCCGCTCCTAGTTCTGTGACCCCCGCCGCTTCTAGTTCTGTGATCCCCCGCCGCTCCTAGTTCTGTGACCCCCCGCCGCTCCTAGTTCTGTGACCCCCCGCCGCTCCTAGTTCTGTGACCCCCCCGCCGCTCCTAGTCCTGTGACCCCCTGCCGCTCCTAGTTCTGTGACCCCCCCGCCGCTCCTAGTCCTGTAACCTCCCGCCGCTCCTAGTTCTGTAACCTCCCGCCGCTCCTAGTTCTGTGACCTCCTGCCGCTCCTAGTCCTGTAACCTCCCGCCGCTCCTAGTTCTGTGACCTCCCCCCCGCCGCTCCTAGTCCTGTAACCTCCCGCCGCTCCTAGTTCTGTGACCCCCCCGCCGCTCCTAGTTCTGTGACCCCCCCGCCGCTCCTAGTTCTGTGACCCCCCCGCCGCTCCTAGTCCTGTAACCTCCCGCCGCTCCTAGTTCTGTGACCCCCCCGCCGCTCCTAGTTCTGTGACCCCCCCGCCGCTCCTAGTTCTGTGACCCCCCCGCCGCTCCTAGTCCTGTAACCTCCCGCCGCTCCTAGTTCTGTGATCCCCCGCCGCTCCTAGTCCCGTGAGCGCCCGCCGCTCCTAGTCCCGTGAGCGCCCGCCACTCCTAATCCCGTGAGCGCCAGCCGCTCCTAGTCCCGTAAGCGCCCGCCGCTCCTAGTCCCGTGAGCGCCCGCCGCTCCTAATCCCGTGAGCGCCAGCCGCTCCTAGTCCCGTAAGCGCCCGCCGCTCCTAGTCCCGTGAGCGCCCATAGCTCCTAGTCCCGTGACCGCCCCGCCGCTCCTATTCCCGTGAGCGCCCGGCGCTCCTAGTCCCGTGAGCACCCGCCGCTCCTAGTCCCGTGAGCGCCCGCCGCTCCTAGTCCCGTGAGCGCCCACAGCTCCTATTCCCGTGAGCGCCCGGCGCTCCTAGTCCCGTGAGCGCCCGCCGCTCCTAGTCCGTAACTGCCCGCCGCTCCTAGTCCCGTGAGCGCACGCCGCTCCTTGTCCGTAACCGCCCGCCGCTCATAGTTCTGTGACCTCCTGCTGCTCATAGTTCTGTGACCCCCCCACCGCTCCTAGTTCTGTGACCCCCCGCCGCTCCTAGTCCTGTGACCCCCCGCCGCTCCTAGTTCTGTGACCCCCCCGCCGCTCCTAGTTCTGTGATTCCCCGCCGCTCCTAGTTCTGTGATCCCCCGCCGCCGCTCCTAGTCCTGTAACCTCCCACCGCTCCTAGTTCTGTGACCCCCCCGCCGCTCCTAGTTCTGTGACCCCCCCGCCGCTCCTAGTCCTGTAACCTCCCGCCGCTCCTAGTTCTGTGATCCCCCGCCGCTCCTAGTCCCGTGAGCGCCCGCCGCTCCTAGTCCCGTGAGCGCCCGCCACTCCTAATCCCGTGAGCGCCAGCCGCTCCTAGTCCCGTAAGCGCCCGCCGCTCCTAGTCCCGTGAGCGCCCGCCGCTCCTAATCCCGTGAGCGCCAGCCGCTCCTAGTCCCGTAAGCGCCCGCCGCTCCTAGTCCCGTGAGCGCCCATAGCTCCTAGTCCCGTGACCGCCCCGCCGCTCCTATTCCCGTGAGCGCCCGGCGCTCCTAGTCCCGTGAGCACCCGCCGCTCCTAGTCCCGTGAGCGCCCGCCGCTCCTAGTCCCGTGAGCGCCCACAGCTCCTATTCCCGTGAGCGCCCGGCGCTCCTAGTCCCGTGAGCGCCCGCCGCTCCTAGTCCGTAACTGCCCGCCGCTCCTAGTCCCGTGAGCGCACGCCGCTCCTTGTCCGTAACCGCCCGCTGCTCATAGTTCTGTGACCTCCTGCTGCTCATAGTTCTGTGACCCCCCCACCGCTCCTAGTTCTGTGACCCCCCGTCGCTCCTAGTCCTGTGACCCCCCGCCGCTCCTAGTTCTGTGACCCCCCCGCCGCTCCTAGTTCTGTGATTCCCCGCAGCTCCTAGTTCTGTGATCCCCCGCCGCCGCTCCTAGTCCTGTGATCCCCCGCCGCTCATAGTTCTGTGATCCCCCGCTGCTCCTAGTTCTGTGACCCCCCCGCCGCTCCTAGTTCTGTGACCTCCCCGCCGCTCCTAGTTCTGTGATCCCCCGCCGCTCCTAGTTCTGTGACCCCCCGCCGCTCCTAGTTCTGTGATCCCCCGCCGCTCCTAGTTCTGTGACCCCCCCGCCGCTCCTAGTTCTGTGACCCCCCCGCCGCTCCTAGTCCTGTGACCCCCCCGCTGCTCCTAGTTCTGTGACCCCCCCGCTGCTCCTAGTTCTGTGACCCCCCCGCCGCTCCTAGTCCTGTAACCTCCCGCCGCTCCTAGTTCTGTGACCCCCCGCCGTTCCTAGTTCTGTGATCCCCCGCCGCTCCTAGTTCTGTGACCCCCCGCCGCTCCTAGTTCTGTGACTCCCCGCCGCTCCTAGTTCTGTGACCCCCCCACCGCTCCTAGTCCTGTGACCCCCCGCCGCTCCTAGTTCTGTGAACCCCCGCCGCTCCTAGTCCTGTAACCTCCCGCCGCTCCTAGTTCTGTAACCTCCCGCCGCTCCTAGTTCTGTGACCCCCCCGCCGCTCCTAGTTCTGTGACCCCCCCGCCGCTCCTAGTTCTGTGACCCCCCCGCCGCTCCTAGTCCTGTAACCTCCCGCCGCTCCTAGTTCTGTGATCCCCCGCCGCTCCTAGTTCTGTGACCCCCCCGCCGCTCCTAGTTCTGTGATCCCCCGCCGCTCCTAGTTCTGTGACCCCCCGCCGCTCCTAGTTCTGTGACCCCCTGCCGCTCCTAGTTCTGTGATCCCCCGCCGCTCCTAGTTCTGTGACCCCCCCGCCGCTCCTAGTTCTGTGACCCCCCCGCTGCTCCTAGTCCTGTGACCCCCCCGCCGCTCCTAGTTCTGTGACCCCCCCGCCGCTCCTAGTTCTGTGACCCCCCCGCCGCTCCTAGTTCTGTGACCCCCCCGCCGCTCCTAGTTCTGTGACCCCCCGCCGCTCCTAGTTCTGTGACCCCCGCCGCTCCTAGTTCTGTGACCCCCCGCCGCTCCTAGTCCTGTAAACTCCCGCCGCTCCTAGTTCTGTGATCCCCCGCCGCTCCTAGTTCTGTGATCCCCCGCCGCTCCTAGTTCTGTGACCCCCCCGCCGCTCCTAGTTCTGTGACCACCCCGCCACTCCTAGTCCTGTGACCCCCCGCCGCTCCTAGTTCTGTGACCCCCCCGCCGCTCCTAGTTCTGTGACCCCCCCGCCGCTCCTAGTTCTGTGACCCCCCCGCCGCTCCTAGTTCTGTGACCCCCCCGCCGCTCCTAGTCCTGTAACCTCCCGCCGCTCCTAGTTCTGTGACCTCCCGCCGCTCCTAGTTCTGTGACCCCCCGCCGCTCCTAGTTCTGTGATCCCCCGCCGCTCCTAGTTCTGTGACCCCCCGCCGCTCCTAGTTCTGTGACCCCCCGCCGCTCCTAGTTCTGTGACCCCCCCGCCGCTCCTAGTCCTGTGACCCCCCGCAGCTCCTAGTTCTGTGACCCCCCCGCCGCTCCTAGTCCTGTAACCTCCCGCCGCTCCTAGTTCTGTAACCTCCCGCCGCTCCTAGTTCTGTGACCCCCCCGCCGCTCCTAGTTCTGTGACCCCCCGCCGCTCCTAGTTCTGTGACCCCCGCCGCTCCTAGTTCTGTGACCCCCCGCCGCTCCTAGTCCTGTAAACTCCCGCCGCTCCTAGTTCTGTGATCCCCCGCCGCTCCTAGTTCTGTGATCCCCCGCCGCTCCTAGTTCTGTGACCCCCCCGCCGCTCCTAGTTCTGTGACCCCCCCGCCACTCCTAGTCCTGTGACCCCCCGCCGCTCCTAGTTCTGTGACCCCCCCGCCGCTCCTAGTTCTGTGACCCCCCCGCCGCTCCTAGTTCTGTGACCCCCCCGCCGCTCCTAGTTCTGTGACCCCCCCGCCGCTCCTAGTCCTGTAACCTCCCGCCGCTCCTAGTTCTGTGACCTCCCGCCGCTCCTAGTTCTGTGACCCCCCGCCGCTCCTAGTTCTGTGATCCCCCGCCGCTCCTAGTTCTGTGACCCCCCGCCGCTCCTAGTTCTGTGACCCCCCGCCGCTCCTAGTTCTGTGACCCCCCCGCCGCTCCTAGTCCTGTGACCCCCCGCAGCTCCTAGTTCTGTGACCCCCCCGCCGCTCCTAGTCCTGTAACCTCCCGCCGCTCCTAGTTCTGTAACCTCCCGCCGCTCCTAGTTCTGTGACCCCCTGCCGCTCCTAGTTCTGTGACCTCCCCCCCGCCGCTCCTAGTTCTGTGACCTCCCCCCCGCCGCTCCTAGTTCTGTGACCCCCCGCCGCTCCTAGTTCTGTGACCCCCCCACCGCTCCTAGTTCTGTGACCCCCCGCCGCTCCTAGTTCTGTGACCCCCCTGCCGCTCCTAGTTCTGTAACCCCCCACCGCTCCTAGTCCTGTGACCCCCCGCCGCTCCTAGTTCTGTGACCCCCCCGCCGCTCCTAGTTCTGTGACCCCCCGCCGCTCCTAGTTCTGTGACCCCCCCGCCGCTCCTAGTCCTGTGACCCCCCGCCGCTCCTAGTTGTGTGAACCCCCGCCGCTCCTAGTTCTGTGACCCCCCGCCGCTCCTAGTTCTGTGACCCCCCGCCGCTCCTAGTTCTGTGACCCCCCGCCGCTCCTAGTTCTGTGACCCCCCGCCGCTCCTAGTTCTGTGACCCCCCCGCCGCTCCTAGTCCTGTGACCCCCCGCCGCTCCTAGTTCTGTGACCCCCCCGCCGCTCCTAGTCCTGTAACCTCCCGCCGCTCCTAGTTCTGTAACCTCCCGCCGCTCCTAGTTCTGTGACCCCCCGCCGCTCCTAGTTCTGTGACCTCCCCCCCGCCGCTCCTAGTTCTGTGACCTCCCCCCCACCGCTCCTAGTTCTGTGACCCCCCGCCGCTCCTAGTTCTGTGACCCCCCCGCCGCTCCTAGTTCTGTGACCCCCCGCCGCTCCTAGTTCTGTGACCCCCCTGCCGCTCCTAGTTCTGTAACCCCCCGCCGCTCCTAGTCCTGTGACCCCCCGCCGCTCCTAGTTCTGTGACCCCCCCGCCGCTCCTAGTTCTGTGACCCCCCGCCGCTCCTAGTTCTGTGACCCCCCCACCGCTCCTAGTTCTGTGACCCCCCCGCCGCTCCTAGTTCTGTGACCCCCCGCCGCTCCTAGTTCTGTGACCCCCCGCCGCTCCTAGTTCTGTGACCCCCTGCCGCTCCTAGTCCTGTAACCTCCCGCCGCTCCTAGTTCTATGATCCCCCGCCGCTCCTAGTTCTGTGATCCCCCGCCGCTCCTAGTTCTGTGACCCCCCCGCCGCTCCTAGTTCTGTGACCCCCCCGCCGCTCCTAGTCCTGTGACCCCCCCGCCGCTCCTAGTTCTGTGACCCCCCCGCCGCTCCTAGTTCTGTGACCCCCCCGACGCTCCTAGTTCTGTGACCCCCCCGCCGCTCCTAGTTCTGTGACCCCCCCGCCGCTCCTAGTCCTGTAACCTCCCGCCGCTCCTAGTTCTGTGACCTCCCGCCGCTCCTAGTTCTGTGACCCCCCGCCGCTCCTAGTTCTGTGATCCTCCGCCGCTCCTAGTTCTGTGACCCCCCGCCGCTCCTAGTCCTGTGACCCCCCGCCGCTCCTAGTTGTGTGAACCCCCGCCGCTCCTAGTTCTGTGACCCCCCGCCGCTCCTAGTTCTGTGACCCCCCGCCGCTCCTAGTTCTGTGACCCCCCGCCGCTCCTAGTTCTGTGACCCCCCACCGCTCCTAGTTCTGTGACCCCCCACCGCTCCTAGTTCTGTGACCCCCCGCCGCTCCTAGTTCTGTGACCCCCCGCCGCTCCTAGTTCTGTGACCCCCCGCCGCTCCTAGTTCTGTGACCCCCCGCCGCTCCTAGTTCTGAGATCCCCCGCCGCTCCTAGTTCTGTGATCCCCCGCCGCTCCTAGTTCTGTGACCCCCCGCCGCTCCTAGTTCTGTGACCCCCCGCCGCTCCTAGTTCTGTGACCCCCCCGCCGCTCCTAGTCCTGTGACCCCCCGCCGCTCCTAGTTCTGTGACCCCCCCGCCGCTCCTAGTTCGGTGACCCCCCGCCGCTCCTAGTTCTGTGACCCCCGCCGCTCATAGTTCTGTGACCCCCCGCCGCTCATAGTTCGGTGACCCCCCGCCGCTCCTAGTCCTGTAACCCCCCCGCCACTCCTAGTCCTGTAACCCCCCCGCCGCTCCTAGTCCTGTAACCCCCCCGCCGCTCCTAGTTTTGTGACCCCCCCCGCCGCTGCTAGTTTCGTGCACACAGTAACATGTGTCTGACGTGCTTCCACACGCTAGTCTCATGGTGAAGGTGGAACACTTTGTAACAAGCACCATAAAATGGTTTTGGTTTTTTTTAATCGAATTTCTATGCGAAATACAAAAAAAAGAAGAAGCTGTATTTGATTTTTCTTGATGTTTTTTGATATCGGAAGTGAAGACTAATGGAAAATTGTCATTTCAATAAAACAAAAAATGCAATTCAACTTGGAATTGATTGCAAGAGAAATGATGTGTGTAATATTCCAAACGTTGTGAAGAGTTAACCTGTTTTGTACTTGATGGAAATAATGATCCATTGTTCCTATTTGTGTCTGTGTCTTTCAGACGGTCCGCCACGGCTTTCCATATCAACCCACTGCTTTCGCTTTTGACCCAGTTCAGAAAGTACTGGCCATCGGGACACGGACTGGAGCTATACGAATGTATCCTTTTTATATCGTTGCAAGTATCAACACGCCTTTTCAGATCTCCGGATGGAGCTTCATCAACGCACGAGGTTTATCTGGTAAGAGATTTCCCGGTTCGGCAATATTTATCTGGTAAATGTGTAAATATACGACAATACGAGCCAGAATATGGAAATATTTGTGTTGGGCAGCGCACAGGCAATTTAGGATGTAAATGATGATTGCATTGATAATAGGTACGTGTATGTGTTTGTATATATATATATGCAAATACAACTGTTTGCTCATCTGCATGTCTTAGGCAGGTCTGCAACCCCGCCTTTCACCATTATCACCCAGCATACAGCACTTCCACTGCAGCAAGGGATTCTGGGAAATGACATGCGCAAGCTTAAGCCTATAGGGAACCATGTTAAAAATGGTTTTTGAGGCAAAATGTGGCACTGTGTGCTCATTTCTGCATGGTCACAGCTTTGAGCACAGCCAGGGTTAAGGTGCATACCCAGAAAACCACCCACAGACAGCTGTTTCGACCTTAATGGATCTCATCAGTGTGGGGTTGATTGACTGGGTATGCAAAAGAGGCTATGGGATAGGCTATACCAGCGGTGCGCAAACTGTGGGGCGCGACCCCCAGGGGGGGCGCGACACTGCCGACGGGGGGCGCGGGGTTTACAGAGGCCCCGCGCGCTTCCCGAAGGCACTTAAATTAAGTGCCGGGGGAGCTGCAGGGCCTCTGTAAACTTAACTTACCGTGGCTCCGGCTGCTTCCTCCCTGCGGCGCCATGGCAACGCGGCGTCAAAATGACGCAGCGAGGTCATGTGACGTCACGTTGCTATGGCAACGTGACGTCATTACGCCGGAGCGCGGGTAAATTGGGGTTGGGGGGGGGGCGCGGGAGTGAGGGGACAGCCGTCAGGGGGGCGCAGGGAAAAAAGTTTGCGCCCCCCTGGGCTATACCATAATACTGAGTTAAGTTATGGTGAGTAAAAAAAGAGACAAAAACCCTCCACAGGAAAGCAAATATGCAAATACAACTGTATGCTCATCTGCATATATATATTATCTTCCCCCAGAGGGCAGAAGAGACGCCTATCCATTAAACCCTGATATTGCCAATGCAAAAGTGATCAAAAAGGGGCATGCGATTTGACGTGATAAAAATCTGGTGTTTTCGCCGTATTCATTAAGAATTATCGTTGCATAGAGAGGGAGGTTGGGAGTGAGAGTAAATGACTGTGGGAGAGAGAGCCCACACAGCTGAGATACCCGAGAAATCTGCCAATGGAAGTATGCCACATATATGGACAGGTTATGACTTGGCATACAGTGTACAGTGTATTTTGGGGATATCAGGTGTGATCATAGGTTTCTCCGCAGCCACTCTGCCACAGGGCGCTCAGCCGCCGACCGTTTCGTCAATAGGTTAAGTTTACTTAAGGGGTTTTAGTGGTTAGGGTAGGGGTTTTGGGTAAGGGGTTAGGTTTTGAGGGTAGGGAATTAGGGTAAGGGGTTTTGGTTTGGGGCTTTTAGGGTAAGTGTTTAGGGTAAGGAGGGTCGGGGGTTTTGAGGTAAGGGATTTTGGGGTAAGGAGTTTTAGGGTAAGTGTTTAGGGTAAGGAGGGTCGGGGGTTTTGAGGTAAGGGATTTTGGGGTAAGGAGTTTTAGGGTAAGTGTTTAGGGTAAGGGGTTTTAGGGTAAGGAGGGTCGGGGGTTTTGGGGTGAGGGGTTCTGGGTAAGGGGTTTTGGGTCTGGGTTTTGGGTCGGGGGTTTTAGGGTAAGGGGTTTTAGGGTAAGTTTTCAGGGTAAGGGGTTTTAGGGTAAGTGTTTAGGGTAAGGAGGGTAAGGCGTTTTAGGGTAAGGGGTTCTGGGTCGGGGGTTTTAGGGTAAGGGTTTTAGGGTAAGGGGTTCTGGGTCGGGGGTTTTTGGGTAAGGGGTTTTGGGGTAAGGGGTTTTGGGGTAAGTGTTTAGGGTAAGGGGTTTTGGGTCGGTGGTTTTAGGGTACGGGGTTAAGGTTTTTAGGGTAGGGAGAAGTGTTAGTATTAGGGATATTTAGGGTAAGGTTAGGGGTTTATCTTGGTGGTGAGATGTCCCTGCGGCGATGTGAGTGGCGGCTAAATGCCAGCGGCAATTTGGTTGTGGCACACCGGCCACGACAAAACATCCTAGACCGTCTCTCTATGGGGAGTATAGGTTTATCCATTGGAAGGTATATAAATCAATACGCAGTATCCTACATTTCTCCCTCTCCTCTTCCCTGTCTCCCTCTCCTGCTAAAGCCCTATTGTGCCAGGCTGCAGGGGGCGAGATTTCTGGCCATTACTTGCCTGTGCATGTGTCAGTGTGCGAGTGTGTCAGCGTGCGAGTGTGCCAGAGTGTGAGTGTGTCAGTGTGTGCCAGCGTGCGAGTGTGCCACCGTGCCAATGTGCAAGTGTGCAGCATGCCAGTGTGCCAGTGTGTGTGTGTGTGCCAGTGTGCAATTATGTGCCAGTGTGCCAGCGTGCAAGTGTGCCAGTGTGTGAGTGTGTCAGTGTGTGTGTGCCAGCATGCGAGTTTGCCAGCATGCGAGTGTGCCACCGTGCGAGTGTGCAGCGTGCCAGTGTGCGAGTGTGCAGCGTGCAGCATGTCAGCGTGCAAGTGTGTCTGTGTGCAAGTGAGCCAGTGTGCGACCCCCTACTTCCCACCCAAGCTTTAAAAAAAATCCTGAGGTGGTTAAAAATAAACCAGCAGGGGGTGGGAACTGCCCCTTTAATGTCTTGCTGCAGGACTTCAAAAATAGTCGCATCTCCCGATGTGTGAATATCACAGGACTGAAATATAACGTTTGTGCGTTTCCTGCCCGTGTTGCCAGATATATGGCTAAATCAGAAGTCAACCGCTTCTTTCGTTTTTAAAGTGACCTCCTGACTTTTCGGGTTGATGCTGGGATTTAATTAGAGGCGCATGGTGCAGTGCTCAGGAGTGTCGCAGCTTGCCCCCCCCCCCCCCCCCCCTTCCCTTCTTCTTCACTGGTGTCTCTGGCTATTAGTAACCGTATCACGCGCTGGGTAGCAGAGCAGAATCAGCTTCCCCCTCCTACCTAATCCGGCAATAAGAATTTTGATTCTGCTCTCCACCTTGCAGCCGGCACCTCGACCCGCTGCACCAGCGTAACGGAGCTGGGTTCCTGGTCCATATGACGTTTACATTCGTTTCATTTTGCTTTGGCTGCCGAATACAGTAACTGCAACTTGTGGAAAAGACCAGTCCTGTAGGAATATAATTTAAAGCGACTAAGCCGTTAAGAAAGAACCGGCCAATGTTTTGGTGCAGTCAAAAAAAGGAGAAAAGATACTATTCACTGAGTAACCCTTTAAATCAGGGGTGCTCAACTCCAGTTCCTCAACCCCCTCTCCCCCCACTCCCCCCCAACAGGTCAGGTTTTAAGGCTATGCTAGCTTCAGCGCAGGAGGCTCAATCAGAGGCTCAGTCAAAAACTGAGCCTCTGATCGAGCCACCTGTGCTGAAGCAGGGACTGATTGAGCCACCTGTGCTGAAGCAGGGACAGATTGAGCCACCTGTGCTGAAGCAGGGATATCCTGAAAATCTTACCTGTTTGGGGGTGGGGGAGAGGGGGGCTTGAGGACTGGAGTCCAGAACCCCTGGGGGTAAATGATTTTGTTATTAGAGATGATTTTGCGAGCGACCCGTCAATCTCGATCGTGAATTATTTGCGTTGTACTGTTTCACAAGCAGCAAAGACTTAAAATAAAAAGTATGTACACTTGTTTATCTGTGCATCTCATTATAGTACACAACCTGATTTCAAGTGCAAAGCCATATATATATATAACAGCGGTGCATTATTCGGAAAACTACTGAGCAGTTTTAGGCCAGACTGAAACCGAAATCAAAGAGTTTGAAATGAAAGGGATTTGTAAAACTCTCCCAGATTGAATGCAGTTATCGTATGAAAACAAACCGCCTCCTTGGTACAGCCATTAACATGGCACTTATGTTTAATTTCCAAAGGCATGTTGCCTGCATTTTGGAGTAATTTGGTGGTATATTAGAACCCTGCAAAGTTAGCTGATTCTGGTAATTTCCATTGGTTTAAATATCGGTGGTGTTGGTGCAATAAAGATTTTCGAGCAAAGATTTCGTTCTCCGTTTTGTGGTGGATTACGGTAAAACAAACACCATTTTTTTTTTCTGAATAATTGTTAACTTTTAGTTGTTCTTGGTTTTTATGTGTATATTTAGCCATGTGACTTCAAGAATCCCATGACCAGTATGTAATATGAGCAGAGCCCGTGCCTGTAGGCTGTCCTATTGTGGTAGGGGGCATAGATGGGTTATTACTGTCATGAAATCCGGTAACCAGATGGACTGCATGTAGGAGATGTGTGCAGAGGTACACTAATGGAGACCAATTTGGGTGAAATTAACACATGGCTTTATTGAGCCTGTCCCTTTAAACACTGTACAGCATACAAAAACAAAATAAACAAACACCTACTCCACTTTGGAGACTAAATAGACAGTACATGCCCTAACTATCTGTGACTGGCTGGATAGGCCAGTTCCCAGTCCAAAACCATATAACATATTTATCAGGGAGTAATATACTGTATAAGAAAGTCTTATCTGACTGTGTTGGTCCGGCATCTCCAGATGCAGGCGTTTCAGTCCTGCTGCTCCCAGGAAGTCTCCTGTCAGCACACAGCTTTTGTATGTGCTTCAAGACTCTCTTCTCTGTCTTTGCTCTCCTTTGTCAGCACAGTTGTGTGCTAAGGAGTCTTTGTGCAGGCTTCTCTGCTCTCCTGTGTCAGCACCCTTGTGTGCTAAGGCGTGTCAGCACCCTTGTGTGCTAAGGCGTGTCAGCATCCTTTTGTGCTAAGGCGTGTCAGCACCCTTGTGTGCTAAGGTGTGTCTCTGTCCTGTGTCCGCACAGTTGTGTTCTAAGGAATCTTCTAGCCGTTTCCCACAGGAGGCTTTTCTAGAGCTCTGATTAGACAGGTGAAGCCTGGTTAATTGACTGGCTGCAATTAACCAGCTCCCTGCTGGATTCCTCAGAGCATTTATAGGCAGTTTTACTTAAACAGGGATATGTCTTTGTTACACTGCACTTCTAAAAATGGCAACTATTCATGACCTTGAGGAAATTATTTCCCTTGACTTTGTGTAATAGCATTTAATTTCATTATGATTCTTGTAATGAACACACAGATACCCAACAAGCTCTCATTTTTTTTATACCCCCCATAATTACCACAATATATATATATATATATATATATATATATATATATATATATATATATATTATATATATATATATATATATATATATATATTATATATATATATATGCGTATAAGTGTCAAAGGAGTACTACTTGGCGTGGCTAATTGTATAAAACAAGAGACAAAGAAGTCCAGAGCAACATCCAATGTGACAAAAATACACAGTGAAATAACTATATATCTCTTGAAAAAAGGGTAATTTGGCCAAAGCGTGTAATGCGTAAAGCGTATGACCATAATATCGCAGGTCCTAACACTAACTGATTAAATCCTTATTTACCTCTATAATTAGAGGAAGGATGGTCCTGGCATAGAACCTGTCGCAACCAGCTGCATGCAAAGAAAACCTGCTTACCTGGACAGTGGGGAGGGGCAAGCTTTAACCCCTGGGTGGGAGGAGCCACTACCCTCCAAAACAGCTGAGACCAGCCGGGCAAAGTTAACAAACACACAGGTACCCAGCAAGCTCTCTGTGAGCACCGGCAGCTGATTATGTCTGTACAAGTAAAAAAGTGTGCCAGATATACCTCTACCTACCTGCTGTAACACCTCACACCCTATTTGATCCTTGACTTTCTTTCGTATTTTGGATAGTCTTATGTCTATCCCGAGCATGTTTCAATTCCTTCAGTGTTTTGGCCCAGGGGAGCTCAGCTCCAGTCCTCAAGCCCCCCAACAGGTCAGGATATCCCAGCTTCAGCACAGGTGGCTCAATCAGAGGCCCAGTCTTCGATTGAGCCACCTGTGCTGAAGCTGGGATATCCTGAAAACCTGACCTGTGGGTGGGGCTTGAGGACTGGAGTTGAGTACTCCTGTATTGGCCCCTACCACCTCTGTTGGGTGTCTATTCCACAGGTCCACCTCCCTTTCACTTCCTCACATTTCCCCTTATCTGCCACCCTTCAGCGCCAGAAAACGACCTCCTAGCACTGATCATTCTTTGAAATAAGCTTCCATCCTGTACTTTGCTGAAACCCTATATGTACGGTATATACAAGGTGCCATCACATCTCCCCTCTCGCTTCTATCCTCTGAAGTGTCCATATTAAGGTCCTTGACTCTTTCTGATACGTCTTATGCTGTAGATCATGCACTATTTTAGTAGACCTTCTTTGCACGATCTCCAGTGTATGTCCTTTCTGGAGATATGGTCTCCACAACTGAACACAGGATTCCAGGGGAGGTCTCACCAATTATCTATAAAGTGGAATCACCGCCACTCTGCTGCTCACACCGCCCCCTATACACCCCAACATCCTGCTGGCTTTCTGCATAGCTTTGTTACATAGTTAGTATATTTTACGTCTTCTGAAATAATCACTCACAGGTTCCTTTGCTCTATAGTAGTTGGGATTTTTGTGACCCAAGTGCATTATTCTGCACGCTTTGGCGTTATATTGTAGTTGCCACACTTGTGACTGGTCCTCCAACCTACCAAAATCATTAGTTTATTTTGTTCACCCCTTTCCTGGAGGGTCAACCCTGTCAGAGATTTTTGTATCATCTGCATAAAGGTAATATTTCCCCTCCAGACCATTTGCAATGTTACTAATAAAGATATTAAAGAGCACAGGTCCCAGTACAGATCCACGAGGTTCCCCACTGTTCCCCTGCCCTGAACGTGTTCCATTCACCACACCTCTCCATCACCTATCCTATCCTTCTAATCAGATCCACACAGTTTGTTCAGTCCTGCAACGTCGTTCCAATGAGAGACCACGCAGCTTATTACAGGAAGTCAATTACCGTCACTAGGGCAGAAAATTAAAAAAAAACATAACTTGCGTGACTGAAAAAGTCTACTTGTGGTTTATAACCGTAGAAATATTAAACCATCACTGTTGACAGGAAATCCACAAATATTTCAGATCAAATTTGGGTGCCAAATGGGAACTATGAACCTATGG
The DNA here is from genome assembly GCF_040206685.1 of Ascaphus truei. Taxonomy (NCBI): domain Eukaryota; kingdom Metazoa; phylum Chordata; class Amphibia; order Anura; family Ascaphidae; genus Ascaphus; species Ascaphus truei. The sequence goes on along the minus strand of NC_134485.1, from coordinate 430,261,582 downwards.
AATCCACATTTAACAAGGGTGGCAAGGACAGGATTGAAGCGTATTATGTAGTCTTTGGCGTTACGGTTTGTTCCAAGGTTTACCTTTTCATCTTGTAATACGGGGTTTTCTGTCTTTGTTCCTATTCTCCGGAGTGTACATTTTAGTTTTTATCTCGCCATTATCTTCCACATTAGCCAGCGTACCATGTTGCTCTTTGAAGCTTTTCTTTTTTCTTACCTTTGTCAGGGTTTTCACTTTCAACGGTCTCTGATTTACTCATTTTTGTTTGTTAACGATGTATTTTAATGTTGCGACTACAGTATATCATTTAGCATGTCACATTGAGTCCAGTAGTTGTACTGATTTTACACATTCCTTGGAGTCGTCACACACAGTGCCGTCTTAATGCATGGGCACGCTGGGCAGTTGTCCGGGGGGCCCACGAGCATAGGGGCCCCCCGCTAATCTATGCACAGACCAGAATTTAACACTAATTTTCCGATCACCCGCCTCAACATTCAAATCTCCCGCTAACTCGGTAGAAGGAGAAAAATTACGACTTGTAGCGGAGAGTTGGCAGGGCCCAGTGCACTGCTTTGCCCGGGGGCCTATAATGCTGTTAAGACAGCCATGGTCACACAAGGTCCCATTTTAACAGAGACTTCTAAATATTACAAGTTTATACAGTAGTAAGCCCTTACTGACTCTTAAAGCTGCAGTTCAAGCTCCCGTTTTTTTTTTTTTACTTCAATAGTTTCATGTGGGCAATCTCTAATTACCTAAAGAACTGCATAGCTGCCGGTCAATTCGTTCTCCGTCTAGTGATCGGCGAAGTTTGGCGACATCTTTAAAAATGGGGAACGTAAATGTTTGCTACAGCAACAAGGATGCTTGTTCAAATAGAATACAAGAAAATTGGTCTTTCAAAGTTGTTTTTTTAAAAACAGAAAATGCTAAAAGTATTTTTTCTTACTACAGAACTGATTTATTAAAAAAACACACATGTAGGATATTGCTTGAACTGCAGCTTTAAACCATTCTTAGCATTATAGTATTTGGCTTGTTAATGAAATGATTGCGTTTAAGGAAATGATTGAGTAAGAAAATTGCTTTTCAAGTAAAGTGACCCCGAACATTTGTCCGCTTTGGGTCAAATGTGAGTTTTAGGAAATTGCTATTTTCATTCTCTTGGGCCGGCAGAAAGACAATGAAATTGCTTAGACAACTTAATTGGCGATGAGAATTATTCATCACCACCTTTTGGACCTCAGAATAAATGGCAAGAGAACATTTGTCCCCTCACTTTCTTAAACTAGCCAGTTTCTGCCTTTTACAGTTAACAATTCTTCACAGACTTTATAAAGAGGTTCACGAAATGGCTACAATTTGGGTAAAAAACAATCAAACACTGTCAGTGTAGTGATGAAAAATATGCTTATTTTTCCCTCTAAATGTCCAATATTTTTAGAGGCTAATTCTATGCAAAAAAAGCCTTTGTGATCAGAAGTACTGACAACTTCTTGCACGACAACACTGAAGAAGCTTGGTAAATGTAAATACGACCTTTGTAGAATATAGCTACTTCAAAGAAATTACTTAAAATGCTTTTTTTAATTTAATTTTTTTTAAACAATAATTTGACATCGCAACAGAGTATTGCTAATATATCTTGTGACAATGGCTGTGCCAGAATCCATTCTGTATCATTCAAGGACACAGCTGTAAGCAGAATTCCTGCCATTATTCATGTAGGAGAGGGATAATAAAACATACAAATAAGTACTCTTTTATCTGACCAACAATGGTTTATAGTGTATGAGATTTCAAATCTCACGTTTTCTCCGCGACAGGGGAGGGCAACTCCCGTCCTGAAGGGCCCCCAACAGGTCAGGTTTTCAGGATATCCCGGCTTCAGGACAGGTGGCTCAATCAGTGGCTGAGTCTACAACTGCACCAACTGTGCTGAAGCGGGGATATCCTTAAAGAGGCAATCCAAGCCGTTTCGGCCCCTCCCCCCATTTTTTATTACAGGATTGAAGCAGGGGGTCTCCGGATGTGCAAAATATAGTGTGACGCGTTACCATTAATGTGGGGGCAAAACAGGTGCAAACAGGGGTCTCGATACAGTGCAAGCTAATATAACCAGAACAATGACAATCGGTGCATACAATGTAAAGTGCAATTAGTTTAAGAGTGCCTGCCGGGTATAGTTCTCTGATTGACCCAGATAAAGTGCTGTAGAGAAATAGGATTCATCCGGAGCTACTACAGGTATGTGCAAAAAAAGTCCACGAACCACTCAAAGATAGAGATAATATATCCAATAATTAGGGCAATTAAACCAATATGGTGTCGGAGATCCTTTCGATGAATGACCTTGGCTCCGGTAACTCGGAGTATGATGAAGACAGATGTGCATCAGGGTATGGGAAAAAAAGTGAAACATACATACTGCCAGACTAATACATTGTGAACTACAAGGGGAAATCCTGACACAAAAGAATGGGGGGGGGGGGGAGGGAAGAGAGATAGAGGTGGACGTGAAAGATCTGCTATTTAATTGCAGACAGGTAGATGAAAAGGTATCAAATTTATTATAAACAATTAAAAAATATTCAAGTCGAGGTCTTGGTGATCCGGAGGGAGAAATTGAAATCCTACTCACAAGTAGGCATACAACAGACATGTATGTCGCCAAGGAGTCCTGGACTGCCGCTGGGGTCTACTCCGGTCTGCCGTGAGGGGTTACTCCGCCGTCTAGTGGCTTGACGCACGTCCATGATTGAAGACCGGCAGAGAGCCTTTCAGCTGAAACCACAACTGGCTGGATTGTGCGTCTCGAGAGTGTCCGTATGGGCGCGTCACTGGCTGTAGTTCCGACTCGGTCTCTCTCGGGTTAGCGTGGCAATGAGAGATGCGGACTTCCGGGCCTCAGGGTGCATAACTCCTGCGTGACCTGTGACCCTACTCTGTTTGTGACAGATGCCGCTTCAGGGGTGTAGAGTGTCTCCGGGTTGAACCCCACGTACCCAGGGAACCCGAGATCTCCTAGGAGGTGGAACCCCTGTTGAAACAACACTGTGCTCTTCTATGAATGGATGAGCGCAAGTTTGACCGTTTTCTGTTCATTGAAATATACATCCCATTAGAAAATGTGTTGAATGTACTGTACGCTAATTAATAGACAACATACCTCCAAATGTCTCGAATAACTGGTCATTTAATCGCTTAGAAATATATTTGAGGATAAAAGCATAGTGAGGAAACTGCGCTGAAGAATTGTAATGTTTTACGTACACTTGAGCTGATGTTTAGGCTTGGTAATTAATGGTGTTTAGACTTGGTAATTATGTCAATGTTACTGTGCTGATTTTATAAAAAAGCAATCAATTACCAGTCCATAAATTTGTCCGGAAAAGGGATAAAACGGAGTATTAGGAATATGTGTCCAATATAACCCACGTCTTCTGCAACTGTTTGGTGCTGAAAGTTGCTTTCTTTAACGCTATCGGCTGTTTCATGCTTCTTAAAGAATATCTATGTCAGTTTCAGCACTTTCTCACTGCAAGGTATCCCTCAGTCCCTCAAACTCCTGAGCGGACTCTACGGGTTACTATTTAACACCGAACTTTCATGTCAAGCCATTGTCCTCAGTATGCAAACAGCTTAATATATCCAAATCTAGATACAACATTTCCAAACACCGCTGTGATATACCCAGATTCAATCTTTAATGACATTTTACACCTACTTGAATAATTCAAAGACTGATTTAGTCACTGTATTTGAAAAAATATTGAAAAAATCACAAAGTCTTAGTTGGAAATAACTACCTAAATTGCTAAGAGGAATTGAATATATGTGACTGTAGTTATAGTCCTTCAGTAATCTTCTCCACAATGCTACTTAATTAACACTTTGGTCCTGATTCCATATTTTCCAAACCAAATACTCAGCACCTGATAATATTGAATCATGCCCTTTGAGTTGAAGGAATTAAATTATTTGGCCCTATCTATAGGCTTCAGATATGCTACTGTTTCATGCCACCACAGAACATTGGCTCGAAGTGACATTTTTCTTGCCCCCCTCCTTCATTCATGCTCCGGCTAAAACATGTTGCTTTTGTCTCTGTAACATTAAGACTCACCCTTTCCAATTTCACTCTACTGCTAAAGCTCTAATCCATGCCCTGTCCCTCCCCATCTGGATTATTGTAACCTTCTACTAACAGAAGTCCTTGACTCGCAACTTTCTCCTTTGTAATCTATCCAAACTTCTGAAAAGTGATCTGGTTCTAGCTGCAGGAGTCTCTGATTATTTCCTTCTTAAATCCCTCTTCTGACTTCCAATCAAGTTCTGGATAACCCATAGAGTTCTTTCTCACCTTCGAGGCTCTCGACTTGTCTGCTCCTCCCTACAGTACATACTTTGCAGTAGCAGCTTTGATGTCTCGTTATGTCCCAGCTTGTCTCTTGTGCTCTGCTCATAACTGTCTTCTTTCCAGCCCTTTCACCTCTACTGTTCTCTCTCGCCATAAACCCTTTCCCCTCACTGCTCCTTACATGTGGAACTCCCTCACACTCCGTATACACCAAGCGCCATTAAGTCATAAACACACCTTCTGAATGAAGCATGTCAATAGCCTGGCTTCATGGTTGCTGTCCCACACCCACAGTCGCTCCTACCACCCATTGTGACCAAGCACTGCCATTTACTGAACAATCTACCTGAGACTCTCAAACCTGCCACCAGTCCAATTCTTTTCAAAACTTAAGCTGTCTCACATTTTAATGTGGTCTGTAACTGTTACATACGCCTATAATATATATTATAGGCTAAAGCAGTAAAATTCAGGGCATTATTGAAAACCCTGCTCTCTGATTGGTTAAAATTCCGGGCATTATCCACAGTAATGCCCTGAATTTCAGCAGCTTGCAAAATGCAGTTTTCAATCTGTTTATTTCCAGCCAATCAGCTTTCAGAACAGCTGAGACATGGCAGGGGATTGGTTTGCATTAAGTAAAAGCTCTGAGACATGGCAGGGGATTGGTAAAAAAGTATCAGCCACGGTTTGACTCCTCCCCCTCCCGAGCTGAATGAGATTTTCTGAGCAGATTCAGTTGAATGGGGGGGGGGGGGGTGCTGAGAGACTGCAAAGAAGTAAGTGTGTTGTGTATAGAGGTGCAGTGTTGTGTGTTTGTGTGGGGAGGGCGGGTGTAGAGGTGCTGTGTTGTGTGTAGAGCTGGGGGGGAGAGTGCAAAGTTTAGTAAGTGGCTGCATTTTTTATTGTGGCTGCAGTGTGTGTGTGTGTTGTGCTGTTGTATGTGTAGCAGCAGTTTGTGTGAGTGTAGAGCTGATGTGTGTGTGTGTATAGAGCTCCAGTGTGTGTGTGTGTGTGTCAGTAGCAGTGTTTATGGGTGTAGCATGTGTGTGTAGCAGCAGAGTTTGTTAGTGTAGAGCTGCTGCTGTGTGTGAAGAGGTGCTGTGTAGTGAGTGTAGAGGAGGTGCTGTGTTGTGTGTCTAGAGCTCCAGTGTGTGTGTGTGTGTGTGTGTGTGTAGAGGCACTGTGTTGTGTGTGGTGTGCTGTTTTGTGTGTGTGTGTGTGTGTGTGTGTGTGTGTGTGTGTGTGTGTGTGTGTGTGTGTGTGTGTGTGTGTGTGTGAGCTGCTGTGTGTGTACACAGAGGGGGCGGTAGTGTGTGGATATAGATAGCTGCAGTGTAAGTGTATATAGAGGGTTTCATGTATTTACCATTTTATTTTAATAAAAAAATCTATTTAACTATACAAAAGTGTCTATTATTTATGAAATAAGCCTACATTTAGCCTATAATAGTAATAATCCCCTCAGAACAGGGCATTACTGGCCAATAATGCCCTGTTCTGAGGGGATTATTACTTAATTATCTCTCACTGTGCATGCAATGTCTTTATAATTAATGTATAACTGGAAGGGAGTGCAGAGGTTAGCTCCCTTTCCAAACTGCACTGGTGTCAGTTTCATGCAGCGGGTGTGTGAAACTCCTGTCTGAATAGGTATAAAAACCAGGAATTGCTGCTGTCAGTGTCCCTGTTTGGAGTCTGTTAGGCCTCGGCCATGCTCCCTGCTGGCGAGCTGAGGCGCGCTGAGGCGCAGGGAAAGCGGGTGCTTTCCCTGGCCTTGTGGTTGCTTACCGCACGCGCCGTCAGGGGGCGGGCCGGGGGCGGGCGCGTCACTGGCCGGGGGCGAGCCAGTGACGTCACGGAGCTGGTTCGCCCTCATTGGGCGAACCGCTCACGTGACCGGCCTGTCGCGCCGGCAAGCGGGGGGATTTTAAATTCCCCTAAGACCTGCGCTTCCGCAAGCGCACGGAAGCGCAGGTGAGCCCCTACTAAAGCCGCTCTAATTGCGGCTGTAGGGGCTGTGCTGAGCGGGAGCGCGCGTTATCACGCTTCCGCCAGCAAGCACGTAACATGGCCAAGGCCTTATGGGGATCACAGACCGAGCTCCCGCCCGCAGGGGCCCGTGCTGGTTGACCAGAAGATTTTATAACAGAAAAAGTGCTCAATAGCGCTCTAACAAACCCAAAATAATTGTGCACAAATTATATGTGAAAAAAATGTATGAATAATTAATAAGTGCCAAAATATAAGTGACAACCTATAAAATTGTGAACTATAAGTGCTCAAAAAATAAGAGGCTTAACAGATACACTCAACCCTTGGTATGAGACTGTTTCACTAGCCTTGCATGCTCAATTCTTCCAAAAGAACCAGAGGAGCGCAGCTTGCAGCCATGTAAAATAAAGGGACATCACATAGTGTAGCAATGTCATATAAGGTGAATATAAATCTCGTGCAGGGCTCACAAATGGCTACTCACATAAAAGCAGTCAAAAGGAGCAGTCATCCGACTTAGGGGGTGGATGTTCCCAGTGATTAATGCAGCAACTACCAGCAGACACTCTCCAAACAAAGAGAGAAACAGACGGCAAGTATATTGATAAAGGCAAAATACAAATGGAGGCTTACACTTGGGATGGAATAAGATGGAGTCAGACGGATCCAGAGAGAACACCGAGAACGCCCCCTTACCATCGAGTCCGGAGGTCTCAGACGCACCGGAAGTGACGCGAGCCCCCGGCGTGCATGCGGAAGTGTTCCAGAGGAGCGGAGAACCACGCGGCACACGGTAGATCGCGACCCACTGTGTACCTGCCACCCGCTACTGATCACGCTGTCTTATTCCATCCCAAGTGTAAGCCTCCATTTGTATTTTGCCTTTATCAATATACTTGCCGTCTGTTTCTCTCTTTGTTTGGAGATTGTCTGCTGGTAGTTGCTGCATTAATCACTGGGAACATCCACCCCCTAAGTCGGATGACTGCTCCTTTTGACTGCTTTTATGTGAGTAGCCATTTGTGAGCCCTGCACGAGATTTATATTCACCTTATACTGCACCGACACACTTTATTCGAGCAAATACCCGGTATGTACCTGGCAGATACCTGGAATGCGCCGCTCCTCACCTCTGACAAGCCCCGTTGTGTTTGCCTTCCCAGCCTGGGTTCATGCCTGGCTGACGGGCGGCTGATCTGTTAAATGATAATGATTAGGATTTAATAGGCTGCAATGCTTCGCGTGTCTACCAGATGGCATAAATTCATGAATTGTAATGCAGTATATATATATATATATACACGCACTCACTGACTGACGCACGTACACATGCACTCACTGACTGATGCACGTACACATGCACTCACTGACTGACGCACGTACACACGCACTCACTGACTGCTGCACGTACACACGCACTCACTGACTGACGCACGTACACACGCACTCACTGACTGACGCACGTACACACGCACTCACTGACTGACGCATGTACACACTCACTCACTGACTGACGCACGTACACACTCACTCACTGACTGACGCACGTACACACTCACTCACGTATACACTCACTCACTGACTGACACACGTACACACTCACTCACGTACACACTCACTCACTGACTGACACACGTACACACTCACTCACTAACTGACACACGTACACACTCACTCACTAACTGACACACGTACACACTCACTCACTGACTGACACACGTACACACTCACTCACTCACTGACTGACACAGGTACACTCACTCACTGACTGACACACGTACACTCACTTACTGACTGACACACGTACACTCACTTACTGACTGACACACGTACACACTCACTCACTGACTGACGCACGTACACACTCACTCACTGACTGACACACGTACACACTCACTCACGTATACACTCACTCACTGACTGACACACGTACACACTCACTCACTAACTGACACACGTACACACTCACTCACTAACTGACACACATACACACTCACTCACTGACTGACACACGTACACACTCACTCACTTACTGACTGACACACGTACACACTCACTCACTGACTGACACACGTACACACTCACTCACTGACTGACACACGTACACATTCACTCACTGACTGACACACGTACACACTCACTGACTGACACACGTACACACTCCCTCACTGACTGACACACGTACACACTCACTCACTGACTGACACACGTACACACTCACTCACTGACTGACACACGTACACACTCCCTCACTGACTGACACACGTACACACTCACTCACTGACTGACACACGTACACACTCACTCACTGACTGACACACGTACACGCTCACTCACTGACTGACACACGTACACGCTCACTCACTGACACAGACTGATACACACTCACTCACTGACTGACACACGTACACGCTCACTCACTGACACAGACTGATACACACTCACTCACTGACTGACACACGTACACGCTCACTCACTGACACAGACTGATACACACACACCCCAGTGATGCGCCGAACAGCGCCCCCAAGTGATGTGCCTACTCCCCCGCTGTCGAGCACCTCCCATGTCCCGTACCTCCGCTGGGGGGCTGGCTGCAGCAGGAAACACAGCCCACAGCTCGACCGGGGGGGGGGAGACTCAGACAGAGTTCCCCGTGTCCGCAGCTACGTCGTGGTGGGGGTAGGTCACAGAGAGAGACATACACACCACAGAGAGACACACACACACACACACTGACTGACACACGCAGACACACACACACACACACTGACTCACGCAGACACACACACACACTGACTCACGCAGACACACACACACACTGACTGACCCACGCAGACACAAAGAATTCAGTTACTATTAATATAGATGTGCATATAGCTAAAACATGTGTCAAACTTTTGTGTTTTGGAAGTGAAATTGTTTTGTGATTTTTAATTAAAAACATCACTATCACAAATAAGATTTCTGTGACAAAAAACAAAGAAGTTTCACTTACTATGCGCGTGCTCAGCACACACAGCTTTCTTATTTTACATGGCTGCAAGCTGCGCTCCTCTGGTTCTTTTGGAAGAATTGACCAGAAGATTTTGCCTGGCAACCGTGAGGAACCCACAGCCTCACCCAGCAGAGAAGCCTGTACCAGAGAAGGGCAAAAAGACTTCCTGGGAGCAGCAGGACTTCACCGCCTGCATCTTAAGTGCCTGGAGATATCGGAGACGCCGGACCAGAACACACAGTTAAGACTTTCTATATTGTTCCCTAAATATTGTGGTTATAAGTTTTGGACTGGTAACTGGCCTACCCAGCCAGTCAGATAGAAAGGGCCACACTAATATTTAGTCAGTCTCCTGAAAGGAGTAGGTTTTGGTTTTATGATTTTGTGTTTTTGCCTTAAAGGGGCAGTAGCCCTATTGTTTAGTTGCTGTTTTGTGGAGAATAAAATCACTCAAGCTTGGTTTACCCTAAAAAGTGCATGTGTGGCATCCGATCTGACCTCTCCTACAGGCTGCTCCAACTCAATAACCCTGCTCACTTAATGTAACCATGTATTGTCATCATAACTCTGTGCCCAGGACATATTTGTAAACAATAGGCAACTCTCAATGTATTACTGCCTGGTAACACAAAAAGGAAGAGTAGAGGCTCCATGGATTTTATAAATGCAATAATTTATTGAAGACAAATAAAGTATCCAACGTTTTGCTGTCACAGCAGCCTTTGTCCTTGACACTTTATTTGGCTTCAATAAATTATTGCATTTATAAAATTCGTGGAGCCTCTACTCTTCCTTTTTTATTTATCCTGTACCTGGGATTGCAGCGTGCATTCCCTGTGTATCCTGTACCTGGGATTGCAGCGGGCCTTTTCTGTGTGTCCTGTACCTGGGATTGCAGCGTGCATTCCCTGTGTATCCTGTACTTGGGATTGCAGCGGGCCTTCCCTGTGTATCCTGTACCTGGGATTGCAGCGGGCCTTCCCTGTGTCTCCTGTACCTGGGATAGCAGCGGGCCTTTTCTGTGTGTCCTGTACCTGGGATTGCAGCGTGCATTCCCTGTGTATCCTGTACTTGGGATTGCGGCGGGCCTTCCCTGTGTCTCCTGTACCTGGGATAGCAGCGGGCCTTCCCTGTGTATCCTGTACCTGGGATAGCAGCGGGCATTCCCTGTGTATCCTGTACCTGGGATAGCAGCGGGCCTTCCCTGTGTATCCTGTACCTGGGATAGCAGCGGGCCTTCCCTGTGTCTCCTGTAACTGGGATTGCAGCGGGCCTTCCCTGTGTATCCTGTACCTGGGATAGCAGCGGGCATTCCCTGTGTATCCTGTACCTGGGATAGCAGCGGGCCTTCCCTGTGTATCCTGTTTGGGATTGCAGCGGGCCTTCCCTGTGTCTCCTGTAACTGGGATTGCAGCGGGCCTTCCCTGTGTCTCCTGTAACTGGGATTGCAGCGGGCCTTCCCTGTGTCTCCTGTACCTGGGATAGCAGCGGGCCTTCCCTGTGTCTCCTGTACCTGGGATAGCAGCGGGCCTTCCCTGTGTCTCCTGTACCTGGGATAGCAGCGGGCCTTCCCTGTGTCTCCTGTACCTGGGATTGCAGCGGGCCTTCCCTGTGTCTCCTGTACCTGGGATAGCAGCGGGCCTTCCCTGTGCCTCCTGTACCTGGGATTGCAGCGTGCATTCCCTGTGTATCCTGTACCTGGGATAGCAGCGGGCCTTCCCTGTGTCTCCTGTACCTGGGATAGCAGCGGGCCTTCCCTGTGTATCCTGTTTGGGATTGCAGCGGGCCTTCCCTGTGTCTCCTGTACCTGGGATAGCAGCGGGCCTTCCCTGTGTATCCTGTGCCTGGGATAGCAGCGGGCCTTCCCTGTGTCTCCTGTACCTGGGATAGCAGCGGGCCTTCCCTGTGTCTCCTGTACCTGGGATAGCAGCGGGCCTTCCCTGTGTCTCCTGTACCTGGGATAGCAGCGGGCCTTCCCTGTGCCTCCTGTACCTGGGATTGCAGCGTGCATTCCCTGTGTATCCTGTACTTGGGATTGCGGCGGGCCTTCCCTGTGTCTCCTGTAACTGGGATTGCAGCGGGCCTTCCCTGTGTATCCTGTTTGGGATTGCAGCGGGCCTTCCCTGTGTCTCCTGTAACTGGGATTGCAGCGGGCCTTCCCTGTGTCTCCTGTAACTGGGATTGCAGCGGGCCTTCCCTGTGTCTCCTGTACCTGGGATAGCAGCGGGCCTTCCCTGTGTCTCCTGTACCTGGGATAGCAGCGGGCCTTCCCTGTGTCTCCTGTACCTGGGATAGCAGCGGGCCTTCCCTGTGTCTCCTGTACCTGGGATTGCAGCGGGCCTTCCCTGTGTCTCCTGTACCTGGGATAGCAGCGGGCCTTCCCTGTGCCTCCTGTACCTGGGATTGCAGCGTGCATTCCCTGTGTATCCTGTACCTGGGATAGCAGCGGGCCTTCCCTGTGTCTCCTGTACCTGGGATAGCAGCGGGCCTTCCCTGTGTATCCTGTTTGGGATTGCAGCGGGCCTTCCCTGTGTCTCCTGTACCTGGGATAGCAGCGGGCCTTCCCTGTGTATCCTGTGCCTGGGATTGCAGCGGGCCTTTTCTGTGTATCCTGTACCTGGGATAGCAGCGGGCCTTCCCTGTGTATCCTGTACCTGGGATAGCAGCGGGCCTTCCCTGTGTCTCCTGTACCTGGGATAGCAGCGGGCCTTCCCTGTGTCTCCTGTACCTGGGATAGCAGCGGGCCTTCCCTGTGTCTCCTGTACCTGGGATAGCAGCGGGCCTTCCCTGTGCCTCCTGTACCTGGGATTGCAGCGTGCATTCCCTGTGTATCCTGTACCTGGGATTGCGGCAGGCCTTCCCTGTGTATCCTGTTTGGGATTGCAGCGGGCCTTCCCTGTGTCTCCTGTACCTGGGATAGCAGCGGGCCTTCCCTGTGTATCCTGTGCCTGGGATAGCAGCGGGCCTTCCCTGTGTCTCCTGTACCTGGGATAGCAGCGGGCCTTCCCTGTGTCTCCTGTACCTGGGATAGCAGCGGGCCTTCCCTGTGTATCCTGTGCCTGGGATAGCAGCGGGCCTTCCCTGTGTCTCCTGTACCTGGGATAGCAGCGGGCCTTCCCTGTGTATCCTGTACCTGGGATTGCAGCGGGCCTTCCCTGTGTATCTATCCTATACTAGGATTGCATCGTGCCTTTCCTGTGCCTCCTGTACCTGGGATTGCAGCGGTCCTTCCCTGTGCATCCTGTACCTGGGATTGCAGCGGTCATTCCCTGCATAGTATTCTCTTTTGTGCAATGTTGTTGACGCCACATGAATGGAAAATATACATATAAAATGTAGAAGAGCAAAAGTAAACACTTCAAACATCTCAATTAAAAAAACAGCAGCCTATAATTATTGTCATGGAGTTTACATCCACCCAGGATACTATTTATATGCCTCTTCACTTGTTTTTGCTCACTTCTTTGAATAAGATGGTCTACTACAAAATGTGTAACCCATGCACCCCCACTCCCCCCTCAAAGAGAAGGACTGCTTTACTGTCTTAGGCTTTGGTCCCGCTGCGTCCGGCAGCGGGCCACCAGCCCCTTTCCTGCAGTCTGGAGGTCCCCGCTGGCTCCTTCCGACGCGTCAGCTGGCCGATGCTGCAAGCTCCTAGTGATTTGCAGCTCTGACGCGTCACGTGGTGTGGCGGTCAGCCAATGAGGGAAGGAGGGGAGGTATGGAGCTACGGAAGGGAGGCGGCTTTGGAGGGGAGCAGGGAAGGAGCTGCGGAGGAAAAGTGTGTGTCTGTATATGTATGTATGTGTTGTGTGTGGGGTGGTGGTGGGGGGGGGGGGGTGGACGGCACCACGGCACCACCGTCTCATCTCAGACATGGAAAAATTTTGACCGTCAAAACCACGCCCCCCCCCCCCGCTCCCGCCCCCCTCCCGCTCCCTACAGACCGCATATAGCGGTCAAGTGCCTCTCCACGTGCCGCCTGTCTGCAGTGTGGGCACGTGGTCTGAGGCAAGCGGGACCTTAGCCTTAGTGTGGTGTTGAGGCATACCTGCTGGTTCAGGAGATCTGAGTAGCCGTGATGGTAAGGGGCAATAGGACAGGCTTTTGGGTGGTCTCTGGGTTCTTGCTCATGGTTCAGCACCTCCAGATGTGATGGGCTCCTGGAATGCAGGATGTCGGCTCCCACCGAAACACTCCTAACCCCTCCTGCCCAGGAACTGACACCCAGGCAGAGGTATAGTGAACAAGTAGATTTATTGGACATGCTGCAGCAGCTCTTCACACAGCATAGTTGTTGAGGTCCAAAGTCCCAGGACTTCTGGATGGTGCTTGCCCCGATAGTATGGAGCCTTGAGTCTTGGTGGTCCTCAGGCCCTTAGGCCTGAGGTGGGCGAGCTCACCGCACCATGAGAGAGTCTGACAGCCCATGCTCTCTCCTAAGCAGGCAGAGCAAGACTGATTTAACTTTGCTACACCCACTGGTTAGCTTCAGGAAGGGACGGGCTCATGGACTATACCCATTACTGATAGGCTTACACAGGCCATGAGTCACCACCTTACTTTCATCACTTGCAAGTGGGCGGAAAGGGGTGTCAATGGCCCATAGATTAACCCATGAAGGCCCTGAACCTACTAGGGACTTACATCACAGATACACTGTGGGGAAAAGAGGTATTATGGGACATACCATGTTACACGTGTAGTATTCAAACATTTAAAATCCAGTCTGCACACACCTCATATTGCATTTATTTGAACATCTTTCTTTTTTTTTTGCCTGATGTTCTAAAGACACTACAAAGAAATTGCAAAAAAAGTCTATTTGTGTATCTGATTTTCCTGGTCATATTTTTGCGGATCCATGTACTGCCCATTGGAATGTATCCGCTTGCAGGTTAAATATGTTTTCTTTATAACATTTATTTATTTATAAAATGTGTTACCAGGAATTATAGGCTAAAGCTGTTAAATTCCAGGCATTATTGAAACCGTTGCGCTCTGATTGGATAATGCCCAGAATTTTATCCAATCAGTAATGGCCCGGAATTTTTGTCGCCCTGCCAAGTTTTTAAGCCAATCGGCTTTCAATTTTCATTCACAGTTTTTTGGATGTAGAGATGGCAGAGTCTGTTTTGTTGAGTTTGGTAGGTGCAGGGGGGGGGGGGAGGGGCTGCAGTGTGTGTTTTGTGTGTAGCGGAGGAGTAAAGAGTGTTTTGTGTGTGTGTCTGGAGTGTGTGTTTTGTAGATGTAGAGCTGGCAGAGTCTGTTGGTTTGTGTGTGTCTGCAGTGTGTGTATATTTTGTGGGTGGAGGAGGGGTGCAGAGTGGTTTGTGTGTGTGTGTGGGGGGGGGGGGTTACATGGGGGCTGCTGTGGGTGTAGAGGGGGGCTGCTGGTGTGTGTTTTATGGATGTAGAGTGGGCAGCAGTCTGTTTTGTTGGTGCGTCTGCAGTGTATTTTGTGGGTGTAGAGGGGGGCTGCAGTGTGTGTGTGTGTGTGTGTGTGTGTGTGTGTGTGTGTGTGTGTGTGTGTGTGTCAGTGGGAGTAGATGGTGGAGGAGGGCTGCAGAGTGTGTTTTGGTGTGTTTGTGTGTGTGTCTGCAGTGTGTTTCTGTGTTTTGTGAGTGTAAAGGGAGGCTGCGGCGTGTGTTTTATGAGTGTAGAGGGTGGAGGAACGCTGCAGTGTGTTTTGTTGGTGTAGGGGAGGGGGCTGCACAGTGTGTAGGGGGGACTGCAGAGTGTGTGTATATAGAGGGGGGTTGCAGAGAGAGTGTGTGTGTGTGTGTGTGTGTGTGTGTGTATAGAGGGGTCTGTGTATGTAAAATTTCCTTTTAATAAAAGCATAAGAATGTAGACAATCATGCTGATAAAAATTAATATGACTACAAAAATTTATCTTTTTTATGAAAATTTAAATTTTTTTTGAAAATAAGCCTACATTTAGCCTATAATAGTAATAATCCCCTCAGAACAGGGCATTATTGGCCAGTAATGCCCTGTTCTTCAGGGATTATTACGTAAGTAATACATTGAGAGCTACCTCTCGTTTTCAGGTATGTCCTGGGCATAGAGTTTAGATGACAAATACATGGTTACAATACATAGTTACATAAATGAACAGGGCTATACATTATATATAAAGACATTGCATGCACAGTTAGAGATAATATATATTATAGGCGTATGTAACAGTTACCTGCCAGATTAAAATGTGAGACAGCTTTAGTTTTGAAAGAATTTAGACTAGTGGCGGCTGTGAGAGTCTCCGGTCGTTCCAGTTTTGGGGTGCACGGTAAGAGAAGGAGGAGCGGCCGGATACTTTGTTGAACCTTGGGACCATGAACAGTCTTTTGGAGTCAGATCTCAGATGATAAGTGCTGCGTGTGGTAGGGGTGAGGAGCTTGTTCAGATAGACGGGTAGCTTGCCCAGAAAGTATTTGAAGGAAAGATTAACTTTGCGCCTAGACTCGAGTGATGACCAGTCTAGTTTTTTGAGCATATCGCAGTGATGTGTGTTGTAGTTGCATTGGAGAACAAAACGGCATATTGAATTGTAGAGGGTGTCAAGTTTGCTAAGGTGGGTTTCAGGTGCCGAGCCATATACTATGTCCCCATAGTCGATAATTGGCATTAGCATCTGCTGTGCGATACGCTTTCTGACCAGCAGACTTAGTTAGGATTTGTTCCTGTAAAGTACACGTAGTTTGGCATAGGTTTTGGATGTCAGGGTATCAATGTGCATCCCGAATGTTAAATGGGAGTCAAACCATATGCCCAGGTATTTAAAACTAGTGACAGGGGTTAGGGTGGTGTTAGCGATGGTTCTGATCTGGAGCTCAGTCACTGGAAGCTTTAGAAATGTAGCCTTGGTCCCTAATACCATTGTTACAGTCTTGTCAGTGTTTAAGAACAGTTTGTTTTGGGAAATCCAATTTTCAAGTCTCAAAAAGTCAGATGGAAGTATGTGTTCAAGGTGGGAGAGGCTATGGCTGTGTGCATATAGGATTGTGTCATCTGCAGAAGCTCCCTTACAAGTTGTGGGAAGATCATTGATGGACACTGAGAAGAGTAGGGGCCCCAGAACAGAGCCTTGCGGGACGCCACTGGTGATATCCAAGGGGTTGGAGTTAGGCCTCGGTCCCGCTGCGCTCGGTGGCGCGGGCGGCCACACGCGAGTTCCCCACCAGCAGGGGAATCCTGCTGAGCCGTTCCCGGTCCCCCCTGGCTGCACAGCTTACTACACGCTGTGACGCGTCAGCCGCTACGGGATACAAGAGAATGGTGATCCCTAGCGTTGACCCGTCACGTGGTGTGGCTGTGAGCCAATGGGGAGGGGAGGCTAAGGGAGGAGGAGAGGCTTCGGGGAGTGGGGAGGAGTGTGGAGTGAAAGCAGCATGAGTGCCTGTCTGTGTGTTTGTCTGAGTGCGTGCGTGCCTGTTTGTGTGTGTGTATGTGTGTGCCTGAGTGCGTGAGTGCCTGCCTCTGTCTGTGTGTGTGTGTTGCTTTACTTACCTTCAATCAGCAGCCCGAGCCGTGGAGGGGGGGGAGAGTAGCGGGTCCCTCCGCTCAAGCCAAGCCCCCCCTCCCGCTCAAGCCTCCCACTCCCGCCCACCTCCCGCTCCGGCTCCCGCTCCCTAAAGACCACATATCGCAGTCTGTGTATGTCAGCGCCCCACCTGTATGCAGTGCGGGAGCGCTGACTCTGGGAGCGGGGCCTTAGCCTTCGAGTCTGAGAGAGACACATGTTGGGATCTACCTGATAGGTAGGACTGAAACAAGTTTAAAGCATGCTTCCCTATTCCAGAGCACTGGCGTTTGTTTAGCAAGATAACATGTATCAAACATCAACAGTATCAAAAGCCTTTGCAAAATCTAGGAATACTGCACCAGTGAGTTGTCCCCGTTCCATTCCACACTGGATCTCATTGCAAACTTTTAGCAGGGTAGTTACCGTGGAGTGTTTGGGGCGAAAGCCAGATTGGAATTGGCTAGGGAAATTTGTCTTGGTGTAGTAATCGCTTAATTGGGAGTGGACACATTTTTCCATGACTTTGGATAGTATTGGGAGAAGAGACCTTTTTTTGGCCCCACTTTTGGATATCCTGAAAACCTGACTTGGGGGGACTTGAGGATTGGAGTCGAGCCCCCCGGCCTTAGATCATGCTTTAAATCTGGAATGCCAGGGTGAGCCAGCTTCTGGCGTGGTTCCCACGTGGTTCCCGCGTGGTTCCCGCACTGCAGTCTGCTTCTGTTTTATTTTACTCCTTTAGAAAGCTACAGACATGCAAAAGTCCTTCCTTACAGTTGGCGTAGAAACACTAAGAAAATGAATAATGGTCGCGCTATATCGTGTTCTGCATTTATTCTATCAATGTCATTATGAGGCAACACCAGAAATAATGTTAGCTGTGATTAGTGCTTTTTGTTTTTCTAATTAGTTTACTACAGATTCTGCATTGTGTTCATACTGTATTTGTTCCTGATCTGGAAACAGAAGAAACCAGTAACCAGCAGGACAAAGACACATGCAAACTGGAACTGTGCTTGTGTTCCAGTCACAGCGGCATTTGATAAAAGTATTAGCATGAATGAATCTTAAATACAGTACTGTACATAGCTTGATGTCTCCCAAATCGTATTGAAATCATTTACCTGTCCACCGTTCACACATTCAGATTCATTTCTTACTAGCTGAGAGACCCAGCGTTGCCCGTGAGTTAAATTTCCCGCTAGGAAAGGGGGGGGGGGAGAGGGAGGGAAAAGGGGGGGGGGACAGTGGACAGGAGGTGGGAACAGTGGAGGGGGGGGGACAGTGGACAGGAGGGTGGGGGGGCAGTGGACAGGAGGGGGGGGAGGCAGTGGACAGGAGGGGGGGGAGACAGTGGACAGGAGGGGGGGGACACAGTGGACAGGAGGGGGAGACAGTGGACAGGAGGGGGGGGGAGACAGTGGACAGGAGGGGGGGGGAGACAGTGGACAGGAGGGGAGGGGACAGTGGACAGGATGGGACAGGACAGTGGACAGGTGGGGGATGGGACAGTGGACAGGAGGGGGAAGGGACAGTGGACAGGAGGGGGACGGGACAGTGGACAGGAGGGGGACGGGACAGTGGACAGGAGGCGGATGGGACAGTGAACAGGAGGGGGACGGGACAGTGGACAGGAGGGGGACGGGACAGTGGACAGGAGGGGGGGTGGAAAGGGGACAGTGGACAGGAGGGGGTCAGGAGGGGGGGCAGTGGACAGGAGGGGACGGGGACAGTGGACAGGAGGGGACGGGTACAGTGGACAGGAGGGGACGGGACGACAGTGGACAGGAGGGGGACGGGACGACAGTGGACAGGAGGGGGACGGGACAGTGGACAGGAGGGGGACGGGACAGTGGACAGGAGGGGGACGGGACAGTGGACAGGAGGGGGACGGGACAGTGGACAGGAGGGGGATGGGACAGTGGACAGGAGGGGGACGGGACAGTGGACAGGAGGGGACGGGACAGTGGACAGGAGGGGACGGGACGACAGTGGACAGGAGGGGATGACACTGGACAGGAGTGGACGGGACGACAGTGGACAGGAGTGGACGGGATGACAGTGGACAGGAGTGGATAGTGGACAGTAGGGGAGGGGACGACACTGGACAGGAGGGGACGGAACGACAGTGGACAGGAGGGGACGGGACGACAGTGGACAGAAGGGGAATGGGACAGTGGACAGGAGGGGAATGGGACAGTGGACAGGAGGGGGACGGGACAGTGGACAGGAGGGGGACGGGACAGTGGACAGGAGGGGGACGGGACAGTAGACAGGAGGGGGGGTGACAGTGGACAGGAGGGGGGGTGACAGTGGACAGGAGGGGGGGTGACAGTGGACAGGAGGGGGGTGACAGTGGACAGGAGGGGGGGGACAGTGGACAGGAGGGGGGACAGTGGACAGGAGGGGGAGTGGACAGTGGACAGGAGGGGGAGGGGACAGTGGACAGGAGGGGGGGTGACAGTGGACAGGA
Organism: Ascaphus truei; assembly: GCF_040206685.1. Lineage (NCBI taxonomy): Eukaryota > Metazoa > Chordata > Amphibia > Anura > Ascaphidae > Ascaphus > Ascaphus truei. Next base: position 430,242,222 of record NC_134485.1, on the reverse strand, counting down.
GGGGGGGACAGTGGACAGGAGGGGGGGGGGGACAGTGGACAGGTGGGGGGGACAGTCGACAGGAGGGGGGGCAGTGGACAGGAGGGGGGGTGGTTTGCTTAAAATTTCCGGGTCCCTCCTCTCCACTCCCCCTGTATGTTTCTCGGCTCCCCCCTCTCTCTACGCTCCTGACTCCCCCCCCCGTAGCTCCGGTCCACACCCTACAGTGCCTGACACACACACAGTGTCCCACACAGTGTCACACACACACAGTGTCCCACACAGTGTAACACACACACAGTGTCACACACACACACACACACACACACACACACACACACACACGCACACACGCACACACACACACACACACACACACACACACACACACACTGTCCCACACACACACACACACACACAGTGTCCCACACACACACACAGTGACACACACACACACACACACAGTGTCACAAAGTGTCACACACACACACACACACACACACACACACACACACACAGTGACACACACACACACACGTCACCTCTCGTTCCAGCCGCCGCCATCTTAGTTACTCCGCGAGGGAGGAAGGGGGTCCTTCCGGCCGCCGCCATCTTAGGTGCCGGGGGTGGGGGGGAGGTGAGTGGAGCATCGGGGGGGGAGGTAAGTGGAGCATCGGGGGGGAGGTGAGTGGAGCATCGGGGGGAGGTGAGAGGAGCATCGGGGGGGAGGTGAGTGGAGCATCGGGGGGGAGGTGAGTGGAGCATCGGGGGAGAGGTGAGTGGAGCATCGGGGGGGGAGGTGAGTGGAGCATCAGGGGGGAGGTGAGTGGAGCATCGGGGGGAGGTGAGTGGAGCATCGGGGGGGAGGTGAGTGGAGCATCGGGGGGGAGGTGAGTGGAGCATCGGGGGGAGGTGAGTTGAGCATCGGGGGGGAGGTGAGTGGAGCATCGGGGGGGAGGTGAGTGGAGCATCGGGGGGGAGGTGAGTGGAGCATCGGGGGGGAGGTGAGTGGAGCATCGGGGGGGAGGTGAGTGGAGCATCGGGGGAGAGGTGAGTGGAGCATCGGGGGGGAGGTGAGTGGAGCATCGGGGGGAGGTGAGTGGAGCATCGGGGGGAGGTGAGAGGAGCATCGGGGGGAGGTGAGTGGAGCATCGGGGGGGAGGTGAGTGGAGCATCGGGGGGGAGGTGAGTTGAGCATCAGGGGGGGAGGTAAGTTGAGCATCGGGGGGGGAGGTGAGAGGAGCATCGGGGGGGAGGTGAGTGGAGCATCGGGGGGGAGGTGAGTGGAGCATCGGGGGGGAGGTGAGTGGAGCATCGGGGGGGAGGTGAGTGGAGCATTGGGGGGGGGAGGTGAGTGGAGCATCGGGGGGAAAGGTGAGTGGAGCATCGGGGGGAGGTGAGTGGAGCATCGGGGTGGGGGAGGTGAGTGGAGCATCGGGGGGAGGTGAGTGGAGCATCGGGGGGAGGTGAGTGGAGCATCGGGGGGAGGTTAGTGGAGCATCGGGGGAGGTGAGTGGAGCATCGGGGGGAGGTGAGTGGAACATCGGGGGGAGGTGAGTGGAGCACCGGGGGGGAGGTGAGTGGAGCATCGGGGGGGTGAAGTGAGTGGAGCATCGGGGAGGGAGGGGGAGAAGGTGAGTGGAGCATCGGGGAGGGAGGGGGAGAAGGTGAGTGGAGCATCGGGGAGGGAGGGGGGGGAAGGTGAGTGGAGCATCGGGGAGGGAGGGGGGGAAGGTGAGTGGAGCATTGGGGAGGGAGGGGGGGAATGTGAGTGGAGCATCGGGGAGGGAGGGGGGGAAGGTGAGTGGAGCATCTGGGAGGGAGGGGGGGGAGTGGAGCATCGGGGGGAGGTGAGTGGAGCATCGGGGGGGAGGTGAGTGGAGCATCGAGGGGGGAGGTGAGTGGAGCATCGGGGGGAGGTGAGTGGAGCATCGGGGGGGAGGTGAGTGGAGCATCGGGGAGGGAGGGGGGGGAAGGTGAGTGGAGCATCGGGGAGGGAGGGGGGGAAGGTGAGTGGAGCATCGGGGAGGGAGGGGGGGGAAGGTGAGTGGAGCATCTGGGAGGGAGGGGGGGGAAGTGAGTGGAGCATCGGGGAGGGGGGAGGTGAGTGGAGCATCGGGGGGGAGGTGAGTGGAGCATCGGGGGGGAGGTGAGTGGAGCATCGGGGGGGAGGTGAGTGGAGCATTGGGGGGGAGGTGAGTGGAGCATCGGGGGGAGGTGAGTGGAGCATCGGGGGGAAGTGAGTGGAGCATCGGGGAGGGGGGGAGGTGAGTGGAGCATCGGGGGGGAGGTGAGTGGAGCATCGGGGGGGAGGTGAGTGGAGCATCGGGGGGAGGTGAGTGGAGCATTGGGGGGAGGTGAGTGGAGCATCGGGGGGGAAGTGAGTGGAGCATCGGGGAGGGGGGGAGGTGAGTGGAGCATCGGGGGGGAGGTGAGTGGAGCATCGGGGGGGAGGTGAGTGGAGCATCGGGGGGGAGGTGAGTGGAGCATCGGGGGGGAGGGGAGTGGAGCATTGGGGGGAGGTGAGTGGAGCATCGGGGGGGAGGTGAGTGGAGCATCGGGGTGGGGGAGGTGAGTGGAGCATCGGGGGGGAGGTGAGTGGAGCATCGGGGGGAGGTGAGTGGAGCATTGGGGGGGAGGTGAGTGGAGCATCGGGGGAGGTGAGTGGAGCATCGGGGGGAGGTGAGTGGAGCATCGGGGGGGAGGTGAGTGGAGCACCGGGGGGGAGGTGAGTGGAGCATCGGGGGGGGTGAAGTGAGTGGAGCATTGGGGAGGGAGGGGGGGATGGTGAGTGGAGCATCGGGGAGGGAGGGGGGGGAAGGTGAGTGGAGCATCGGGAAGCGGGGGGAAGGTGAGTGGAGCATTGGGGAGGGAGGGGGGGAAGGTGAGTGGAGCATCGGGGAGGGAGGGGGGGAAGGTGAGTGGAGCATCGGGGAGGGAGGGGGGGAAGGTGAGTGGAGCATCTGGGAGGGAGGGGGGGGGGAAGTGAGTGGAGCATCGGGGAGGGGGGGAGGTGAGTGGAGCATCGGGGGGGAGGTGAGTGGAGCATCGGGGAGGGGGGGGAAGGTGAGCGGAGCATCGGGGAGGGAGGGAGGGGGAAGGTGAGTGGAGCATCGGGGAGGGGGGGTGAGTGGAGCATGGGGGGGAGGTGAGTGGAGCATCGGGGAGGGGGGGGGTGAGTGGAGCATCGGGGAGGGAGGGGGGAGGTGAGTGGAGCATGGGGGGGGTGAGTGGAGCATCGGGGAGGGGGGGGGTGAGTGGAGCATTGGGGAGAGGTGTGTGTGTGTGTGTTGGCCCGTCACTCCGCCTCAGGCCAATGAGAGGTGTGCGGGGGCGGGCAGGCCAAGGGAGCAATCTCATTGGCCTGGCTCAAGGTCCAATGATATTGCCGCTAGGGACACAGGGAGACACATACAGACCCGGACACATAGGACACTTTCAGAAATATATAGTAGATTGTCGCAGGTTATTTTGTCTCACAGCTGACCTTGCTCTGTTTGGAATATGGTACGGGGAATGTCATCCGCATACACAAGGTGAATATGATCTTGATTTGCAAGTTAGAGAACCCACCGCGAAAGGGCTTACTGGCACAATGTGCTGAGAGAGATTAAATCACATGTTTATTGAGCTACAATCACAGTTGAAAATAACTTTTCAAGTCTTGGGTTATGTGACATCACAGTGCACACAGACATATTTCTACTCCTTTCTCTTAGTCCCGGGAAAACCCCGAGCTTTACTTATATTGTTAGCGTGTTTAGTACTTGCTTTTGTACGTTTACTAAAATCTAGAATACATTCTGTCCTTGGACCGGGCAAACTGTTCGAAACTCATGAGGATTTAGGACTGGATATTTTTTTTAGCTGTTTATTTAGTGGTTTACACAGTAGGATTCATATATTCATGTAGGATTCATAGAAAATATAATCACGGCTACTAGGTCGGAGCTTGTATTCAGCTTTTAATGCATCTACAAGCACAATAACCTACTGTAGATATTCGATTGGTAAAATGCATTGTAATTCAGATCACCAGAATATTGCATGTGCTACTGCAGGTTTGATCAACTGCAGTCTTCATGGGGCACCAACAGGTAAAATGTTCAGGATATCCCTGCTTCAGCACAGGTGGTTCAGTCTTCGGCTGAGCCACCTGTGCTGAAGCAGAGACCAATTGAGCCATCTGTGTTGTAGCAGAGATATCCTGAAAACCTTACCTGTTGGGGGCCCTTGGGAACTGGAGTTGGACACCCGTGTGCTACTGTTTCACATACATTCTCACCTCTGAAGAGAGAGAGAGAGTCGGTTCTGATTTTGAGCAGCTGGTCACGCCAGCAATTTCTATTGTAAACAAAAAGAATGACAAATGATGTGTTTCAAATAATAGCGTAAGCGTCACATGGGCAAAAAGACTGATGAATACGTCGAAGGTCTTTACAACATTAACATTCTAATATTAATATTTCTGTATTTTTCACCTAGACTGTGAGGTCGTTAGAGGATGGAATGACATTTTCTTGGAAATCACACAACTTAAATTGCTGAAGAAAACTACAATTTGTGTTTCCTTAGGAGTTACACAGTTTAAGTTGCTGAGGAAAACGAAAGTTTTTATTTTCATTGATTTTTTCCATTTCTGTCCATTCTCTCATCGGAACTTATTCAAGGTGGGCAATAGTAGATTCGGGTTAATTAAAGGGGTCCGTGTCAACATGGTTAAGTAGTAAGAGGGCTCACTGTGTGCTCATTTGCATGGCGTTACCCAGAATTCCTGGCTGCAGTGGAAGCACTGCATGCTAAGAGATAATGGGGAAGGGCAGGGCTGCAGACCTGTCTGGGACACGTGAATGTGATCACACGTGGGATATTTATTTACTGTATGGTGGAGGGTTTTGTCACTTTTTTTTACCCACCATAAATGTAATGTCTGCTTATTCCTTAGGGAATAAACGGTGTTCTGCCGATTAAATTCTTGTTCCGTTTTACTTTGAAGACGAATGATTTGCACGGATTCTAGAAACAAAGATTGAGCGAGTGTTCTAAAAGTGAGGTACAGCAGGGCCCCGCTCATACGGCGGGTTCCGTTCCAGGCCGCCGCCGTAAAGCGTAAAGCGCTGTAAAGCGGGGCCCTGCTGTACTGTATTGTACCTTTGAAAACAGAGATGCAGAGCTGTAACCCGACTGTTTCGCTGACAAAATGGCATCTGACAAGGAGTTGCGCGGGCGCCAAAACTGTTGCTTAGTGACAGCCGGATACTTTGCTGCTGTGCGCGTCATGCCGAAAATGGCCGGAAAAACGGAACAAACACTGAACCTAATGAATATGGCTATACATTGGGAAACGCTGTATGAGTGGAACGCTGTAAAGCGGAGCGCTGTAAAGCGCTGCCCTACTGTATGTGTTGGCATCTTTTCGTGTAATAATACTAAGGATCAGAAATGCAGTAATCTGTTTTAGTAGCTGTATTGTGGGGAACTGTACATCTCTTTTTGATTTTAGTCGGGCAGCAGGAGAGTACAGAGCATACAAAACCTCACGTGTCTTTTCTTAGTGCAAGTGCACATATTGTATGAAGAAGAGGCCTGGGAAGTCTTCGTGAACCAGCGTGAGAATTATTAATAGAAAGCCTAATGTGAAGAGCCTTTAGCTTGTGGAGATCGTGTTCGTTGGGGAAATGGTTGAAGTATCAGATTAACAACTACAATATATATTTTTTTTATCCCATTATCCTATTTTTATCATGGGAATTATACAGCATGTACATTTTCTGTACCTGCTTCCCTCTGCATTTAGAAAAACATATGATCGTGAAATAAACTAAACATCTCAATGTAATTAATGTCTTCATGTTATTGGTGCCAAAAAGGGATTTGGTTGCATTAGATGTGTAATGATTTGTAATTATTTTGGAAGTCTATTAAATGTGAGGGAAACCATTAACTAAACAAAAGCTAAGCAAATATATGAATTGAAAATTATTGGTATATTCAAATAGTTGGAAAATAATTTTTGTCACGGATTCTTTCTTCCCAGTTTACAATCCTTAAAATAAAAATATTCCCTGTATTGCTTTTTCCCGTTACATTTTGGTATGTCCATCTGACCCCAGGTTAGGGTGAGTCAAGGGGAGCTTATTATTGCGTTCTCCACCCCTAGCGATTCCCCGTTTCAACGAGGGTTGGGTGAGGAGACCTCTCTAACACATCAAAGACGTCATTCAGATCTGGGAGGATAACTCCCCACATTTAATAAATGAATGAACCTCCATTACTTTAACCCGCAAAACTATTGAGTGGCAGTGTGCCATGCCCACCGTCTAGTGTTTTACCCATGGTCACCACCGCACAGGGCCGGCCAGAGACCTTGCAGGGCCCAAGGCGGCACGCTGCCAGCGGCCCCTCCCCTCTCTAAAAAAAAAGGGGGGGGACGGGACTTACCTTGACAAGCAGCCCTCCTCTGGCAGCATCGTGGCGTCATGACATCATGTTTCCATGGCAACGCGATGCTACAGGAGGCGGCCCGCTCCGGAAAAGGTAAGAGGAGAAGACACACACCTCTCTGCCGGGAAGCTGGAGGAGTGGGGGGGGGGGGGACCCTGCGAATGTCGAGTGAAAGTTGGATTCTGGCGCCGACAGGAGGGAGCGTGGGGCCCCCAATAGCACGGGTCCCAAAGCGGCGGGCCCTGGCATGTGTCCGCAAGACTCGGACGTGGGACCCGCATGCTTTACTCTCCTAGGAGACTCTAGTTCTTTTTTGTGCCGCTCTTTGCGAACGGGTGTTTGTGTGAAATATATATGTACGTTGTTGTTCTGTCTTCCCTCCTTGCTCTCTCTCTTGCATCTCCTCCCGTGGGCCCCCAACAGTATAGCATAAGCTTTATCTGCTTTCCTCTAAATCACAATGGCGCTTCTTGCAATAATCTCCCACAATGTTAAGGCGGGTAAGAGCCCCAATAAGTGAACATTCGCCTTTTCCAACTATACAAAGGAAGCCGCGGACCTGGTGCTCCAACAAGAAACCCGCTTCTGTAAGAGGTCACCTCCCACATGTTTTCACAAACATTACCCCCATGTCCTATCCTCAGCACCGGTAGAAAAAAAAGGGGAGGGGGGGTCGCGATAGCAGTAAACGGGAGTCTTCCTTTCCAATTTGGCTAATTGAAGCGGTCCCATGATAAGGGTGGCAGATACCCGTTTCTGGTAGGCTCTTTGAAAGAGGTTCAAGTCACCCAACCAAACATTTATGCTCCCAATAGCACCAGGTCACTCTTTTTTGAATAGGTGCAGAATGCCCTTTACAAAATCAGAAAAGACCTAATGATCATGGGCGGTGATTTCAATGAGGTTATGAATCGAAGGGCAGACCGATCCAGAAATGGAGATATGGGAGGAAAATACACCTCTACAGATGATACAGGGGATCTGACCAAATTGTTCATGGCCCTACAGGTATTAGATGCCTGAGACATGTGCACCCCACAGGGTGTGACTACATGTGCGGATAATCTCACAGGCTATGGGAGCAGCCATTCACAAAATCACATGGTCGAACCATGTAATGATTAGTATCTCCTTTGCAAACCTACCTCCCACTGCCCCAAACACAGCACGACAGTGGAGACTAAATGAGTTCCTGAGGTCATTGCACAACTTGGTGAAGAGCTCAAGTTCTTTTTCGAGACAAACCAACCACACGATACATCACACAGTGTGGGAAGCCCATAAGGCTTACATGAGAGCCCAGCTTATCAAGGTTGGGTCATGGTGGGAAAAAAAACAAATGAAGGAATTATCCGAAGAATTGGCTAGGCTAGAAGTTCTCCATAAAACAGCTCTCTCTACAGAGACTCTGGCCAAACTCACTAAAGTAAGAGGCAAATTAAATCCCTGTCAAACAAAACTGAGCAGGCCATGAGGTGGACAACCCAAAATTATTAGCGGGGAATAAGGCGCATACGATGTTGGCTAGATGACTTAGAAATACCACCGGAGCTAATCGTATTCATGCTATACGCACAAGAGGTGGATCTATATCACATGACCCGTCCACTATACTAGAGGAGTTCCGAGTGTTTTACCAAAAACTATACACAGGTGAGGTACATGGAGAAGCTCTAGGTTTTGGTGGAAGGGTGTCAGCTTACTTAAAGTATTGCAGTCTCCCTAGACTGCAAAGATATCAGTTATCCCAGCTGAATCAGCCAATCACCTACGAGGAGCTTGAAGAGGTGATAAGTTAAAAAAACATGAAGGGGCCGTACAGTTTCCCCAACATCTATTCTAAAAAAAATCCCGATATTTGGTCCCACACTTAGTGGTGCGATTTAATACATTTCTGGTGGGCTTGTTGTTCCCCAACTCCATGTCCCTGGCCAACATCGTGCTGCTCTTAAAAAAGGTCAAGGATCCTAGTAACTGCTCAAATTATCGCCCAATATCCCCAATTAATTCGGACATTAACATATTTTCAAAAATTTTGGCTAAGCGGCTCAACAAATTACAAAATAGGTGCACCCTGACCAAGTGAGGTTTATCCCCACAAGACAGGCCTCCGATATTGTTAGACGCATAGATTTTGATTTGTAGGGCAAATGCGAATAAAACCCGGACAGTCCTCTCCCTCGATGCCGAAAAGGTCTGTGACTGCCTGGACTGGAATTTTCTGATACAAGTATTAATCCATATAGGCTTCTCTGGTCCTATTCTGAGGGCGGTTCGTTGACTATATCGTTCCCTGTCAGACAAAATTTGGTGCTCTGGACCAGATGTCTAGCTTTATTAATATATCCAAGGAAAGCAGGCAACATTGTCCCCTCTCACCACTGCTATTTGCATTGTCTACTGAGCCCCTATCAGGTCAAATCCTAGCATCTTCAGAGTTAAAGAAGGGGACACAGATGAAAAGATCTCAATGTACGCTGACGATGTGCTCCTTGCCATTATGAAACCTTGAACGTACTGTATCACCCCAATCTCATGTATGAACCTAAAATCTGAAGCCCTTGATGTTAAACTGCCGCAGGACATCTCCAAACTTTTCAAGTTAAACTTTGATTTCTTCTGGCAACAGTCCTCGCTTCCCTACCTGACGGAGAATATAACCACAAATGATGACTCCCTTTAAGTGGCTAACTTCTGAGGGTTGCCACCTTCTACTTAAGGCCAACCCAGAGATTCAGCAGCACCTCCCAGCATCCACTGGAAATCTCCCACAGAAACTCCGTCAATATGGCTGCGTGGCGTCAAATGGCCGTCAAGTTGCCATGACAACGGGACGCCATATGGCGCCTAGATGTCACGTTTTCATGGCAACGCGGCGTCACATGATGTGATGTTACGTAGTGTCTCGTCATGGCAGCGGGCAACACGTGATACTGTTATGTCACATAGTGTTGCCATTGGCATGGCAACGTGGCGCCACACAGCCATATTGCAGTAGTTGCAGGGGGATATTCCGGGAGACGCAGACGCACAGTAAACCCGTAGCCCGGAGATACGTGGCCAAAATCCGTAGTCTCCGGGTGAAACCCGGAGTGGTGGCAACCCTGTAACTACCCCCAAATGATCAAAAGCCTGAAAAGGGATCTGGAGGCATGGAGCAAGTATTGTATCTCGTGGATTGGCAAAATTATATCGGTCAAAATGAATATCCTCCCCGTATCATGTACTTATGTTGCACACTTCTAATCAGGGTGCCAGGCAAGGTTTTGAAAGATCTACAGTCTGATTTATTTGGGAGGGGAGCTGTCCGAGAGTTAAACTCTCTACCCTCTGCAAATCCACAGAGAATGGGGGATTAGCCCTGTCTAACCTGACCAAGTACAATCAGGATTCACAAGTGGTTCAGCTCCTGCTATGGAACTCCAAAAGAGGGTCTAGCGCGTGTGTGGACAGAGCATTCAGAGATCCACCAAGCCAATATGAATTCAGTCATGTAGCTCTCCAAACCGAAAAGACCCATTATCACCATAACACAACCAGTCCTGAAACATTTACTAGCTGGGACTGTCTCAGGTTCTCTTCCACCCTGTCCTACAAAAATGTGGGTATGATACCCTTTTTTTGACAATCCCAATTTCAGGCCCGGTCTCCAGAAACAAACTTTTCAGGTGTGGCAGCGTCTAGGAATCACTAGAGTTAAGGAAGTAGTTGCAGCTAATTCAATCACGCTAATTGCAGAATTCCAGGCAAAAAAGGAACTTCCGAATGCTTCAGATACTTGCAGCTGAAGCACCTCACTGCCCAAAGTGACGGCTAGGACATATTCTGGTCGTAGACTCAATAAATTGCGGGCTCTCATGTAGGAGAAGATAAATGATAAATTACAAATACAGGATTTTTCCCCCATTATTTTTTCCTTCTTCGTCTATTTCTTTTTGTTTATGTGTAGCTACTGTAGTGCCGACGGTTATTCTAACACAAACCAGTGGCAATCACCAAAAAGCCCCAGGTACATGCTGGGTCTAGTTTAAGGCAAGTTTAAGGCATTTCTGCATTGACTAATGGCCCATCAGATTAACAGCGGGGGTCCCTGGCAGTCCCATTCAGTTTGAATGGGACTGCCAGGGACCCCCGCTGTTAATCTGATGGGCCATTAGTCAATGCAGAAATGCCTTAAACTTGCCTTAAACTAGACCCAGCATGTACCTGGGGCTTTTTGGGACCCCTGCTGTGTTAATCCCATGGGTCATTAGTCAATGCAGAAATGCCTTAAACTTGCCTTAAACTAGCCAGGTTACACCCAGCATGTACCCAGCATGTAACCGGGCTAGTTTAAGGCAAGCTTTAGAATACTCGTTGTCTCGTCTGTATTTTCATTTGATGTGCAATGTATCGCTGGCATAAGTCGTATGGGCTCCGGTATTGCGCCTGTGTATAACGGATTTGTACCATGTTGTTCAGGCGATTGTGCAGTTCCCTCCATGCGATGTAAATTTACCTTCCCCCCTTTTATTTTTCTGTACCCTTGTAAAATCTACAAATACTGTAAACAGTTGAAAAAAAAAAAAGGTATCGAGAGAGGGGAAAGTACCTACAGATGTAACAAGGCTCACTGACGCCAGCGCCGTGGGCGAAGATGCAAAAGTCTGTGTGCGCCGGAGACTGTGTCTGTTGCATTAATCCGCACTAATCGTCTGGTGCCGCGACCACCACGGTGTGGGTAACTATATAATCATGCTGTACCTGTAGGTGCTTGTGAATTGAATCCCTAGATACTGTATGGTAGGGCTGTATCTTTCCACTTAAAGTCCAGCTTTGCTTGAATTATGTTTAGCAGTAGAAGTGGGCAGATTTGAGGAGTTGGGCGTTGAATGGTTGACCCTGTCATTTGAACGTTTTCCAAATAACTCGGAATAAGGGGTTTGGTTAAAATGAATCGAATGTCATCTGCAAACGTGCTGGTCATGGCGGGGAATAATTCTGCCAACGTGCTGGTCATGGCGGGGTATAATTCTGCACACATGCTGGTCATGGCGGGGTATAATTCTGCCAACGTGCTGGTCATGGCGGGGTATAATTCTGCCAACGTGCTGGTCATGGCGGGGTATAATTCTGCCAACGTGCTGGTCATGGCGGGGTATAATTCTGCCAACGTGCTGGTCATGGCGGGGTATAATTCTGCCAACGTGCTGGTCATGGCGGGGTATAATTCTGCACACTAACAAAGTTACAAGAAAAAAAGATGCAGTTACTGGTGCTCCTGATTCCAGGGAAAACCTGCGAGTGATCCAGTAGATCCAGTAGATCCAGCATGCCACTTCAGAAAAGGCCAACAGAGAGGCCCAGGCGTTGTGTGTACTTATAGCACAATAGAGCTGAAATGTGTTTTAAAATCCAAAGTGCCTTGGTTCTTCCCTGTACTGGATCTGCAAACATGGCCCATTTGTAAAAGCGAGAGCCTAATTCGATGCCGGAAATAACAGTTTTATTTATTTTTTTAACAAAAAAAACAAAGGGCTAGAAGTATAGGGATATATGTACTGTACACCTTGGGGTGTACCGTGTTTTTAAATTGGGACTTGTCATTTTTAATCTGGCTTGGGGAATAACAGGTTGGTGAAAGGAGAGTTGAATAAAGCAGGTATGGAGTGTAAAAATGGATCCGTCAAGCCAAAAGCACGTGCAGTAACTTTATCACAGTCTTACTCCTGTTTCCAATGTCTTCACCGATTCACTTATGGAGGTGCTGTGCTGTATGGGCGTTATGTTTGCGTTTAATGTGTCACTTCAGTAGCAGGTATGACTTTACCTGGAGTTGTCCCCTATATTTTACAGTTATTGCAGATTGTAATTTCATGCCTGCTGATTTTTCATTGTGTATTTAAAAAAATGACAATTAGCAAATACAAATCTGTAAAAAGTTGGTAGCCTAATTAAAATTGAAGATCACATTTCAGGCAATAATTATTTAAATGATCATTTATTGTGTAACTTAATTGCTTAACCTAAAAACACCTGATTGGTGTGTGTTTATCTTAAAACAGAGGCTTTGAACGAATCCTTGATCCTGTGAGCATTGAGCTGTGTGACTGAATTGCAGTGCGGTTCAAGTGCAGTTTGCATTAAATGTGGAGTTATAACCTGTGTTTTATTTATTTACATTTTATATACTTTTTCATTTTTTTATTTTGGGGGGGGGGGGGGGGAGAGATTATTATGATGATGATTTTCATTTGTATTATTATTTTATATTGTTTTTAATTAATTGCTATTTTTAATTGTATGTTTGATGTATTTTCATGGTTATTGTTTCATTGTTTTAGTGTTTTTATTTCAATGTTTGATGTATCTACAGTATATGCTGCTCTCTGTTTTGGTATCAGCATTAATGTTTTTGTGAGTTCATTGGTCAATCTGTCACTTTGCACCATGTGTTACCAATTTAGTTGCCCATTTATGGCTGCCTGATGAGTTTTATGAGTCTGGCCCCTGACGAAACAAATGACGCGAAACGCGTAGAGGCTGTTTTCACCCTCCCTCTGCTACGTCACCACTGGTGCCTTCACTCCACTGCCGATCAGCTGTCCTGCTAGGAGCCGGCGTCTCACTCAGCTACTGTGCTCGTTTTGAGGGACATTCCTTGTTAGGAGGTCGGAAGATTACCAGCCAGGAACTGCGTCTTGTTGTGCTGTTCCGCGGATGTGCTGATGTATTTGTCCCTTCGTTGATCTCCTTGTTTTCATTTTACAAGTGTTGACCCCTTGATCGCAGGAAGATTTGGAGCAGCAGGAGGGGCCTTCACTAATGTTACCCACTGTATGCCTCGATTCTGCAAGTGTCATACTTATAACCAGAAGGAGTAGAAAACAAAAACAGGTGTGAAACAAGGTATACAGTCGTACAGTACATTGTTAGCACTTAATTCTCCATAGTTTCAACAATGAGCAGGATTGAGAATGCCACTCAAGGCACATATTGCCACATGTATGTGCACTTGGAGCAGCTGTTCCAGGGAACATACCGCTGTGGGAAATGTGAGCAGGTGGTATCTTTGGTGTCTCAAATTGTTGATCTGAAGAGTCAGCCGGCAACATTGAGGGATAATGACAATCTTGAAAGGAGTTTAGTGCCCATTGAACAGGTCCTGGCTAGGACTAGTGGTGCAGAGGGTGGAGCTGTGAGTGAGGACCAGGAAGAGGTAGGTAGCTCGGTAACAGTTAGAAGGGGAAGCAGGGGGAAGAGGAAGATGCAGGCCAGTCCTGAGTTGACCCATCCCAATAGATTTGCCAGATTGAGTGCAGATATTGGGGGTGTCAGGGCAGGAATGGCAAGGATGGGGGAGACTGATTCCTCTAGCAGCCAGGGGAATACTTCCTCCAGCACAGAGGGGACTCAGGATACTCAGATAAAAAGAAAGATTATGGTGGTAGGGGAGTCCATTATTAGGAGGGTAGATAAGGCAACAGATTGATTGCCCTGACTGCATGAACCGAACCGTTTGTTGTCTTCCGGGTGCTCGGATTTGGCACATAGCGGATCGTTTAGATAGATTGTTGGGAGGGGCTGGGACTGGCTTAACGTTGGCACCGATAAAGTTAAAGAAAGATTGAGGGTCCTAAGAAATGATTTTAGGGTTCTAGTCCTCAAGCTTAAGGCAAGGTCCTCCAAGGTAGTATTTTCAGAAATACTACCAGTGCTATGCACTACCCCAGGGAGACAGTCGGAGATCAGGGAGGTTAATGCATGGCTAAGAAAGTGGTGTCGGAAGGAGGGTTTGGGGTTTTTAGAGCACTGGGACTCCTTCTGAGATGTGCAATCTTGATTGTAAGGACAGATTGCACCTCAATGAAGAGGGATCTTCTGTGCTAGAAGGGGAGGATGTTAAAGAGGTGGGAGATTTTAAACTAGGAAGTAGGGATAAGCAAGAGGGAATGGACTAGACAAAATAGATAGGAATGGAAAAATAGCTAAGGGGTCATGGTGGTAGAGTGGGGCGGGAAGTGGTAGTTTGGCAAGCAGGGAGGCACCCATATAAAATACATATAATACTAGTAAACATCTAAAGACTACATTTAATTGGAGTAGAAAGCAGGAGCAGATAAGATAATAGTAAAGCCTGGAAAACACTCAAATGCATTGTTGATAATGCAAGAAGCCTGACAGATAAAATGGGGGAGCTTGAAGTAATAGCTGCAAGAGAGCGGTATGATATCATAGGCATTACTGAAACATGGTGGGATGAAACTCATGACTGGGCAGTTAATGTAGTTATTCCCTTTTTCTGACTTGATTGAGCAAATAGAAGAGATGTTGGAGTATGTTTTTATGTTAACTGAGCTCTAAAATCTATTATAAGGGAAGATGTTTATGAAGGGAATGATGAAAATGTAGATACTTTGTGAATAGAAATTAGCAGTGGAGGTAAAAGTACAACCTTTTTTGTAGGGATGTGCTATAAACCACCAATTATCTGTGAGATTAAGGAAGCCAAACTACTTTTGCAAATGGAAAAGACATCAAAACTAGGTCATGTGTGCATAATGGGCAATGAGATTAGCATTACAACAAAAGGAAACAGTTTTTTAGGGGTGCTTAAATATAATGACATGACCCAAATTATTAAGGAACCAACCAGGAGAGGGGTAATACTGGATTTGGTAATGTCAAATAATGTAGAAGTAATAACAGATATTCGGGAACATTTGGGTAACAGTGATCATAACATGGTCTCATTTGAAATAAAAAAAAGATTATATGGGTTCAACAAAGACTTTACATTTTTGAAAGACAGATTTTGATGAACGGAGGTCTAATCTACAAGTAATACTTTGGAATTATGTTTTTGCAGGGAAAAATGTAGAAGATAAATGGGCAGTTTTTAAAACATTGTTAGAAAAGCACACTCATCAGTGTATACCCTTGGGTAATAAGTATAAAAGAATTAAGTCAAAACCAATGTGGCTAAATAAACAGGTAGGGGAGGAAATGGACAAGAAGAGGAAGGCGTTTAGATTCTTGAAGTCAGAAGGGACATTGTATCAGAATTATAAAGAATGTAACAAAAATTGGCAAAAATGGATAATGAAAAAAGGATTGCAATAGGAAGTAAGATCAACCCTAAAAAGTTCTTCAAGTACCTTAATAACAAATTTGGTAGGCAAATTATTGGATATAAGGCTGAGGTATTAAATAAATTATTTGCCTCTGAAGTTACCAAGGAGGAAGCCACAACCTCTACTTTAACAAACATTTGTTTAACAGAGGAAGAAGTGCATAGACGGCTTGATAAAACTAAAGTAAATAAGGCACCTGGCCCCGATGGCATACATCCAAGAGTTCTGAAGAAGCCAAATTCAGTCATTTCCAGACCGTTATATTTAATATTCAAGTACTCAGTTTCTACAGACTCAGTACCACAAGATTGACGTAAAGCAGATGTGGTGCCTGTATTTAAAAAGGGAGCTAGATCACAACCAGGGAATTGCAGACATGTAAGCCTGACATCAATACAGTAGTTGCTCGACTGCTAAAACTCTGACTCAGGCCCTCATTCTCTCCCATCTTGATTACTGTAACCTCCTGCTGTCCGGCCTTCCTGCCTCTCACCTGTCTCCCCTACAATCTATCCTAAACGCTGCTGCCAGAATCACTGTTTCCGAGATCTGTCTCAGCATCTCCCATCATGAAATCCCTCTCCTGGCTTCCGATCAAATCCCGCATCTCACACTCCATTCTTCTCCTCACTTTTAAAGCTTTACACTCTTCTGCCCCTCCTTACATCTCAGCCCTAATTTCTCGTTATGCACCATCCAGACTCTTGCGTTCTTCTCAAGGATGTCTTCTTTCTACCCCTTTTGTATCTAAAGCCCTCTCCTGCCTTAAACCTTTTTCACTGACTGCCCCACACCTCTGGAATGCCCTTCCCCTCAGTACCCGACTAGCACCCTCTCTATCCACTTTTAAGACCCAACTTAAGACACACTTGCTTAAAGAAGCATATGAATAGCACTGTGGATATTCTGAACACCTGATACATAAAGTTTGGCCCCCTGCAGACGCACTTACCAGAACTCCCTCCTACTGTCTCTGTACGTTCTCCCTACCTACCAATTAGATTGTAAGCTCCTCGGGGCAGGGACGCCTCTTCCTTAATGTTACTTTTATGTCTAAAGCACTTATTCCCATGATCTGTTATTTATATTATCTGTTATTTATTTGATTACCACGTGTATTACTGCTGTGAAGCGCTATGTACATTAATGGCGCTATATAAATAAAGACATACAATACAATACAATAGTGGGGAAGCTACTTGAAGGTTTAGTACGGGATAATATTCAGGAATACCTAATGGAAAACAAAATTATTAGTAATAGTCAGTATGGATTTATGAAGGTTAGGTCATGCCAAGATAACCTTATTAGCTTCTTTGAGGAAGTAAGTAGGAAATTAGACCAGGGCAATGCAGTTGATGTGGTCTAACTAGATTTTGCAAATACTTCTTATTATGAGGTTTGGCAAAATCATTTTTGCTCCTGGCAACTTCCTTTAAAAGGACAGCCCCGTTAGCAGGAAGTTGCCGAGCAAAGTTCCAGTTTCCTGCTGTGTTCATGAAACGCGTTTATGCTTTTTGCCTCTCACGTTACCAGACCCGGCTCACTTACCTCGACTACCCTTATCTTCAGCCCGCCCCGACCATTGCAAGTACCTCGACTAACCATTGATTTCAGTCTGCCTCGATCTCTGCATGCACACCGACTACGCAGCTCTGCAGCCAGCCCTGACCTTCGGCCTATGACTCACTACTCTATCCGGACTCTGTCCCTCGGCTCAGATCGGTTCTTTCACCTTCCTACCTCAGCCCTGCGGGTCCGTTTCCTGCTTGAGACAGGCATCGTTACATTTTGCTCAGGACAAGTATGGACCCCGCTGAGGTGGACAAGCCATTACCCTGCAAGAACAGTACTTGGGGGATCATGAGCAACGGCTCGCCCTACACGATCAACAACTAGCACAGATATGTGATGCGGTGCAGGACTTAGTCGCCCACATAGGCAACCATCCGCCGGACTTGAGGGCTGCAGATGCGGCTCCGATTCCGCTCCCGTTATCCCCAGCTTTCAGAGAACCTCGGATCCCGACTCCTCTATGGTATGGTGGGGATCCTATGGCATGCAGGGGATTTCTTAATCAATGCTCTATCAATTTGAATTACAACTGTCTATGTTCACCACACAGCGAGCCAGGGTGGCCTATATTGTTTTTCTTCTCACTGATGAGGCGCTGTCTTGGGTCTCTCCGCTTGGGAGAGGGATTCGCCCCTTAATTTCCATGCCTTCACCCGTGCCTTCAAGTTGGTGTTTGACGCTCCAGGACGAGTATCTTCAGCATCAGCTTCACTCCTGCGGATTCACCAGGGAACTCGCACGGTATGCCAAGACGCCATTGAGTTTCGCACCCTCATGGCTGAGAACGGCTGAAATAATGAAGCTCAAGTAGCGGCCTTTTGGCAGGGACTATCGGAGCACTTAAAGGATGAGCTGTCCGGCCAGGACCTCCCTAAGTACCTTGAGGAGTTAATTTCTCTTGGCATACGGATCGATCTTAGAATGCAGGAACACCTGTCCGAGAAGAGTCCGACTACTCGGTTGGCCCCAAACTTTGTTTCTCCGCCCCCTCCAGATGACGAGCCTATGCAGCTGGGTACTACCAGACTGTCAGAACAGAAGAGAAGTAGGAGGCGTGCCCTGGGCTTGGGCCTGTATTGTGGGTCCTAGGACCACCGGATCCGTGACTGACCGATCGTTGCGGGGCCAGGTAAATGCCGGTGTCCCGTGAATTTGGAAGAGGATTCGCTGAACATCGCTACCACCTTTCCTCCCACAGTGCCTTCCCGGATTCTTCTGCCGGTTTCCCTCTCATGGGGTTTGGCCTCAGTCTCTTCTCAGTCCTTTGTGGATTCCGAAGCGGCGGGTAACTTCCTCGATCTTTCGTTCGCCAAACAGCACGCAATTCCCCTTCGCTCTTTGGAGATTCCGTTAGAGATTGCGGCGATTGACCCTAAAGTCCCAGTACCATCACCCAAGAGAGTGAACATCGGAGTTCTAAATAAAAAGCTACTCCCTTTCATGGTAATCAACACACCTTCAGCACCTATAGTGTTAGGTCTCCCTTGGTTGCGTGCCCACAACCCTACAGTTGACTAGTTAAGGGGCAAGTGACCACCTGGGGCCAGCGATGTCATGGGATTTGCTTGTCTACACCTCGCCAGCTGTGATTCAGAGCTGGGGCATGTATCTCTCCCTGATGGTCTTCCCCTCGCATACCAGGATTTTGGGGATGTTTTCAACAAGAAGCAAACTGAGGGGTTACCACCACATTGGGCATTCAATGGTCCAATCAACTTGTTTCCAGGAGCCATTGCACCTTCTCAGACTATTTCGGCGTTTTCTTCTACTCTTCCATTATCCGTCTCTATATCTAGATTTCCTGAGGCAGATGGCAAGGTCCAGGAGCTACAGTCTCTCTGGAGGAGGATTCATGCTAATGTAACTAAAGCCTCCCTTCAGCAGAAGGATCACGCAGATAAGCGTCGGCGGCCAGCTCTGCAGTTCCAGGTTGGAGATCACATATGGTTATCTACCAGGAACATCTGTCTGAAGATTCCTTCCCTGAAGCTCGGGCCCAGGTTCATAGGTCCCTACAAGATTACGAAACAAGTAGATCCGGTCGCGTTTAAATTGGAGCTACCTGATACCCTAAAGATTCTTCCGGTCTTCCTTGTGTCTCTCCTAAAGGCAGTGGTCTGCAACAACTCCTCTTCTACTCCCACCCTCCCAGACCCAGTTCAGGTAGATGGCCAAGTGAACTATGTAACTCGTCGGATTCTGGATTCCCATACAGTAGATCTCGAGGCAGTTTCCAGTACCTTGTATCTTGGAGGAGATACGGTCCAGAGGAGAATTCTTGGGTGAAGGCTAGTGATGTACACGCTTCCTCCTTGATCCGAGGTTTCCACCGGAGGTTCCTCGACAAGCCCGGGTTAAATCGTCCGGAGATCGATTCTGGAGGGGGGTTACTGTGAGGTTTGGCAAAATCCTTTCGGGTTTTCACATTCTGGTTTGGGATTTTGTTCTTGCTCGCCCTCTGAGGCTGGATTGTCCATTTTTGCTCCTAGCAACTTCCTTTAAAAGGACAGCCTTGTTAGCAGGAAGTTGCCGAGCAATGTTCCAGTTTCCTGCTGTGTTCATGCAGCGCGCTTATGTATTTTGTCTTTCACGTTACCAGACCCGGTTCACTTACCTCGACTACCCTTGTCTTCAGCCCGCCCCGACCATTGCAAATACCTCAACTAACCTTTGATTTCAGTCTGCCTCGACCTCTGCATCCACACCGACTACGCAGCTCTGCTGCCAGCCCTGACCCTCGGCTTACAACTCACTACTCTATCCGGACTCTGTCCCTCGGCTCAGATCGGTTCTTTCACCTTCCTACCTCAGCCCTGCGGGTCCGTTTCCTGCTTGAGACGAGCATCGTTACATAAAAGGTTGGTGTACAAAAATAAAGGACATTGGTCTCTGTAAAAATATTTGCACCTGGATTGAAAACTGGTTGAAGGATAGATAACAAAGAGTTGTCACAAATAGACCCTTATCAGGCTGGGCTAAAGTTGTGAGTGAAGTACCTTAGGGATCAGTACTGGGACCCCTGCTTTTTAACTTGTTTGTTAATGATCTTGAGCTTAGTATAGAGAGCAAAGTCTCCATCTTTGCTGATGACACTAAATTATGTTAGGTAGTAGAATCAGAACAGGATGTAACTTCTCTCCAGAAGTCTTGGAGAGACTGGAAACGTGGCAGGTAAATGGCAGATGAGGTTTAATACAGATAAATGTAAGGTTATGCATTTGGGAAACAAGAACAAACAGGCGACTTGCATGTTAAATGGGGCAAAATGAGGTAACACCTTGTTGGAGAATGATTTACGAGTGCTTGTAGACAGCAGGTTTAGAAATAGTGCCCAATGTCAGGCAGTACAGATGCAGCCCGATGGTTGGTCAAATAGTCGGCCAGGAAACCGCAGATGCCAACTTCCTGACAACTCCCTGCTCGCGGAATCCCGGCGACCAGACTAATGGTCCATCAGGATTAGCACAGCTGGGGTCCCTGCTTCAGAATGGGACTCTCGTTGTGTGAATCCTACCGGGCTGCATCAGCCTGGAAGAGACGCGCAGTGAGAGTGAGACAGAATCAGTCCCTCTCCCTGCGCACTTCTAACAGACGATCGCACGGATTTTATTTTATTTTAATAACATAGGATTGAAGCCGGGGGTCTCCAAAGCTGATACCCGCATTAATTTCATGTACCCCCTGCTTCCAGAGATACAGACCCCAGATATACACATGAGCTCTGGCGGTAACGAGTTCCAGATCTCTGAAGCTGCACACGAGAGCCCCCTCCCCTCCCCGCCCCCCCCCCCCCGCATCGGGTGTAGTACACTTGTAAGCGCCCAAGTATATGGTATTCTTTAGTGAACCCCTAAAATGTACAGGAACAGAGGGACACTAACATTGCTTCCTGAACATACAGCTAATATAAGCTAAAAACAGCACATTCTGTTTAAACTGGAGTTATATCAGTGCCTTGATATAATAGTCCTGCTGCTGGCTGATTCGTTTCTCCGATACAGTTACAATTATTCTGTTAATTTCAGCTGTGACTTGGGATGGAATTGCAGCATTGCAAAACATGCCGTTTATTTAGCTTTGTTTCAGTGTTGTTTATTACAATATAATTAATCGTTTCCAGCAGGAACTGCTGGGGTGATAGAGATACACCTGAAGAACCACCGATTAGTTTGGTGTTTTACAAAATAGCTCCTTATATCAAGCCACCTATCAAGGAGAAGGCGACAGAACGCGGAGTAAAACGGGCATCTTAATGAGATCGCAGTTTGGAAGCAAGCGTTCGGGATCACTGCCGCGCTGCAACTTTAGTCTGATGTTTGTCATTGTCAGGTCAAACCGGAAAGGTAATGAATGTGTATGTGTTACCGTGCGCCTGGCTCACACGCCATACATTTCTGATAATAATTAGAAGATTGAACAGCTATGGAATGGGGACTTTTACTATATATATGTAACCCTTTTTGTGAACCGGCCGACCCACCCAATATCACATTGGCCCCTCGTGGTCTAACCGGTCCCTTCTCCTGCAACACACCTGCTCTAAAGGACTACTGGTACTGCATAACCTGTGTGGCTCCAGGAGATCTGAGCCTCCGCTAGCTGGGAGCCTGGGGAAAAACCCTTACCCTTACTTGGTGCAGCGCCTCCACTTACCCAGGATCCCCCGTGAGGAAAGATAACCCTGAGTAAGAAATACAATAACACACAGATACGATAACCAATAACTAACTCTTTACTTAACACACATATAACACATTACAGAACATAACCATAACCAGATGCTCTACCCGCATCACATCAACCCAATGTCTGGTGTACCCCACCCAGTGTCCTGTGATCACCCCACACCCAATGTCTCGTAACTCCTACGGAGGTCGTGGGTGACTGCGCAGTCACTATATTAAGCTAGGGCCCAGTTGGTGCACATATATTACTTCAGAGATACCTTCCGAGCACTCCGATGCTCGGGACCGCAACACACTTTCTTCTAAAAGGGTCAGACGTCCGTCTGATCCTATTCCAGGTACTCTGCCGGTGGACCCCAACGAGGGTCCCACCGCTCAACGGGAACTGCAACCGGACCACGGCAACACCAACCGCGTGGGAACAGCAACCGCCGCCATCCCTATCACTAACCACTGCTAGAGCGACAGCAACCCTAACCTAGGGCCTGTCCCTGAAGAACCGCAACCTGGGATGGCTTGGGGAAAACTCCTAGGGCCTGTGGACAATAACCGCCCCCCCTTCCCCTAGCTACCCAGTCTAAACTGTATCTGCTAATCCTAGCAGCCTAACCCACCTGCAGCCAACATTCAGCTTACACTGTCAGCCTGCAGGGATTCACACCGTGCACACACACTGCACGCACTGCGCACAGCACATGCAGCGACACACACCCAGACAGCTGCAATCACACACAGCCACCTGGATCCCGCAGCAATCCCACTGCTAGCACACTGTGCCTCTTTGACAGTGCCCACAGCACTCTCCGCTGTGGCACTACCAAACCAGCACTTCCCACACTCAAGGGTCACCTCCCTAGCTAAGGCGTCCCTCCTCAGTCTAAGGCGTCCCTCTTCAGTTACCCCCTACCCTTACCCGGGAATTGGGGCCTGCCTGGGGATCTAGGGAGAACCCTTACCTGATGCAGGAGCCACGAGCTCCCTGCACCCTTCCTACTCCTTCCTCTGCTCCTTCCTGACTGTCTGTTGCAAAGCCCGGGAAATGTATCTATATTCCCGGGCTGAGCTTCCTCCAGCCCTATTGGCCACACTCAGGCACCTGATGCCTGTCTCCCTAAGCCTCCTGGGAATTGTAGTTCCCAGGGGGCTGTCTATGTATTGGGGCCGCGTGCGCACTTGCCCTGCGCATGCGCGAACCCCTAATGGCCGCCTCAACCTCTCTATTCCCTGTCCTGCCCTCGCGCGATCTCTCTGGGGCCTTCCCTGCACTTTGTACCTACTGCGCATGCGCGAGCTAACGCGCAATGGCGGCGCACTCTCCTCCAGCCGCCGAGCCGGTGGCAACGCGATCGCGGCCCTAGCGACGGCCCGATCGCGTCCCCGGCAACCAGCCTGCACCGCTCCCTGCACTGGCCCCCACCCTCGCGAAGTGCCGGCGGGTCCGTCAAAGCCTCCGGCGGCACCCGCTACCGCACGGCACTCGCGGAGGGGGGCCAGAAAGTTCAAATTTACCTCGGGGCTACATATATTAATATGGTAAAGACTTTCTCATTATCTTCTGCAAAGGTAGCTCTTGTTCAATTTAAATAATGTGTTCATTTGTTAATGTCTGTGTGCAAGTACTTTACATTTACTAGTACACTGATGGACACTGATGGACACTGATGGACACTGATGGACACTGATGGACACTGATGGACACTGATGGACAAGGGAGAAGGAGCGGCTCAGTGAGTGAATACATTGACTGGCACCGAGTTTGAAGCAGGGGAACCTGGTTTAATTCCCGGTGTTGGTGCCTTGTGACCTTGGCCAAGCCACTTTATCTCCTTGTGCCTCAGGCACCAAAAGAATAGATTGTAAGCTCCACGGGGCAGGGACCGGTGCCTGCAAAATGTCTCTGCAAAGCGCTACGTAAAACTAGCAGCGCTATACAAGAACAAACAGTTCTTATTATGATGATGATGATGATGATGTACATAGGGGGATCTGTAGTGGGACCAAGAAAAGCAACAGATTCAAGTAAAAAAAAACCTCCATTGCTTTCAAAGAGATCAGGCGATAAATCAGGCGCTATTTTTTGCTCCTTGTCATATAAATGGCCGGCAAGTCGTGCTAAATCTACACACCCTTTTTTTTGGATCTGGACAGAAGTTTCTGGTCTTTGATACACAACCCCCGAAAAGCACGGATCCAGCTCTATTAAGTCAGGGAGCATAACACTATAACTAACAGCATATCTGGTGTTACCCGAGTTAACAACGTACCCAACAGGGTAATTCTGTGCCAAAAACAGCATCCGAAGGACCTCTCGTCAGCACGGGCTAACCGTTGCGCTATCTTCCGGTAACTTGATGTTAAGTACGTCTTCGCATCACTCCGATGTAGTAGACATTGAAAGAGGTCTGTAGCTCGAGCTGAGAAAGAGGGGAGAGGGAAATAAAGTGAGGAAATAATATTAGTTAAATCGACGATGGTCAACTTTAGCCCTCACCCCCCCTTCCCCCCCAACAGGTCAAGTTTTCTGGATATCTCAGCTACAGCCAAGATGGCTTCGAGTGAGCCTCTAATTGAGCCACCTGTGCTGAAACAGGGACTGATTGAGCCACCTGTGCTGAAGCAGGGATATCCTGAAAACCTGACCTGTTGGTCGGGGGGGGGGGGGGGGGGGGCGGTTGAGGACAGGAGTTGAGCCGCCCTGCTCTAGAAGACAAATTGAGGGATTAACCCTTTGGGAACTGCACTTTGAGCCTTTTTAAATACACTAAAAGCAGCAATTTAACACGTTTTCCTAATATGTTCAAACTGATGCAGCGTTAAAGTGAATCAACTCCTTAAGTACCTGAGGGTCTTGCCTCCTTGGACCTTCCGGCACTGACGGATCATGTGATCCCTTTATGTGCTGAAGCAGGGATATCCAGAAAACCTGACCTGTTGGTGGCCCTTGAGGACTGGAGTTGGCCATCCCTGGTGTACGTCATTAGGGCATTGAAGGGGTTAACCTTGCAAGATCAAATTAGCGTGCAAAATTACAGTTAGAACATAATTAGGGCTTAGCCCTTTCCTTGTCAGAGCGCAGGAACACGCGCAGGAACACACACACGCACAGGAACACGCACAGGAACACACACGCACAGTAACACGCACAGGAACACACACACGCACAGTAACATGCACAGGAACACGCACACGCACAGGAACACGCACACGCACAGTAACATGCACAGGAACACGCACAGGAACATGCACACGCACAGGAACACACACGCACAGTAACACACACGCACAGGAACACGCACAGGAACACACACACGCACAGTAACATGCACAGGAACACGCACAGGAACACATGACAGCAATGAATTATTTAGTAGCTTTTCTCGCTGCAAAGTGTGGTGACAGCGCAGCTCGGCTCGGGAAATGCTCATGTGAACTTGCATAGCTGTGTTTAGATTCTGAACCTAGAATTCGGAAATGATTACAGGTTTACACCTGTACTTGTGCCCTACTGAACAGAGCGGGGAAAGGACCTGTACGTCCTGTAGTGCAGGGGGGGTGCAAACTGGGTCCGAACTTTGTAGTCTGCGCCCCCTTGCCTGCTCTCGCTCCCTCCCTTACCTTGTCTCTGGCGTTCTGACATCACAACGTCATGTGATGTCACGTTGCTATGGCAACGCAGCGTCACGTGATTCCCCCCACACCCGCCGCGTCGCCGGAGACAAGATAAGGGAACTTACAGAGGCCCCGCACACGCTCCCCTGGCATTTAATTTAAATGTTTGTGGGGAAGAGCGCAGGGCCTCCGTAAGCGCTACACGCCCCTCCCCCCCCCCCATTTTTTTTCATGCCCCCCACTTGGCACTCCTCTGCTGTAGCGAATCTGCTAGTAACGGTGACTGTTTCTGCTATAGTAAATTGTAACTGCACCCTAGTTGTAGTCACTCTTTATATCACGATCAAAAAGACGTCTGGAAAGAAAAACGCAATATAAGCCCTTGATTATACCATGTGCTGCAGGGCGGCAGCGCTATTCTGTGACGTCACCCAGCGCTGCCGCCGAGCAGCATCTTGACTATACCGGTGATAGAGAGCAGGGGAGGCGTGGCCGTGAGCGGTTCTCCCTCATTCTTGAGTGGAGGTGGAGAAACATATTTATCTTGTTCCCCAATATGAGGAAGTTCTGGCGCCCGAAGTCGTATGCTTCAGATAATACAGTAATTCCAAACAAGGTGCGGGTAGCAAAACGATCTGGTATAATTGTTGACTGTAATCATTACTTGTAATCCTTGCGATCAGAGTACGGGAGGGGAGATCCGATTGGTAATTATATGGTATTTAAAAAGAAATCCTTTATTATTGATACAAGAAAACTGGCTCGGAAATGAAATGTAAGCAGATTGCTTCCTGGAACACGCCACGTTGTACTGGTCGTCCATCTGGAAGAACAGGCGTCAACTCTTCCCGCTGATTGTGTTATTCCCTTGGCCTGCTCCAAATCATTAAGTTTAATCTGTTTCTCACGACCAGCAGAATTGAGCTGCTTTTTTTTTTTACGTGCCCAGTAAAATACTATTTATTCTTCACCGAGTATATTTATTGCATACACTACACATCTTATTTAACCAAGACCGTGTTCACCCAAAGCCCTTTTTATATATAGATGCGCAAGTTAATGTAAAATCTCACCTACACGCTGCAGCCGATATTGGCACCCAGGTTATTGATAGTTCCTATTATCTGTAAAAAAAAATCCAATATTTTTTTTCTATTTATAAAAAAAAAAATCAATATTTTGCTTGTTTACTTGGGAAATGGATACTCCTATTTGAAAAATAGCTAACTGAGATGCTTAATTCAATATGCAATATGCCCTTTCGGTCTGTATTGTCATTATGCTGCAAGAATAGTCTAACCAATAACAATAAAACAAATGTTGTAGCTATTGTCTCTTTTTCAGTGTGTGACTGTTCAGACATTTGTGTAGCTACTTTAGGAAAAAGGTGTCATTTCACAATGAGGAATATAACTTGTTACTTGGCTATATACTAACGCATTTACCAAATAACCTGAAACAAAACGGATACGCCTGCTTACCCATGTTGCACATTTTTCCAGAGTAGTGATGATAAGAAACCAAGTGGGTGATTGATTACGGGTAAAGGTTGTCACCACAATGCTGATAGGACCCTTCTTGTACAATTTTTGTTTTCTGTTGCTTGTTTTATGGAAGGCGAGAAATACAAACACAAATATTGTATCTGTGAGAAATATCTTTTGTTGGTCCCATGACCGATCTTCAGTATCTTGTTCCTGGACACATACAAGTCACAACTACCAGAACTTTTTACTACATTAAATATGCTGCTTATGTTTAAACTAGCCAAAGTGACCGGCTTGCCTCCCGCCCCCCCCCCCCCCTAATTTCTCCCCCTCATCACTTTCCTTTAATACCTTCTGTTGTCCCCAATTCTTTCCGTCTCTCTTCTTCTCCAGCATTCTCCTTATGTGTCAGCTGACTTCCTCGCTTTCTTCAACTGCTTTCTGTGTAGACATTATAGTTATCGGACTCTCCTTATCTGCCACCAGGCTATGTGCATTAGGATTTTACGTGACAGATACATAGACTACCAGGTACAACACCCACAGGCTGACTTGCTTGTCAAAGAAAATGTAAATCACTCATATAATTAATTTAAATAAAAATAAAAAAAAGAGATTTGCACACACCTGGGGTCCCCTTAGCATGCCTGTTTTGGAGCTACGGCTCTGACAGACAGAATCTTCTTTTTATAGGTAGATCGATGCATTACAAATAACACATACGTGTGGGAGTTACTCATTTTGCCTTTAGCATGTGACCTCCTTCATGTGTTTATTTAATTTTTAAATGTGTCACATGCACTTGCAGTATAACAGTTACAGAACCAGTTATGCAGAGTTAAGATGAGCCAATGTAGGGGATAGCGCCATATCCATTTATAATCTCTTTCTGCTTCTGGGACAGGCCACCTTTTTTAAATGCCTGTTGAAGGTAAGGCTGCGGTCCCAGTCATCACTGTGACACGCGCGCCTGGCGGGGGGGGGGGGGGGGGGGGGAGCGGCGCATGCACAGCGCTAACCGCGATCTGCGGTCTTCAGGAGAGGGAGAAGTTGGGATGGGAGGGGGCGTGGTTGGCTTTTTTCAGGGGCGTGGCCATGACCTCACGTGGCTAGTTCGCCCTCATTGGCTGAACTGCCGGCAGGGGCGTGGCCACGGCTCCGTCGCAAGTTCCACACACAATTTTTTTGAGTGTGTGGAACCTTGCAGTACAGCGCGGCTGCTGAATGTGCGCCGACGCGTGTACTCGGCCCTGAGTGGCTGGGGGGCCGGTGCTTGTGCGCACAGTGCACGCCGACGCGTGTACTCGGCCCTGAGTGGCTGGGGGGCCGGTGCTTGTGCGCACAGTGCACGCCGACGCGTGTACTCGGCCCTGAGTGGCTGGGGGGCCGATGTTTGTGCGCACAGTGCACGCCGACGCGTGTACTCGGCCCTGAGTGGCTGGGGGGCCGGTGCTTGTTCGCACAGTGCACGCCGACGCGTGTACTCGGCCCTGAGTGGCTGGGGGGCCGGTGCTTGTTCGCACAGTGCACGCCGAGGCGTGTACTCGGCCCTGAGTGGCTGGGGGGCCGTTGCTTGTGCGCACAGTGCACGCCGAGGCGTGTACTCGGCCCTGAGTGGCTGGGGGGCCGGTGCTTGTGCGCACAGTGCACGCCGACGCGTGTACTCGGCCCTGAGTGGCTGGGGGGCCGGTGCTTGTTCGCACAGTGCACGCCGACGCGTGTACTCGGCCCTGAGTGGCTGGGGGGCCGTTGCTTGTGCGCACAGTGCACGCCGAGGCGTGCGCTGTGGCAGTCACTGGGACCGCAGCCTAAGGTGTCACACGCTGCAAATAATAAATCATATAAAGCTTGAGTTAGGACATAATAGGGGACAGCAGTACTGGGAGGGCCAGGTCCAAGAGCAGTAACAAAACTTGGCAAGCTGGAAATGTTCAGCAGAGTAGAATGCACAGTACATACCAATACAAGCTGGTTATTTATTGCTAGAAATGTAATTCGGTAACTTTCTTTTGTTGTTTTAGAATGGGTTATGCAATGAATTGCTATTGGCATGATACCAGAGTCTTGTCATTATTGGCGCCCCTCCTGGTTCTGTGCTTGACGGAGAGCAGCAGCAGAACACTTAGAGATCATGTTGGTGTTTGTCTTCAGCACGTTGTTCTCAGCTATTTTTGTACTGTCCAAATAGGTTTTGTGCTGCTTTACCATTTAATCTCTTGGATTAAATAAATGTGATAACATCATTAGCCAAACAGAAATAAGTGAAGGACCACAGGTATCCAAAAAGAATGAATTTTACCTGTGAAATATAGCCATTTTTTTTTACAGGACCCAGTAAAGTAACATTGTTACTTTACACGTGATTGGAATTATTATTTTTTGCCTTGGTGTGGCTCTGCCTATTTGAAGGGTCTGCAGATTCTGTAACATAGGCAGCTTCAAGACAAATGCACACATGGGATTGCTGCTCCCAGTTTGCATTGAAGCAAACTAAACTGAGAACGTTTCTCTTATTTTTACCAGGCCATGGAATTTCTGGGCCCCAGCACAAATGGCGACCAATAAATTGAGCATGGCTAAGGGCCCAGACACACATGCCCAGACCCCTACACAGACCCATTCTACAAATGCAATTCTTAGGGTAAACCCAACGTTGAGTGATTTTATTGGCTACAAAACAACTAAAACATTGGGGCTACTGCCCCTTTAAGGCAAAACATAAATCGTAAAATAAATACCTATTCCCGTTAGGGAAACTAACTACACTTTGCTGCAACTTTCTAACGAGAGCTGGCCAACTAAACTGGCTACCAACTCCAAAACATAGAAACAATATTAGCAAGACAGGGAACAATATTGAAAGTCTTATCTGACATTAATGCTGGTCCGGCGTCTCCGATTTCTCCAGCTGCAGGCTTTGAGACCCTGCTGCTCCCAATAAGTCTTTTGCCCTTCTTTGTGCGCACGCTTCTCTGGTGTGTGAGGCTTTGGGTTCCTCACGGTTGCCAGGCAAAATCCTTTGGTCAACCAGCCTGGATCCCTATGGGCGTGAGCTCTGTTTGTGACCCTCCAAAAAGGGACTGTGACAGGTTCTCATTTCCTGCCTTTTATACCAGTTCAATCAGGAGTTTAATTACCTCCACCTCCCAGTTCAGGTATGAAACCTGACACCAGGGCAGTTTCCAGCCCTGTAAAGGGAGTTTAACCCCTGGACTCCCTTACACGTGGCTACATGGCTGATGAGGTTGAAAAAATACATATGTCCATCAAGTTCAACCTATGTTAAATTTAGAGAACAGATACTTATCCTATATTTTTAATTAGAATATTTTGATGCAGAGGAAGGTAAACAAAACAAAAACCCCAGTGACACATTATGCAAGGGGAAAATGAAATTCCTTCCTGACTCTAATAATGTCAAATCAGATTACTTCCTTCATCAACATTATTACCATCTTTACTTATTAGGTATATCCCTGTATACCTTTCCTTTCTAAAAAATATGTTCAACTTTTTTTTTGAAGATATCTATTGTATCTGCCATCACAGTCTCCATGGGTAATGAATTCCACATTTTACCTGCATTTATTGTAAAGAACCGTTTCCTTTGTTGCTGGTGAAATCTCTTTTCCTCCAACCTTAAGGGATGCCCCCGAGTCCTTTGTACTGCCCGTGGGATGAATAGTTCTTCTGAAAGCTCCTTGTATTGACCCTGAATATATTTGTATACAGTTATCATATCCCCTCTTTGACGCCTCTTTTCTAATATAAACAAATCTACATTAGCTAGCCTCTCCTCATAAATCAGATTATCCATCCCCTTTATTAATTTGGTGGCTCTTCTCAGCAATTTTTCAAGTTTCATAATGTCTTTCCTAAAGAGTGGTGCCCAAAACTATACTCCCTATTTAATGTGTGATCTTACTAATGCTTTATACAGTGACATCATTATGTTTACTTCCCTTCCATTAATTCTCCCGTTTTATGCAAGATAAGATCTTATTTGCCTTTTCAGCTACTGCCTGACTTTGGGCACTATTCTAAGCCTTCTGCTTACAAGCACTCCAAAATCTTCCTCCATCAAGGATTCCCCCAATTTATCCCTGTTTAATTTGTAAATTGCCTGTTTTCTTTTTCCCAAATGCATAACCTTACATTTATCTGTATTAAACCTCATCTGCCATTTACCTACCTAAGTTTCCAGTCTCTCCAAGTCCTTCTGGAGAGAAATTACATCCTACTCTGATTCTACTACCTTACACAATTTAGTGTCATCAGCAAAGATGGAGACTTTGCTCTTGATCCAACCTCAAGGTCATTAATAAAACCGATTAAAAAGCAGGGGTCCCAGTACCGGTCCCTGAGGTACTCCACTCAGAACTTTAAACCACCCTGAAGGAGAAGTAGCGGCTCAGTGAGTAAAGATACTGACTCTAGGGAAACCTGGTTCAATTCCTGGTGTCGGCTCCTTGTGACCTTGGGCAAGTCACCTTATCTCCCTGTGCCTAAAGCACCAAAAACAGATTGTAAGCTCCACAGGGCAGGGACTGTGTCTGCAAAATGTCTATGTAAAGTGCTACATAAACTTGCAGCGCTATACAATAACAAACAATTATTATATTAATTATAACCTGAAAAATATCCATTTATTACAGCTCTCTGTTGTCTATCTTTCAACCAGTTTTCAATCCAGGTGCGAATATTTTTACTGAGTACAATTTGCTTTATTTTGTACACTAACCTTGTGTGAAACCGTATCAAAAGCCTTTGCAAAATTTAAGTAGACCACATCAACTGCATTACCCTGGTCTAAATTCCTACTTACCTCCTCAAAGAAACAAATAAGGTTAGTTTGGCAAGATCTATCCTTCATAAATCCATGCTATTACTAATAATTTTCTTTTCCATTAGGTATTCCTGAATATTATCCCGTATTAAACCTTTAAGTAGCTTCCCCATTATTGAAGTCAGGCTTACAGGTCTGTAATTCCCCAGTTGTGATATAGCTCGCTTTTTAAGTATAGGCACCACATCTGCTTTGCGCCAATCTTGTGGTACTAAGCCTGTGGAAATGGAGTCCTTGAATATTAAATATAATGGTTTTACTATTACTGAGCTTAACTCCTTGAGAACTCTTGGATGTACTGTATGCCATCGGGGCCAGATGCCTTATTAGTTTAATTTTATCAAGCCGCCTATGAACTTCTTCCTCAGTTAACCAATTGTTCATTAATAGGGAGGTTGTGGCTTCCTCCTGCGGCACTGCTATTGAAATAGGTTCTTCCCTGGTAAACACAGAGGCAAAGAATTTATAAAAAATCTTTAGTTCGCGCACTGAGGGAAGCGGAGGGCCGGTCACGTGAGCAGTTCGCCCAATGAGGGCGAACCAGCTCCGTGACA
Organism: Ascaphus truei; assembly: GCF_040206685.1. NCBI lineage: Eukaryota > Metazoa > Chordata > Amphibia > Anura > Ascaphidae > Ascaphus > Ascaphus truei. Next base: position 430,209,930 of record NC_134485.1, on the reverse strand, counting down.
TCACTGGCCCGCCCCCCGTGACGCCCCTAACGGGGCCTCCGCGCGCCTCTGCACGGTTGGAGTCTCTATGGACTCAGCCTAACACTGAAAGGGTCCTATATTTTATTTCCTCATTTTTTTGTTATTAAGGTACTTGAAGAACTTTTTAGGGTTGATCTTACTTTTTATTGCAATCCTTTTTTTATTATCCATTTTTGATAATTTGATTGCCCTTTTGCAATTTTTGTTACATCTTCTTATACTATATTAGTGAAAGCACTGTATGCCTGCCTGGATGTCTGGATGTCCGGTGTCCCTAGGGGAAATCTCATTGGTCCCTTGGGCCGCCCGCCCCCGCACACCTCTCATTGGCCTGAGGCGGAGTGATGGGCCACACACACACACACACACACACAACACAGCAGCTCTACACACACACACACACACACACAACACAGCAGCTCTATACACACACACACACAACACAGCAGCTCTATACACACACACACAACACAGCAGCTCTATACACATACACACACACACACACACACACACAACACAGCAGCTCTATACACACACACACACACACACACACACACACACACACACAACACAGCAGCTCTATACACACACACACACAACACAGCAGCTCTATACACACACACACACCCCCTCTGTCCGCCCCCCCCCCCATCACGTGCGCCGCCCTGCATTGGCTCCGGACGGGAAGCGCGGCCCTCCTACCCCAGCCGCTCCCTTACCTCCCCGGCGCTACCACCCGCTCAGGTAAGTCACTGTGCGTCCCGCCTCAGCCTCAGGCCCACAGCGCGTCCCGCCTCAGCCTCAGGCCCACTGCACGTCCCGCCTCAGCCTCAGGCCCACTGCACGTCCCGCCTCAGCCTCAGGCCCACTGCGCATCCCGCCTCAGCCTCAGGCCCACACAGGGCGCTTCCTACCGCCGCTCAGCCAGACGCCACATAGAGCAGGCGCCGGGGGGGGGGGGAGCGCGAGTCTCAGGCCCACACAGGGCGCTTCCTGCCGCCGCCTGCACGCCTCACTCAGCAGGACGGTACATCGGAGGATCAAGCGGGCGCCGGGGGGAGGGGGGGAGCGCGAGTCACGGGGAACGGGGGGTGGAGCGCGAGTCACGGGGAACGGGGGGGGGAGGCGAGTCACGGGGAACAGGGGGGGGAGTCACGGGGAACGGAGGGGGGGGAGTCACGGGGAACGGGGGGGGGGGGCCACCAGCCGAACCAGCAGGGGGACGGACGCACGGAGGAGGGGGGGGAAATGCCCATACATAAATTATGACAATACATATGCCCACTGCTCTCCACCCCCCCACTCCCCTTTCCCCCCCACTCCCCTTTCCCCCCCCCACTCCCCTTTCCCCCCCCCCCACTCCCCTTTCCCCCGTCCCCCGCTCCCCTTTCCCCGTCCCCCGCTCCCCTTTCCCCCGTCCCCCGCTCCCCTTTCCCCCATCCTCCGCTCCCCTTTCCCCCCCGCTCCCCTTCCCCCCCTGCTCCCCTTTCCCCCCCCTGCTCTCCTTTCCCCCCCCCGCTCCCCTTTCCCCCCCGCTCCCCTTTCCCCCCCACTCCCCTTTCCCCCCCGCTCCCCTTTCCCCCCCCGCTCCCCTTTCCCCCCGCTCCCCTTTCCCCCCCCACTCCCCTTTCTCCCCCCACTCTCCTTTCCCCCTGCTCCCCTTTCCCCCCCCCCCGCTCCCCTTTCCCCCCCCCCGCTCCCCTTTCTTCCCCCCGCTCCCCTTTCTCCCCCCCCCACTCCCCTTTCTCCCCCCCACGCTCCCCTTTCTCCCCCCCCGTTCCCCTTTCTCCCCCCCTCTCCCCTTTCTCCCCCCCCGGTCCCCTTTGTACCCCCCCGCTCCCCTTTCTCCCCCTCCGCTCCCCTTTCTCCCCCCCCCCAAACCTTTACAACAAATACTCACCTATTGTTCCACGATTTATAAATAATACTACCTATTACGCATTTACATCCCGGGCAACGCCGGGTCTCTCAGCTAGTATACTATATTAGTGAAAGCACTGTATGCCTGCCTGGATGTCCGGTGTCCCTAGGGGAAATCTCATTGGTCCCTTGGGCCGCCCGCCGCCGCACACCTCTCATTGACCTGAGGCGGAGTGACGGGCCACACACACACACACACACACACACACACACACACACACACACACACACACACACACACACACACACACACACACACACACACACACACACACACCACAGCAGCTCTATACACACACACACAACACAGCAGCTCTATACACACACACACACACACACACACACACACAACACAGCAGCTCTATACACACACACACACACACACACAACACAGCAGCTCTATACACACACACACACACACATACACACACACACACACACACATACACACACACACACAACACAGCAGCTCTATACACACACACACACACAACACAGCAGCTCTATACACACACACACACACCCTCTGTCCGCCCCCCCCCCCCCCATCACGTGCGCCGCCCTGCACTGGCTCCGGACGGGAAGCGCGGACCTCCTACCCCAGCCGCTCCCTTACCTCCCCGGCGCTACCACCCGCTCAGGTAAGTCACTGTGCGTCCCGCCTCAGGCCCACTGCGCGTCCCGCCTCAGCCTCAGGCCCACTGCGCGTCCCGCCTCAGCCTCAGGCCAACTGCGCGTCCCGCCTCAGCCTCAGGCCCACTGCGCATCCCGCCTCAGCCTCAGGCCCACTGCGCGTCCCGCCTCAGCCTCAGGCCAACTGCGCGTCCCGCCTCAGCCTCAGGCCCACTGCGCGTCCCGCCTCAGCCTCAGGCCCACTGCGCATGCCGCCTCAGCCTCAGGCCCACACAGGGCGCTTCCTACCGCCGCTCAGCCGGACGCCACATCGAGCGGGCGCCGGGGGGGAAGGGAGCGCGAGTCTCAGGCCCACACAGGGCGCTTCCTGCCACCGCCTGCACGCCTCACTCAGCAGGACGGCACATCGGTGGACCAAGCGGGCGCCGGGGGGAGAGGGGGGGAGCGCGAGTCACGGGGAACGGGGGGGGGGAGCGCGAGTCACGGGGAACGGGGGGGGGGGGGGCGAGTCACGGGGAACGGGCGGGAGTCACGGGGAACGGGGGGGGGGGGGCTACCAGCCGAACCAGCAGGGGGACGGACGCACGGAGGAGGGGGGGGGAAATGCCCATACATAAATTATGACAATACATATGCCCACTGCTCTCCACCCCCCCCCCCACTCCCCTTTCCCCCCCCCACTCCCCTTTCCCCCCCCCACTCCCCTTTCCCCCCCCCCCACTCCCCTTCCCCCCCCCCCACTCCCCTTCCCCCCCCACTCCCCTTTCCCCCGCCCCCCACTCCCCTTTCCCCCCCCCACTCCCCTTTCCCCCCCCCACTACCCTTCCCCCCCCCCCACTCCCTTTCCCCCGTCCCCCGCTCCCCTTTCCCCCGTCCCCCACTCCCCTTTCCCCCGTCCCCGCTCCCCTTTCCCCCGTCCCCCGCTCCCCTTTCCCCCGCTCCCCTTTCCCCCGCTCCCCTTTCCCCTTTCCCCCCCCACTCCCCTTTCCCCCCCCGCTCCCCTTTCCCCCCGCTCCCCTTTCCCCCCCCCGCTCCCCTTTCCCCCCCCCGCTCCCCTTTCCCCCCGCTCCCCTTTCCCCCCCCGCTCCCCTTTCCCCCCCCGCTCCCCTTTCTCCCCCCCGCTCCCCTTTCTCCCCCCCCCGCTCCCCTTTCTCCCCCCCCGCTCCCCTTTCTCCCCCCCCCGCTCACCTTTCTCCCCCCCGCTCCCATTTCTCCCCCCCCGCTCCCCTTTCTCCCCCCCCCGCTCCCCTTTCTCCCCCCCCCCAAACCTTTACAACAAATACTCACCTATTGTTCCACGATTTATAAATAATACTACCTATTACGCATTTACATCCCGGGCAACGCCGGGTCTCTCAGCTAGTTCCTTATAATTCTGATACGATGTCTCTGTCCCTTCTGACTTAAAGAATCTAGACGCCTTCCTCTTCTTGTCCATTTCCTCCTCTACCTGTTTATTTAGCCACATTGGTTTTGACTTATTTATTTTATACTTATTACCCAAGGGTATACACTGATAAGTGTGCTTTTCTAACAATCTTTTAAAGACTGCCCATTGTATTATTACTAGATTAGACCTCAGTTTATTCAAATCTGCCTTTCCAAAATTGAAGGTCTTTGTTGAACCCAAGTAATCTGTTTTTTGTTCATTTATTTCAAATGAGACCATGTTATGATCACTGTTACCCAAATGTTCCAGGACTCGAATATTTGCTATTACTTCTACATTGTTTGATATTACCATATCCAGTATTGCCCCTCTCCTGGTTGGATCCTCAATAATTTGGGTCATTTAATTGTCTTTAAGCACCCCCAAATCCTGTTTCCTTTTGTTGTAATGCTAATCTCATTGCCCCAGTCTATGTCTGAATAATTAAAATCCCCCATTACATCACAAGACCCAGTTTTGATGTCTTTTCCATTTGCAAAAGTAGTTTGGCTTCCTCAATCTCACAGATAATTGGTGGTTTATAGCGTATACCAACAAAAATGTTGTACTTTCACCTTCACTGCTAATTTATACCCACAAGGTCTCTACATTTTCTTCATTCCCTTCATAAACATCATCCCTTATAATAGATTTTAAATCTCGGTTAACATAAAAACATACTCCACCTCCTCTTCTATTTGTTCAATCCTTCTGAAAAGGGAATAACCCCCTAAATTAACTGTCCAGTCATGAGTTTCATCCCACCATGTTTCAGTAATGCCTATGATATCATACTGCTCTCTTGCAGCTATTAATTCAAGCTCCCCCATTTTATCTGTCAGGCTTGCATTTAAGATTTTTTCAGTCTGTACTATTATCTTATCTGCTCCTGCCTTTCCGCGCCAATTGGGTTTAGTCTTTAGTCTTCAAGTATTATCTGTATGTACTATGGGTGTGTCGCTGCATGCCAAACTCCCACTTGCCACCATTCTACCTCCATGACCACTTGCTATTTCCTCATCGCTATCTATTCTATTTGGTTCGTTATCTGTCTCTTGTCCATCCCCCTCCATCCTAGTTCATGATAACAGTAGCATTCGAACATGTAAATATATTCAACTCGTTCTAGTTTAATGGATTGTGTCACATTGCTCCTTCACTAAGCAATTAGATGTGAGAGAAGGTTAATCTGCCCCCTTTCGCCTTGTCCTCATTGGTCCCAGTATGCCTTATATGCTCAGCCGTTCCTCTTGTTCATCGGCTGAGCATAAACCTTCCTATGAGCGAAGTGGTCACTGCTGTCTTGCCTCCACAGTCCTGTCGTGCTTCCAGATCCTTGCTCCTGACCTTAGCTTTTCCTCCGGACTCCGCTCTTCTGTTCTACTGACCTCGGCTACGTACGACGATCCGCTCCTCTCCATCCCGACCACGGCAAAGCACCTCGACGATCCGCTCTTCTCCAATACTGACCTCGGCAAAGTACCACGACGATCCGCCTCTCTCCAATCCAGACCACGGCTAGGTACCTCCTACGATCCGCTACTCTCCAATACTGACCTCGGCAAAGTACCACGACGATCCGCCTCTCTCCAATCCAGACCACGGCTAGGTACCTCCTACGATCTGCTACTATCCAACACCGACCTCGGCAAGTATTACTGACCATCCTGACCTCTCCTACCCCGACCCGGCTACCTCGACCAATCTACACTCCAGACGCGCCCACGCGGCTGTGGGTTGGTGCAATATCAAATCCCCACCTCGGCCTCGCGGCCACGCCTTGTTTGTGGTGAGCACTCCGTGACAATTATTTAATTATAAACCATTTATATAAGTCGTCGGTCAGTGGAACATTCAATCCACATTCTACAAGAAATGGTGAGCAGCTCCGAATGTCCAATATAATGATCTAATCTGTCTTTCACAATTTGATTTCCACTTTTTTCTTGTCCGTTACCCATAACTGTTACAGACCCCCATAATCATACATAATCTCTAGCTGTCCATGCAATGTCTTTATATACTGTATAATGTATACCCTGTTCCCCTAATGTGACCATGTATTTGTCAACATAACTCTGTGCACAGGACATACGTGAGAACGAGAGGTAACTCTCACTGTATCACTTCCTGGTAACACATTTGATAAATAAATGAATTATTTATTAAGGGTAGTAAACACTACAGTATATATATACTTTTTATTTTTAAGCAAGAAGCTGTCCACATATACTGTATCCCTGTAGGGTATTCTGAATAATGCCCTGCGCCTAGTTTATTACAGAAGACGCACACACTCGCGGGTTTCTTGCACCGGTGGAATAGAATTTCATTGTGCTTTGCCAAATCATTTCTGACACTTTTCGAAGCCACGATTTTATTTCTGTTTTCTCTGCATTTGTTTTCTTGTCAGCTGGCGATGGTGAAAAATGTTTACCCCTGGAGGCATGTAGAAAATGCACACAACATTTAGTTGACTTATGTTTGTGTATTGATGGCGTTACAGTGCTTATTTCCCACTGACAGGGTTTATTAGAAAGCATTCATTTGGTTACGTATTGGTGTCGAGGCATTTGTAGAATAATGCCTGGGAATAGAAAAATATTTGAGATTGGTAAAACAAAATGCTTATGTATGATATATGGTTTTAATCTGGTTGATGATAGATATATATATATGTATATTATATGATGTAATATTTCTAATTATGTCATGAGAAAAATAGTATTCAAAGAGGGACTGAACAACCTCTTTGTGTCCAAATAAGATGAAACGTCTTTATTGATCGGGCGTACAATTGATCTACAGCAGGGGTGGGCGACTCCATTCCTCAAGGGCCACCAACAGGTCAGATTTTTGGGATATCCCCGCTTCAGCACAGGTAACTCAATCAGAGGCTCATTTGAAGACTGATTGAGCCACCTGATGCTGGGACTGCTGAGCTATCTGTCCTGAAGCTGAGACTGATTGAGCCACCTGTGCTGAAGCTGGAACTGATTGAACCACCTGTGCTGAAGCTGGGACTGGTGAGCCACCGGTGCTGAAGCTGGGACTGCTGAGCTATCTGTGCTGAAGCTGGGACTGCTGAGCTATCTGTGCTGAAGCTGGGACTGATTGAGCCATCTGTGCTGAAGCTGGGACTGATTGAACCACCTGTGCTGAAGCTGGGACTGCTGAGCTATCTGTGCTGAAGCTGGGACTGATTGACCCACCTGCTGCGGAAGCAGGGATATCCTGAAAACCTGACCTGTTGGTGGCCCTTGAAGACTGGAGTTGCCCACTCCTGATCTACACATTATGGCAATAGTGGCAAATGAATGCTTGAGATATTTTCATCCTGCATCTCTTAGCGAGACTGGATACAAAGGGCCTCATGCAGAGAGCAGCGCTATGTAAAAATGGAGAGGGGAATAAAATGTAGCTTTAATGGAGAGTTTTTTTCTCCATATGCAGAATGGGCATAAAAGTGCATTTAAAATCCTGTCTGCATATGGAGAGTTTCAACCGGCGCTATGAGCGCTGTTGAAACTAGTGGGGAAAAAAATCGCGTTTTTTTTTTTTTTCTCCTCCACCGGCCGCAGAACGCCAGCTTCTTGCTGGAGAAGGAAAATGTTGAAAATCGCGCCATTTTTTTGGCGCGAACAGCCACTAGATGGCGTTCGCGGCTCTCTGAATACGGCCGTTTTCAACACTGGAGAGATTTAGGTTCTCTCCAGCCGCGCAGGCGAGATTCAGAGAAAAAAAAAATGGCGCTTTTTTTTAAAACTCGCCATTATCTGCCTTTCTAAAGGCAGATTTCGGCAAAACATGCCGCTTTCCCTGTTAGCGCTGCTCTCTGCATGAGGCCCAAAGTCCATTGACCTGCTGTGCTATCTGTGAGAGCCAGTGACCTGCTGTGCTATCTGTGAGAGCCAGTGACCTGCTGTGCTATCTGTGAGAGCCAGTGACCTGCTGTGCTATCTGTGAAAGCCAGTGACCTGCTGTGCTATCTGTGAAAGCCAGTGACCTGCTGTGCTATCTGTGAAAGCCAGTGAGCTGCTGTGCTATCTGTGAAAGCCAGTGACCTGCTGTGCTATCTGTGAGAGCCAGTGACCTGCTGTGCTATCTGTGAGAGCCAGTGACCTGCTGTGCTATCTGTGAGAGCCAGTGACCTGCTGTGCTATCTGTGAGAGCCAGTGACCTGCTGTGCTATCTGTGAAAGCCAGTGAGCTGCTGTGCTATCTGTGAAAGCCAGTGACCTGCTGTGCTATCTGTGAGAGCCAGTGACCTGCTGTGCTATCTGTGAGAGCCAGTGAGCTGCTGTGCTATCTGTGAGAGCCAGTGACCTGCTGTGCTATCTGTGAGAGCCAGTGACCTGCTGTGCTATCTGTGAGAGCCAGTGACCTGCTGTGCTATCTGTGAGAGCCAGTGACCTGCTGTGCTATCTGTGAGAGCCAGTGAGCTGCTGTGCTATCTGTGAAAGCCAGTGACCTGCTGTGCTATCTGTGAAAGCCAGTGACCTGCTGTGCTATCTGTGAGAGCCAGTGACCTGCTGTGCTATCTGTGAGAGCCAGTGACCTGCTGTGCTATCTGTGAGAGCCAGTGACCTGCTGTGCTATCTGTGAAAGCCAGTGACCTGCTGTGCTATCTGTGAAAGCCAGTGAGCTGCTGTGCTATCTGTGAAAGCCAGTGACCTGCTGTGCTATCTGTGAGAGCCAGTGACCTGCTGTGCTATCTGTGAGAGCCAGTGAGCTGCTGTGCTATCTGTGAGAGCCAGTGACCTGCTGTGCTATCTGTGAAAGCCAGTGAGCTGCTGTGCTATCTGTGAAAGCCAGTGACCTGCTGTGCTATCTGTGAAAGCCAGTGACCTGCTGTGCTATCTGTGAGAGCCAGTGACCTGCTGTGCTATCTGTGAGAGCCAGTGACCTGCTGTGCTATCTGTGAAAGCCAGTGACCTGCTGTGCTATCTGTGAAAGCCAGTGAGCTGCTGTGCTATCTGTGAAAGCCAGTGACCTGCTGTGCTATCTGTGAGAGCCAGTGACCTGCTGTGCTATCTGTGAGAGCCAGTGACCTGCTGTGCTATCTGTGAGAGCCAGTGACCTGCTGTGCTATCTGTGAGAGCCAGTGACCTGCTGTGCTATCTGTGAGAGCCAGTGACCTGCTGTGCTATCTGTGAGAGCCAGTGACCTGCTGTGCTATCTGTGAGAGCCAGTGACCTGCTGTGCTATCTGTGAAAGCCAGTGAGCTGCTGTGCTATCTGTGAAAGCCAGTGACCTGCTGTGCTATCTGTGAGAGCCAGTGACCTGCTGTGCTATCTGTGAGAGCCAGTGACCTGCTGTGCTATCTGTGAGAGCCAGTGACCTGCTGTGCTATCTGTGAGAGCCAGTGAGCTGCTGTGCTATCTGTGAAAGCCAGTGACCTGCTGTGCTATCTGTGAAAGCCAGTGACCTGCTGTGCTATCTGTGAAAGCCAGTGACCTGCTGTGCTATCTGTGAAAGCCAGTGACCTGCTGTGCTATCTGTGAGAGCCAGTGAGCTGCTGTGCTATCTGTGAGAGCCAGTGAGCTGCTGTGCTATCTGTGAAAGCCAGTGACCTGCTGTGCTATCTGTGAAAGCCAGTGACCTGCTGTGCTATCTGTGAAAGCCAGTGACCTGCTGTGCTATCTGTGAGAGCCAGTGACCTGCTGTGCTATCTGTGAAAGCCAGTGACCTGCTGTGCTATCTGTGAAAGCCAGTGACCTGCTGTGCTATCTGTGAGAGCCAGTGACCTGCTGTGCTATCGGTGAGAGCCAGTGACCTGCTGTGCTATCTGTGAGAGCCAGTGACCTGCTGTGCTATCTGTGAGAGCCAGTGAGCTGCTGTGCTATCTGTGAGAGCCAGTGAGCGTTACGGAGAAGATAAACATCCTGTTTAGTATAATTAGATGGATTAAATTCCGCTTCTCTATCTGCCGGGTCTTCAGAGGTGTAAAGTCTTCTGGCAATCCGTGTCTCATGTGAAACACGCTCTCAGGCTCGTTGCAGTGTGATGCAGCTGAGGGCAGAAAATGTGTGCCAGGGAGGTGTTGTAGATCCACCAGAGTCCGAAGTTGGTACGTCCAGCTGAAAAGCCCAATACATGTGCTCCCCCTTTTTGGGGCACATTCAACCTCAAGAGACTTGACATTAATTTGCTGATCTGAATTCCACTCGTGTTTTTTTTCCCTACTTGTCTATGACATCAATAATGTATGGATCAGTCATAATGACAATCAGTCCCTGCTTCAGCACGGGTAACTCAATCAGTCCCTGCTTCAGCACGGGTAACTCAATCAGTCCCTGCTTCAGCACGGGTAACTCAATCAGTCCCTGCTTCAGTACGGGTAACTCAATCAGTCCCTGCTTCAGCACGGGTAACTCAATCAGTCCCTGCTTCAGTACGGGTAACTCAATCAGTCCCTGCTTCAGCACGGGTAACTCAATCAGTCCCTGCGTCAGCACGGGTAACTCAATCAGTCCCTGCTTCAGCACGGGTAACTCAATCAGTCCCTGCTTCAGTACGGGTAACTCAATCAGTCCCTGCTTCAGCATGGGTAACTCAATCAGTCCCTGCTTCAGTACGGGTAACTCAATCAGTCCCTGCTTCAGTACGGGTAACTCAATCAGTCCCTGCTTCAGTATGGGTAACTCAATCAGTCCCTGCTTCAGCACGGGTAACTCAATCAGTCCCTGCTTCAGTACGGGTAACTCAATCAGTCCCTGCTTCAGTACGGGTAACTCAATCAGTCCCTGCTTCAGTACGGGTAACTCAATCAGTCCCTGCTTCAGCACGGGTAACTCAATCAGTCCCTGCTTCAGCACGGGTAACTCAATCAGTCCCTGCTTCAGTACGGGTAACTCAATCAGTCCCTGCTTCAGCACGGGTAACTCAATCAGTCCCTGCCTCAGCACGGGTAACTCAATCAGTCCCTGCTTCAGCACGGGTAACTCAATCAGTCCCTGCTTCAGTACGGGTAACTCAATCAGTCCCTGCTTCAGCACGGGTAACTCAATCAGTCCCTGCTTCAGTACAGGGTAACTCAATCAGTCCCTGCTTCAGCACGGGTAACTCAATCAGTCCCTGCTTCAGCACGGGTAACTCAATCAGTCCCTGCTTCAGTACGGGTAACTCAATCAGTCCCTGCTTCAGTACGGGTAACTCAATCAGTCCCTGCTTCAGTACGGGTAACTCAATCAGTCCCTGGTTCAGTACGGGTAACTCAATCAGTCCCTGCTTCAGTACGGTTAACTCAATCAGTCCCTGCCTCAGCATGGGTAACTCAATCAGTCCCTGCTTCAGCACGGGTAACTCAATCAGTCCCTTCTTCAGCACGGGTAACTCAATCAGTCCCTGCTTCAGCATGGGTAACTCAATCAGTCCCTGCTTCATCACGGGTAACTCAATCAGTCCCTGCCTCAGCACGGGTAACTCAATCAGTCCCTTGCTTCAGGACAGGTGGCTCAATCAGATTGCTGAAGCAGGGACATCCTGAACACCTGACCCGTTGGTGGCCCTTGAAGACAGGAGCTGGCCGCCCCTGACTTATACAATAGAAAAAATAGGTAACTACGTGTACAAGGGGATATACTATCTTGTATTCCAAGTAGCGTCATTTGGTGTCACCAGAACAACAAGATGTTACCATCACTCTTGGGCCCAGCTGCCCCAACCTCTGTTAAATCAGGCCAGTGACTTCAGGTTACCTAAATAAGTGACAGAAGGTATACATCTTAACACAAGTAACCCGTTGGGTACAGGGGGGCAGGGAATGGAAATCCCCCCCCCGCCCCATATCCATCAGAAACATCCTCTCTTTGAAATGGCCTTTCCGATTGATTCTTCGCTCCACTTTTGGAGTTTATAAAAAGGACGCAGGAGCCAGGCAGGCGGCGTGCCCTGTGTGTGCGCCATACACGACATTGGGAGAGAACATCGGAAGGGGATGCCGGCGGCAGCCCCAGCTGGTGTAAATGTACCGTGGGCCAATAGGAAGCTGCGATATTCTTGTAATCCAGGGGGGAGCCAGTGAAGACGGGATCCACCAGAGGGGTTGAGCTGGTTATCAGTATCACTTTTTATTGCACGTGTTTACCACAATATTCATTTTAGTAATTATACGGTAGTTAGCGCCTTTTGTCACTATCACACATCCAATAGGAAGCTGTGACATCACCCCCTGCGGCTTGCTGCGCAGCCACATGCTACGGGACCTTGAAACACGACTGACCTACCGGCACTACCTTCCGAGGTAAGTACTGTATCTCGGGGAGCAGGGGGTCCTTGCAGCTGAAATGAACGCGGCTCAGCTCCAGAGACCCCTTGCTTCCCACTTAGGGGGGTTTCTTTATCCACATTAATCCGAGGCCGAGCCACCTGTGCAGAAGCTGGGATATCCTGAAAACCTGACCTCTTGGGGCGGCTTGAGGTCTGGAGTTTTTGGAACTGTGTAATCCATCCATGTGTGGTTTTTTTTTTAATAAATAATTTCTGTACTATGAATAAACACTTGTAGCATTTTATTTTTTTAAAACAGCTCTCAATTTAATTTCTAATGTATTATAATGTAACAAGCATTTTTCGTTTCTATGGCAACCATTTACAAAGTCACACCCCCTTCCTCTTCTGAAACAGGCTCTGGCACACCCCTTTTTGAGCTCTGCCCTCTCTTTAGCGGTGCACAAATTGTATCTAGTGACTGCCTGGTCACATGATCTTCCCCACAGAACTTGGCATCTTTGGTCCTCTTCTGCTGCACTGACGGCCATTTAGTGAACCCCCCGAGCTGAACCTTCATCAATCGATCACAGGAGAAAGGATCGATCGGTAACTTAGCTAATTGCTTATCACTGTGTGGATTGTATCGATGCACCTTTGTGGTTTCCAAAGCTCTTCTGTACCTTATAATTTAACCTAAGAAGGACTCTAAGGCTTTGGTCTCGCTACGTCCGGCGGCGCGCTTGGCAGCGGGCCACCAGCTCCTTTCCTCCAGTCTGGAGGTCCCCGCTGGCTCCTTCAGACGTGGCTGCCTGCGTGCTGTGACGCGTCAGCCGGCCGATGCTGCAAGCTTCTGGTGATCAGAAGCGCTGACGCGTCACGTGGTGCAGCAGTCAGCCAATGAGGAGGGAAGGGAGGCGGCTATGGGGAGGGAAGGGAAGCGGCTACGGGGAGGGAAGGGAGGCGGCTACCCTGTCTGTGCAGCCGTGCATAGCGCCCCCTACTCTGGTGCCCGTTTGCAGGCTGCCCCTGCTCCGGGAGGGGGGGAGGGGAGGGGGGCTCCGGGAGTGAGAGAGGGAACGACAGGGGGGAGGGGGGACAGCACGAGAGCCCTCCGCTCAAACCCCGCCCCCAGCTCCCGCTCCCTACAGACCGCAGGGAGCAGTCAATTGCCTCTCCACGCGCCGCCTGTCTGCAGCGCAGGCGCGTGGTCTGAGGCAGCGGGGCCTTAGCCTAATGCGGGTGCTTTAAAAGGTTGTCTGCAGTAACATTTGTAAACATGTGGGAAATTCTGGTGAGGACAAACATGCATTTACACAAACTGCCGGGGAGAAATAACATTATATCTAGCCAGTTCTGTTTTATTTTTGCACTACTCTAGTAAATGTTTTACACAGGAAAGAGAGAGAAGAGATTCTGTTTCTAACAGAAACGCAGTAATCAATAGTTTTTTCCCCGGTCATGTAATGCTGTCTCTACACTGTAACCTTTATAAAAGGTCAGCAGCCCGGCTGTGCATCAGTCACTACAAGCTTTACCACTGTAGTCAGATAATGGTAAATGTCCCTTCTGTCTGTTGCAGAGAAGAACATATCTGGTAACATGTATCAATTTAGGAAAGCCCAACCCTAGTATATGGCAGAGCCTACCTGTATCAGAGCGGCTCAGTGAGTAAAGGCACTGAGAGTGAAGCTACGGAGGCTGGTTCAATTCCCGGTGTCACCTCCTTGTGACCTTGGGCAAATCACTTTATCCCCCTGTGCCAAAAAACATAGATTGTAAGCTCTATGGGGCAGGGACTGTGTCTGTAAAATCCTATGTGCTGCGCCCTGCGCGCTGTACTGTAATTGTGAAGCACTTTGAGTCCCATTGGGGGAATATGAAATAGCTATTATTATTATTATGCAAAGTGATGCTGTTTCTGCATTTCCATTCCAATTAAATCAAATACAATGTGTCGTGTCAGAAAAGAAAAACCTAAAGCCAAATGTGTCGATAAGTAATTCATCATGATACAAAAAACAGACCCATTGTAGAGATGCAGATTTTGTGATGTGCATGATACTGTAAGTGACATTAGAGTATATTATCATTTAAGTAATAAGGGGAAAAAATGCCTAAATATTTTTGTAGCTCATCATTGCTCTATCCTGCCGCTAAGCCTGCTCGCTCCCCACCCTCCCCCGCCTTACCTTCTCTCCGACGTTTTCTGATGTCACAACGTCACTTGACACCGTGTCTCCAGAAGCCGTCGGAGACCAGGTAAGGGACATACAGAGGCCTCGCGCGCGCTCCCAAGCCGTCGGAGACCAGGTAAGTGACATACAGAGGCCTCGCGCGTGCTCCCAAGCCGTCGGAGACCAGGTAAGTGACATACAGAGGCCTCGCGCGCGCTCCCAAGCCGTCGGAGACCAGGTAAGTGTCATACAGAGACCTCGCGCGCGCTCCCAAGCCGTCGGAGACCAGGTAAGTGCATACAGAGGCCTCGCGCGCGCTCCCAAGCCGTCGGAGACCAGGTAAGTGACATACAGAGGCCTCGCGCGCACTCCCAAGCCGTCGGAGACCAGGTAAGTGACATACAGAGGCCTCGCGCGTGCTCCCAAGCCGTCGGAGACCAGGTAAGTGACATACAGAGGCCTCGCGCGCGCTCCCAAGCCGTCGGAGACCAGGTAAGTGTCATACAGAGGCCTCGCGCGCACTCCCAAGCCGTCGGAGACCAGGTAAGTGACATACAGAGGCCTCGCGCTTGCTCCCAAGCCGTCGGAGACCAGGTAAGTGACATACGGAGACCTCGCGCGCACTCCCAAGCCGTCGGAGACCAGGTAAGTGTCATACGGAGACCTCGCGCGCGCTCTCAAGCCGTCGGAGACCAGGTAAGGGACATACGGAGACCTCGCGCGCGCTCTCAAGCCGTCGGAGACCAGGTAAGGGACATACAGAGACCTCTCGCGCGCTCCCAAGCCGTCGGAGACCAGGTAAGGGACATACGGGGGCAGGTTTCTATTTTTTTTGTAATTCTGGGATTGGGATAAACCAACCGTTAGAGAACAGAGAAGGAAGTCCAACTGTCATGCGCCCCGGTGAGCGTCTGCTGAGGTTTTTAACTGAGTATGCCCATTTGAAGAGGGGGGTGGGGAGGGAGTGTGTCGTGAGCAGAATAGGAAGGAGAGCAGTAGCATGTCCTGGAGTAGCAAACGGTATAGCAACCCGACTCCTGTTTGACACCGAAGTGGCTCTCACAGTGCCAGACACACTGGGACACCCTCAAGGGGCCACACACAGGATCTTGGAGGTGAGGAAAAGCCTTCTTACCTCCCAATAAGTACTCCTGGTCACGCTGGCTTAAACAATGTTGAGATCGCACGTCCGCGGTACACGATATGCAGGAAGCTCTTCCTCCCCCCTGTGTGGTGCCGCCGAAATGAAGAAAGCAGCAGCAGCAGCAGCAGCGAGGTTTGGATGGATTCAGGTCACTCTAGCAATAAGCGGCCAGTCCTTGAGCAGGAACCATAGAAAAATACAGGTACCCAGGTATAGAAAAATGAAAAAAGCCTTTATTAAGGCATTAGTGAGTAGTAAAAAAAATTACATGGTACTGCGCCCACGCGTTTCACGCAAGTGTTTGCGCTTTCTTAAGGGATATTAAGGGGCAGCTTCTGCTATGGAACTCTGACGAAGCACGTGGTTGCGAAACGCGTAGAGGTCACGGGAGGTTGCTCTGCGCATGTGCACATTGGCTGGAAAGGAACGATCAGGAAGTGCTAGCAGAGGAGAGATCTGTGGTGCGTCTACGCTGTCTCGACTTTTCCGTGGTCACACATGCCATCCGCTACCACTTGTGGTTAGTATCCATTCCCCTCCGTGTGTTTTATTACCAGGGTGCTTGTAGAACTTTCACTGCGATTGGTTTTATTTGTATTCCTTGGTATTTGTGTGCCCTGTTGCTTTGTTGTTACTTTAGAACTCACTTTGGGCTTTCCCCCACTTATGTGGGACTGTGTTTATTTTATATTATCTTATGTTGTTCATTTATGGTCATCATTGTATTGTGTATATTATTTGGTGACACTGTTTTGTGGTCTATTGCAGCGATGCGCAAACTGGGGGGCACGACCCACAGGGGGGGCGGGACACTGCCGGTGGGGGGGGCACGGGGTTTACAGAGGCCCCACGCGCTTCCCGAAGGCACATAAATTAAGTGCCGGGGGAGCTGCAGGGCCTCTGTAAACCTGTACTTACCTAGGCTCCGGCGGCTTCCTTCCTGCGTCGTCATGGCAATGTGACATCATGACGCCGGAGCGCAGGTGAGTGGGGGTTAGGGGGGCACGGGAGTGAGAGGATCGCCGGCAGGGGGGCTCAGGGAAAAAAGTTTGCGTCCCCCTCGACTATTGGACTATATTTATTGTATTAAATATCATTTTATATCTAATCCGTGGTGTGCTCTGTGTGCATCGTGTTTCTACCCAATTATTGGTCTGTTTATCTACCCCCTTGTGCCCCCATTCCTTCTACTTTACAACACGTAGGCTTAACAAAGAGAACTTTTTCCTCCTGCACCAATCCCTGCAAGTGTGTTCATGCACGCAGGCACTGTGCATCTACTACAGAAAGGCTGCATCAGCAAGAACTCTCATCCTGACTCTCCTATTGGTCCCCCATAGATCACATGGAGGCAGTAGTTGGCTAATTAATCCAGCCCCCTGGCTTGTTTACAAAAACAGTCCTAATTTCCTGAGGAAGCAAGCCATGACTTGCGAAACGCGTAGAAGCATTTTGGACCTCTCGGGCATCCGTATAGTCATGCTCTCTCCCCTCATGACGTTATCCAGCTCCGGAACAACACAATGCAACTCTGCTAGAGATAGTGAACCAATTGTATAAAGTACACAGTTAATATCACTGGACTTTCAGTTACTCAGCTTTTTCTAAAAAGCCCTAATATTACCCCACCACCACATTCAATCTTCCCCCTCCCTAATTATCTTCAGACGCCAAGTCAACACTCATCTCTTCTCCACCATTCCATGATCCCCAGTTAACCTCCTATCCCATCCCCTCCTTCAGCCCACCCTCCCCAACACCCATGATCTCCCCTACCCTCCCCCTTTACTAAACCATCCCAAAGTATCTCCAAAACCCTCCAAAGTCACCCACCTCACCGATCCAATTGCCTCCACTGTCGGACCCTTCACCATGCCACCGACAAAACTAAATCCAGAGACCTGACCCCAATCCCTGCCCACCAACCAAGCAAGCTCTCAATGCATCTAACCCATAGCTTGACCATAATGTCCCCACCACCCCTCCCCCCGCCCATCACAATGAATTCTTAACAATGACTCTATAATAAAATCTACATGTAACCACACCTCTGTTTTACAGTACTAACTAATGTACAGTGCCCTGGATAAGGGTGCTATATAAATGTTGTTATAAATATTACATTATTACACATAGAG
Organism: Ascaphus truei; assembly: GCF_040206685.1. Taxonomy (NCBI): domain Eukaryota; kingdom Metazoa; phylum Chordata; class Amphibia; order Anura; family Ascaphidae; genus Ascaphus; species Ascaphus truei. The sequence goes on along the minus strand of NC_134485.1, from coordinate 430,192,258 downwards.
AGAGACAGAGATAGAGAGTGATATTATCATGTGCTTGATCAAGCACAAATGGCCATTCATTTGAACTGTGAGTTTTGCGTGATGGCTCTTTGCACTTTCATATAGTTTTGTTATTATTAGCATTTATTTGTGAAGTGCCAACATACTGTATCACGCAGCGAGGTACAATGGGGCACAGAGTTATGTATATTACAAAAACATAAACAGTTACGTACAAGTCAGGACAAGCATGTACAGTACAAACAGATACAAAGAGGTAATGAGGTCCCTGCTCATGGGAGCATACACTTACGAGGGAATGCGGTTTCTACTCTATATGGTCATAAAGTATCTTATTAATAAGATAGCAACATAAAGCATTAATTTAAGCAATGGTTATTGTAGAAATGTTTGTCTTTGTAGCAAGAGCTTGAATTCACAGGTTAGTTAAATATTTAGAAAGACAATGCAATAGAAATGGGTCTTAAAAGATAAGGAACATAAGATTAACTATAGTTACTTAGTGACAGAACAAAGAGGTTCTTTTAGATCAAAATTGATAATTAACTACCTTTTTTGTTCATTGGTGGAAGGGGCCGTTTCTTTGACTAACTGTCATTAAGATTGGAAAATGCATTACCGTGTACATTTTGACAGTTTCTGACAGCTATACTATATTATTGGTAACTATAAAAGTAATAATTGCACCCGGGGGATACCAGGTGATTAATTCTTTCACGTTTTATTTGGGAACACCTGAATGTACAAGCCTCTCTCGTTTTATACAGTACTTTCATACTTTCATTCGTTTGACTTCTTCTAAATGAATTTATTAGAATAATTCCTAACAATGAATAATACATTTAATCTAGTTGCAGGCATTATAACTATTCATAAGATGTCCTTATAACATCGTGCATGCATTTTGACAGCAGTTATAGGTTTTGAATATGTTAATACTACTTTACATTAAATTCTGTATGATAAATTGCTGCAACCTTTACCCACCTGAAAATGTTCAATCTCGACACTTTTGAAATGTTCGGGCCCAGATCCATTATTGACTTAACGAAGCGTTAACCTAAGTTAACACCTCGTTAAGTGCTAACGTGCACCTCCTTAACGAAGTCTTAGGCCCCGGTTCAAGTGGTCGCGACCAGCGTGCGCGCCGCAAACAAAGAGACGACCCTCTTTGGGGCCGGGCCCCAGTCAGCGTGTGTGCGCACGCTTACAAAGCGCGATGACGCGACCGCATTGCCAAAAGACAAGAAATTTGTCTTTTGTCGCGGCGGCCGAGCGATGGCTACGTAACAGCGGCGGTTCAGCCAATGAGGGCGAACCAGCCGCGTGACATCATGGCCTCGCCCCCGCCACGCACCCTCTCCCCCCCCATCATGATCTTATCTTTCCCCCTGCTCTTTTCTGGACACACGACCCGTCGCAACCACAGACCGCAGATCGCCTCAGTCGCTTTCAGAGTCTGGATGGGAGTAACGCCACCTGGGTAATATATAGCTAATACAAGCCATGTTATTTGAGGCCAACGCAAGGCAGTGCTAACTTAACATGACATTAAACCAATGCTAATAAGATAACCGTCGTGGCCTTTGCATACAATTGGCTTTGTGGATATGCGTTCACCTCGGGGACATTAACGGCCGCTATCAAAATCATTGAGTTAATGCAGGAGTGGTCAACTCCGGTCCTCAACAGGTCAGGTTTTCAGGATATCCCTGCTTCAGCACAGGTGACTCAATCAGTTCCAGCTTCAGCACAGGTGGCTCAGTCTGACCTGCGAGCCACCTGCTCTGAAGCAGGGATATCCTGCAAACCCGTCCTGTTGGTGGTCCTTGAGGACTGGAGTTGGCCACTGTAAGAGATGTGTGCAGAGGCATGCAAATGGAGACTGTTTTAGGGTGAAATTATATCTTGGCTTTATTGAGCCTGTTCCTTTATCCCGGCAAAACATACAAAAACAACAAACTAACAAACCCCTATCCCTTTGTAACTGACATTCCACTGGCTACGCACAGCCACATGGTCCAGTGGAATGTAATTCTTAAAGGGGCCATGTCCTGTGCTGATAGCAGACACAGGGGGTTACACCCTCCCCCTGCTAAAAATGTTGATGTTCACATCAACCAGGATAAACCAACAATACATGTATCTAATCTAACAATTAACTCCTCTCTAGGGACATAACATCACAGGTACAGTAGATCCGACACTCAAACAGTTTTGACGGATAGCATTCTTGTTACCCCAGAATGTTCTACATTTCCCAACATCTCCTATTTACAGAGTCATGGGTACCACCCATCGAACAGTAATAACCACAGGGACCTCAGTCGAAACTCCCGGTAAGTCATAGGTCTGTCTCATGGGGGCTCTAGTCTCCCTCTTAGGACGTGAGGCTAATGCCGGAGGTATGACGTCTACTTCCCTTTCCACATTAGGGGACTCATACAGTATGGTAACGTTGACTCAGATATTGCGGGCCCTGCACTAGGGGAAGACTCACAGTCATCTATCACGGATTCCTCAGGACCTATGGGGGTAAATTCCTCTTCTCTGGGATCCAGTTCAAGAATACATTTTTTTTCTAAATCCTGAGACCCAAAAGCCAAAAACTCCAGTTTGTGTACTGGGTACTTTTTCTCGGACGGCATCAACCCCCTGCTCTCAAACGCTACTGGTCTCAGTCCCTCTTGGTGCTCTTTGTACAGCACTGCCCCCATCCAAACTGGTGTCTACATGCAGCACATAGGGCTTTTGTGGATCTGCAAACGCTAGTACTGGCGTCTTCATCAGGCGTTCTTTTATGGCTTGGAAAGCCTCCTCGCACTTAGGAGTCCATCTATTCCCAAATGGTTAATTAATTTTGATATAATATTGACTGGTGGTCCCACGGCCATGCAATGCCCTTTTGGTGGTGGGGAACCCTTTGTCAGCTATGTCAAGAGTTGGACAACAGCTGAGAAGTTGTTCATGAACCGTCTGTAATACCCGCAGAATCCCAAGGAAGACCGCAGTTCTGTTAGCTGCGAAGGCTTTGGCCATGATGCAATAGCCTCTAATTTAGAAGGATCGTGGCCCCTCCTTTCTCAGATACAATGTGCCTTACATATGTGACAGACGTCCAACAGAACTGACACTTGTCCACTGATAGTTTTAGTCCACTGTTACTTAATCGATCTAACACCTTCATCAACCAAGCTTTGTGTTCCTCCATGGTTTTCCCAAATGCTATTATATTGTCCAGGTATACCAGGACTTCAAGTAGGTTCAAATCTCCCACTACTCGTTCAATTAGCCTTTGGAATGTACTGTAGCTGGGGCCCCTGACACTCCCTGAGGCATCCGCTCAAACTGGTAGAACCCCAATTGACATATAAAGACAGTCTTCTCTTTGTCGTGTTGGCTCATTGGGATCTGATAATATCCACTGCGAAGATCCAAAACTGAAAACCACTTGCTCCCAGTGAGGAAATCCAATGCGTCTTCTATACGTGGAATAGTGTACTGATCTGGGCTGGTCCTTTTGTTCAATGTGCGATAGTCAATAGACATCCTCACTGCTCCGTTTTTTTCCGGGCTAGCACTATGGGTGATGCATACGGGCTTCTGGATTCAGAAATTATGCCAGCTCTCATTAGTTCCTGTAGGTGTCTCCTCACATCCTCCACATCAGCCGGGGCCAATCTCCGTGACCTTTCTCTAAAAGGGCGAGCATCATGAAGACGAATCTGGTGTTCCACTCATGGGCTTTTCCTACATCCCATTCTTGAGTGGAGAAAACCTCTGGCCTATGAGCCATTTTTTATTGTATCCGGTTCTTCCAGTGTTCTGGAATAGGACTGTCTCCAAAATTGAACATGTCTGGCGTCAGTCTTCTGTTATGAGTCTTTTTCGTCCTGGCTGGGCCCATCACTTCAGCACTGTACAGGTGAGGTATCACAGTGCCTCTTCGTATCCACACATCATGGGAAGTCTCTGGCCTTTACTAATAGTCCCCCAGGAAATTGTCCGGGGGCAGGGTCTTCTATAACTACGGTGGAACCTTTTACTTCTTGATGGAGGGTCACCTTCCCTTCAATTCAACATACATGGTGGGGAGGCACTTTTTTCAACCGAAGACCGGCCCAACAGACTTCTCCTATGGGGTCATAAGACTTGTTGGTGGCTTCATTCTCGGCTCATCTGTAGGCCTTCAAACACATAGGGTGAATGGTCAATGTCCGATCATAATCATCTCCTCCAACAGTCTGGCACCACTTCGCTAGTCTGCTGAAGATCTATGGATAGATAGCTTCACTGAGGCCCCACACAAGTCCATTCAGTGGCTGCAGTGGCAGGTGTCACAGATATCAATTGTACCATGATTGGAAGATTATAGACACTTACGATCCACTATCCAGAAGTGCCTTGCATGGTTTTCCTTCAATAGACGCCATCACTCGGGCAGAAAGGCCAATAATCCTAATTGGCAGATTGGGGTACCCGCAGATGATCATGGGTGTGTCATGGAGCTTCTCTTCGGGTGGGGCCTGGCATGCTCCCTTACCAGGTCCCTCTGTCGTTTCCCTGCTTCTTGAAGGTTACTCTTGCCTTTGGTGCCTTGCAGTACGCAGCCCGATGTCCGTGTTCTCCACACTGGAAACAACCCTTACCTCGATTTCTAGGGAACCAGTCCCAGTCATAGGTCCGGGGCATATCCGGAAGAGTACCTGCTGAGGCCTTCCATTTGGTTGCCTCAGCCATCATCAATGTGTTCATTTGCGCCGTTAGCTCTTGAATTTGTTTTCTGCTTTGCTAGCACCGTTCTCCTCACAGCCTCCTGCACTGGCGACAGATACCCTGGCTTGGGTAGTTGTAGTTCTAAGTGTCACTCTGGTCTCTTTCTTGTCCTCTTCCGCACGCACTTCCCAGATAAGCTGTTCAAACGTGGGAGGATCCTCTTGCCTATCTCTAATACGTAGTCGTATCACGGTTAAATCGTCCAATAATGCGTCTCGATCGATTTGTTCTAGTCTCTTCTTGTCGGCCGGACCAGCTTCAATTATTCCCCTTAATACCACGCGGTATAGTAGCTTCTCTATTCTATGTAAGTACTCAGAGAACATTTCCCCATCCTGGTGTAGAGAATTCCTAAACTTATAGTACAGATCATCAGCACTCTCCGTGGTCCCATAAGCACTTTCCAGAACATCCAGATAATTGGTTACTGTCGCCTCTGAGGATCGCACGCATAACGAGTTTATGGCATCTAATGCTGGGCCTCTCAGACTCCCTGTAATCCTTTTTCGCTTCTCCCCATCAGAACACAGTCAGGCACGCACCACTTGGGTAGCAGTGTCCATCTAATTTTCAAAATCATCCTCCCCCACAGGGATAGGCTTCACCCCGGAGAATGTCCTTAGTCGTTGGTAGGGGCTATTCTCACTGATGGGTTTCATGACTCTGTCTAGTACTTGTCCCACCGCTTGTAATAGGGCCTCGGAGGAAGGGGCAGAAATTACGTTGAAGGTTTTTGGGGTGGCTGCACCCATCTCACTCACAAGTTCGTCTAGAGTCTTCCCTTCAGTAATAATTATTTTACTCTATCTGCCAGTCGGTTAGGGGGCAGGTCATGAACTGCAACAGCGGGACAATATAGAGTAATAATAGTCGACATAGTTGTGGCATCTACCCCAGGTACACTTGTGGGTACTGTCTGTGGGTCAATAATGTCAGAGCATACACAGAATATAATAACATTTTTTTCATCATAATGTAACACTTTTTCTTTTATCTCTGATAATCTTCTGATTCCCCCCCACACACTTGCACTGTTTCAAGCACCCCATTAACAGCTATATCATCCACAGTGTCAATCCCGCCCTGGAACACCAGTCAGTTAAGATGGTGGCACTCATGGTGACAGAAAAACCTGTCCGCCGTCACGGTTTTTACTGGACACTATCAGTAGATATCCCTGCGCTTGTGTCCACCTTTCCTCTTATATAATAATATTAACTTATGCGGTCTTACAGTATCATTGAGATAATGACAATTTTAAAGTGATAGTGATGATCCCAAGAGGATCAGATAGGTTCCCCTTTATTATAGCACTCAATGTCGGGAAGCGATAAAGTGGATAACAGTGATCCTTCAGAATAGTTTCTGTTATAGGGCTTTTTAGCCTATAGAGAACCGATAGACCAAAAAATAATAAAGTTTTAATAGTTTAATTACTCATTAAAAACGCACAAAATTCATTCATACACTTAAAAAAACCCTATAGAAGTGGCTAGATGCAGTAAGTATAGCCTAGAGAAAATGTCTATATATATATTAGACTCTGCTGTCTAAGAACATCCATTATCAGTTTCAAGCATAGTGTTGAACTGGCACAGTAAAAACGCAATCCTAACTGGAGATGTATGTATACTATGAGCTGATAAAATATCAGATTGCAATAGTTCAGGCTTGTAGCTGCTAAGTATCGATACTGGTGATTCCTGCAACAGTAATGGTACTATCTAGGTCAAATAGTTTGGATATTAATGCCACAAATAATAACCTTGATATCTAGGTATCTACCAGTACTATTAGTGTAACGCCCCCACGAGCGAGCAGGGAATTAGTGTCCCAAGATACAAGCAGTGCAAAGGGACACTAATTCCCTGCTCGCTCCTGGGGGCGTTACACTATTCATACGGGTACATACCCGGATACTAAGGTTACTATTTGCGGCATCAATATCCAGACCAATTGACTAGATAGTGTTACTATTGTTGCAGGGATCACTTATACTGACACGTACTATCTTTCATAGCAGCTACAAACCTACACACTTAGTGAATAGAGTTTGATTTTGATCCGCTGTGATCAAGCCGTTTTGTGCTTTGTCTCTATTTTGGGATATTGATTCTGCCCGCTCCATACATGTAGCCCTGGCTGGTTTTGGGCTATAGGTCTGCCCTCCTCCTGGCAGTAATCCCTAGAAAGGGTAGGTTTGACAGGAGTAATCATGGGTTTTCCCCACACCTTGCAGCTCAGTGAGTCAGAGAAGGTAGTGCAATCAGGCCTGCTGTCCAATCAGGGACAGGGGACGGGTTCTTACTGGAACTGACTTAAGGAGTGGCACCTCTCAATTTAGTCAGTTGTGCCTCTACCGTGATAGAGGTGTGGTCTCTCTAACTCAGTAGTGCAGGGCTCTGATTACTGAGGCCTTCCCTATGGGGACAGGTGGAAGACTATTCCCCTTACCCCACAAGGGGGTAAGGGAAGAGCAAGGACTGCTCCTTGTGGCTGGTGGCCGGGAGTGAAGGTCCAGGGACATCCTAAAGGTGAAGACCTGAGTGATAAGAATGGATTCAGTGTAAGCTGTGCACTGCCATTGATTGAGAGAAAGACTGAATAAAGATCATCTGTTTCACATACTTCTGTCCCGAGACTGAAATTTATCAGGAAGGGGAAGAGGTAGTTCTCCTGCAGAGATTTCTCCCCACACATCTGGGGGCTGCAAGAGATGGAGGCGCTGTCACCATGAGTACGATTCGGGCAAGACCCCAGAAGCCTGTCCTGACCTCCCCTATAACACCATGCGGGAAACCCAGAGCCCCCTATTACCAGCAGGTTTGCATCACACTACCATGAGTAACCAGAGCAGCGTTCCCCAAGATAGACCCTATATGAGATTGGGTGGGGGTATAGACCCTATATGAGATTGGGTGGGGGAAACAGGGTTACATACAGTATTATAATGATTATCAATTTCTCATTTTCATCCTGTGATTTGTTCTCTCCCTCTCTTACATAGTGTCACAAACCCACCACTATAAAGTCATCTAAATCGCTCTGGATTGGATTTACTAAAGGTCGATATTAAACCTTTAATAGCCCAAATTGCCAGCTAGTGATTGGTTGACCATGTTAGACACGTCAAAGCTGGTTTCAACTGAGTTAATATATGAATAAATTCCACATTGTCAATATTATGTATTTTTTATCATCTGTTTTAGGCACTCAAATGTTGCTTAAAACAAAAGAAAGATATTTATTAACTACATCAAAGTTTAAGTCCTATTCAACGACCTTTCTATCTATTTGCAGGGGAGGTTTATGAAGGGATCAAAGGTCAAGCTGAAGCAGGTTATATGTAATCCCATTGGTCACATTTTTAGGGATATAACACTTAAGACCAGAGGTGTATGATTGGGTATACGTATTTCAACAAGATATCTCCCCTGCTAATGGATGTCACAATTGGGAGCCTATGAACAACCTCATGGCTTTGCCGGCACTATCGGAATACAGATGAGGCCTTTGCATTGAATCCACAGAGAAAGAATGCAGGAAACACTACAGAATGACTCACCCGCTGTGAGCTATTCCAATGGAGTAGGACTATTTACAGCACCTTCCTTTGTTAAAGATGCCCAGTCCAGCTGATCTTCAAGGCTAAGGTTCCTTATACCGTAGTGTTGCTGAGACTGACTCTGTGCACCTTGAACATACAATATACTAAACTGTATGTTGGCGATTGCATGAGCGGTTTGGGTATAAACGACACTATTAAACCTTTTGGTGGACGACCACGTGCTGGAAAATTCCATTACTTCGTTAATTTTACAAATGGATATTCCTGCTAGTACTTCTCTGTTTTAACCATTTAGCCACCAATGAGTCTGATTGCTGCATGGAGAAACGTGTACTCTGAGATTGGTGGTTATACAGTGTGCATTATGGTACTTGTGTGTGATTACCTACCCAGTCATCGTGATTATTTTGTGTTATCTTACTTTTCTCTGTATGTATGAAATATATTATTCCTGCAGTATACCTGGGTTTGTTCAATTTAACCCCTTGTAAGTAGCGGAGGAAAAGGGTTAGAAAAGAAAAACAATTGGTGCAATTAGCGCTAAAAGCTAAACAATAAATATATAGTGCAGAACAATTTGGAATACACTTGAAAATCCTTATAATAATAAGGCAAGGCTGCCAGGAATTACTGACCCCAAAACAAAGTCAGTTAAATCACAAAAAACTAAATACAAACCGGCGGCCAAAATGTCCAAAGACAGTCTATATGAAGTCCAAATGGAATGGAGTGCAAAGAACTGCTTCAATTCTTGTACTTCCAAAGATGTGGATGTGTCCACGGCCAGATCTCAAGTGATATGTGGAATACAGTACAAGCAGAAAAACAAATCATAGTGCAAACTGCTACTCAAATCAACATACAACACAAACACTATACAAACAACAAATACACAACAATAAACAAATGTAAGCAAGGCTGACTAATAAAAGAGCTAATTTAATACAACAATACTTATAAAATAACAAATAAGAACAAATGGCAAGCAACTGGTCCGGTTGGTTTAAAACCAGAATCCTACTCACAAGAACTTGGGAGTATAAGCGCAGTGAATTGTAGTCAATGGGAGGTAACAGCTTGTCCTCCAGTGGCGTTGGGCTGATCCAAGAACCACTCTGACGCTGTCGCACTTCCTGGATCGATTATCCGATGCTGGGGGTGCGCCTTGGAGGAAAGAACCTCTTCCTTCTGCTACAAAGCAATGCACGTAGCCTGCGTGAGTTCGTGGTGAAAGCTCATGAACTAAAACCCTACGCGTTTCGTGCGCATGCTCACTTCATCAGGGGTAGGTCAGCACTGACGCGGCAGTCTTCTACCTCGCACAGCGAGTAACTGCCAGACCCAGCGCTCACACTATTTCATATTGAGCCAGAGTTACGGCGTTCACTCGGCACACAGGAGGTGAGGAACTTGGTGTTTGTTATCTGCTATGCACGGTGGAGTCCATTTATTATATGGACATAGGTATACATATTGCCACACCGTAGCACATTAGCAGAGGCACACTAGTGATTGCTAATGTACCTAGGGATCAATTTCACCTACCCTACTGCAGATCCCCTTGCTTCACTAGCTAGTGTTTAGCACAGTACCTGACGGTTGAGCCCATTCTATAATATGGGCATAGGCATACAAAACTAGCCACACCGCCTACTGGTATCTGTAAGCTAATTACCCATTACCATTAACGAGTGTCAATTAGCCTTTTATCACAACTGGCTACACCCGTTTGACATAGGCAGTCACCTTACACCGCTTCCTCATTCCTGTTGTGCTATAGAACACCGCTCTAGGGAATACCGCATACCAGTTCCCATAAGAACATTGATTTAATTCCTCTCAATTGTTCCTATCTATAAAGCAAAAAGCAGGATTTTCAGCGCTCGTGCTGCAGTTGTTTCGTTAGGAATAATCCCTGTGCTGCTCGTGCATGGAGCGTCTCCCCAGAGGCTCCCACTTCAGAGGTGATCCCCCCTCGAAGGGGGGGAGGACACCCTGAGAAACAGAGAAGAAATAAATGCACAAAAGCGCACAAGGGACAGGATTAGTATTAATTTATTAAAACAAACACATAAACAGCTGAGGGGATCCAACCCCTCCTCAGCTCAATGAATTAACTGCCCAGATATATAACCATACATATGGTCTCTAAACATAGAAAGCTCTAACACAGTAAAACATACACAACAAAAACACAATCAATGTAAAAATAATAAACAGAGAGAGTACTAACAGCCCAAGGGAGTTAAGATAAAAACCGCCATAGAGAGCTATAATACTGCTGACAGGGGGAAGCGAACACTCACACTGAGGCAGAGAAGGGGGACCTCTGATGGCCGTACAGGATCCAGATCACGGCATCAAAGGAAGATGGAAACAACCGCCTCTGGAGCCTCAGGCAAGCTCCGTTTCAGCCTCTCAGCAAACACGCGCAGGATGACCTGTCGTGACCTCTACGCGTTTCGCACCACGTGCTTCGTCAGGAGGTCACGTACAGCGTCATCTGCGCGTATTTGTTGGGAGAAGGGAATCAGTTAGGACGGCCCCCTTCCGACGCCAGACCCAATGCCCTTAGAATGCCAGTAGTATGTTTAAAGTGATGCTACCTCTTTCCCTTGAAATGTCACGTATTGCAGCGGTCACGTGTTGCCGGTTTAACAGACATAGATACGAATCCAAACCTGCAATACTTACATATAACATAACTTGAGATCATCAACTTATATACATAAACTGAATTAGAGCAGAAACAGATATACATTTTACATATTAATTACACATGATGAGACTGTAATTCATCTTTAAAATACCCAGTTAAAACTAAATACATATAGTGCTTTAATAAAAACATATAATGCTAATACATATACCATAAAAATGAGAGACAAATATAGTATTAATGAAAGTAAAAATAAATATAAATAAAAATAAAATTTAAACAGACATTGAGCCAAATATATTATCTCAAAAATGGAGTGAGCTCAATAAGTTCATTAAAACCAGTCGGATGTCTAGTTTGCATTTCATATATCCAATACTGTTCACGTTTTAATAAATGATTATCTCTATTGCCTTGTCTGCTGTTCATTTGGATATGTTCAAGCCCTTTAAATGTAATGCATGTGGGGTCATTGTTATGGATCTCTTTAAAGTGTTTTAGTAGTGGTGTAAGCGGCATACCTTTAGCTATAATTTTCGGTATGTTTTTTACGTTTCTCAAATGTTCTAACATACGCATTTTTAGTGGCCTTTTTGTCTTGCCTATGTACTGTAAATTACAGTTACACTGCAAGACATAAACCACATGCGTAGTCTGATAGTTAATGAAACTTTTTGTGTTGTAACTCCGCTTAGTGGCACAAGACGTGACTGTAGTTCCTTTACAAATATGTTTGCACGCCTTGCACCTCCCACATTTATATGTGCCTTTAATGCCCAAGCGATCTTTAATGTCACCAGATGCAATGACTTTTCTGGTGATTTGGCTAGGGGCCAACATGTTTTTTATATTTGGCGCACGTTTAAACACTATCCCAGGTTGTGAATTTAACTGAGGGCCCAATATAGGGTCCATTTTCAGTATTCCCCAGTGTTTTTTTAAGATTTTCCTGACCCCATTATGCATATCACTGAACTGAGTTATAAAAGCAGGGATTTTTGTATTTTTACTTTTGTCCCTCTTATTTTTATTATATTTCATCAGTGATTTCCTTTCTATTTTTTCCAGTTTCTTTATTGAGGAATCTATCAGTTCCTCATTATAATTCTTATCGAGAAATCTTGTTTTGAGGAACTTAGATTGTATATCGAATTCCTCGACCTTAGAATCATTTCTCTTTAGTCTTAGAAACTGGTTAAAGGGAATATTTTGAACCCATCTTTTGTCGTGACAGCTAAGAGGGTCAAGATAAGAATTGACGTTAGTAGCTTTAAAGTGTGTTTTGGTCTGAACTGTATTGGATTCAATATATATTTCCAAATCGAGGAAATTAATGCTAACTGAACTGTTAACACCACTAAATTTTAGATTAAATTGATTTGCGTTTAGTTGATCAACAAATCCAAGATAGGATTCCTCAGTTCCCTCCCACACAATGATGATGTCATCGATATATCTCCTCCACAGCCTAAGCTGTGGAGGAGAACATCGAAATACCTCAAGCGACTCCCACAGTCCCATATATAAATTGGCGAACGATGGGGCAAACGTAGTCCCCATCGCCGTCCCCAGTATTTGTAAAAAATAAAGAGAATCAAACATAAAATAATTGTGACCCAAAATGAATTCAATTGATGTGAGAATAAAATCAATTTGGGTTATAGGTAATAATTGTGGGTTCATAAGAAAATACCTAGTAGCCTCTATGCCTTTTTGGTGGGGGATACTCGTGTATAATGCTTGCACATCTAAAGTGGCTAATCTACAACTATCATTCCAGACAAAATTATCCAAAACCTGTAAAACCATAGTGGTGTCTTTAAGGTGAGACGGAAGTGATGTGACAAGTGATTGAAGGTAAAAATCAATATATGTAGACAAATTAGAAGTGATAGAATCGATTCCTGAAATAATAGGGCGTCCAGGTGGGGAAGTGAGGGATTTGTGAATCTTGGGGATGTAGTAAAAGATAGGGACTGTGGGTGTCTCAACGAGTATATATTCATATTCTGGCTTAGACAAAATCCCAATTGCAAGAGCATCAGTCAAATGCTTTTTAATGAGTCCCAAATATTCTCGAGTTGGATCTCTCCCCAAAGGAACATAAGTGGTTTTGTCAAGGGACAAACTTATGTTCCTTTGGGGAGAGATCCAACTCGAGAATATTTGGGACTCATTAAAAAGCATTTGACTGATGCTCTTGCAATTGGGATTTTGTCTAAGCCAGAATATGAATATATACTCGTTGAGACACCCACAGTCCCTATCTTTTACTACATCCCCAAGATTCACAAATCCCTCACTTCCCCACCTGGACGCCCTATTATTTCAGGAATCGATTCTATCACTTCTAATTTGTCTACATATATTGATTTTTACCTGCAATCACTTGTCACATCACTTTCGTCTCACCTTAAAGACACCACTATGGTTTTACAGGTTTTGGATAATTTTGTCTGGAATGATAGTTGTAGATTAGCCACTTTAGATGTGCAAGCACTATACACGAGTATCCCCCACCAAAAAGGCATAGAGGCTACTAGGTATTTTCTTATGAACCCACAATTATTACCTATAACCCAAATTGATTTTATTCTCACATCAATTGAATTCATTTTGGGTCACAATTATTTTATGTTTGATTCTCTTTATTTTTTACAAATACTGGGGACGGCGATGGGGACTACGTTTGCCCCATCGTTCGCCAATTTATATATGGGACTGTGGGAGTCGCTTGAGGTATTTCGATGTTCTCCTCCACAGCTTAGGCTGTGGAGGAGATATATCGATGACATCATCATTGTGTGGGAGGGAACTGAGGAATCCTATCTTGGATTTGTTGATCAACTAAACGCAAATCAATTTAATCTAAAATTTAGTGGTGTTAACAGTTCAGTTAGCATTAATTTCCTCGATTTGGAAATATATATTGAATCCAATACAGTTCAGACCAAAACACACTTTAAAGCTACTAACGTCAATTCTTATCTTGACCCTCTTAGCTGTCACGACAAAAGATGGGTTCAAAATATTGCCTTTAACCAGTTTCTAAGACTAAAGAGAAATGATTCTAAGGTCGAGGAATTCGATATACAATCTAAGTTCCTCAAAACAAGATTTCTCGATAAGAATTATAATGAGGAACTGATAGATTCCTCAATAAAGAAACTGGAAAAAATAGAAAGGAAATCACTGATGAAATATAATAAAAATAAGAGGGACAAAAGTAAAAATACAAAAATCCCTGCTTTTATAACTCAGTTCAGTGATATGCATAATGGGGTCAGGAAAATCTTAAAAAAACACTGGGGAATACTGAAAATGGACCCTATATTGGGCCCTCAGTTAAATTCACAACCTGGGATAGTGTTTAAACGTGCGCCAAATATAAAAAACATGTTGGCCCCAAGCCAAATCACCAGAAAAGTCATTGCATCTGGTGACATTAAAGATCGCTTGGGCATTAAAGGCACATATAAATGTGGGAGGTGCAAGGCGTGCAAACATATTTGTAAAGGAACTACAGTCACGTCTTGTGCCACTAAGCGGAGTTACAACACAAAAAGTTTCATTAACTGTCAGACTACGCATGTGGTTTATGTCTTGCAGTGTAACTGTAATTTACAGTACATAGGCAAGACAAAAAGGCCACTAAAAATGCGTATGTTAGAACATTTGAGAAACGTAAAAAACATACCGAAATTTATTGCTAAAGGTATGCCGCTTACACCACTACTAAAACACTTTAAAGAGATCCATAACAATGACCCCACATGCATTACATTTAAAGGGCTTGAACATATCCAAATGAACAGCAGACAAGGCAATAGAGATAATCATTTATTAAAACGTGAACAGTATTGGATATATGAAATGCAAACTAGACATCCGACTGGTTTTAATGAACTTATTGAGCTCACTCCATTTTTGAGATAATATATTTGGCTCAATGTCTGTTTAAATTTTATTTTTATTTCTATTTATTTTTACTTTCATTAATACTATATTTGTCTCTCATTTTTATGGTATATGTATTAGCATTATACGTTTTTATTAAAGCACTATATGTATTTAGTTTTAACTGGGTATTTTAAAGATGAATTACAGTCTCATCATGTGTAATTAATATGTAAAATGTATATCTGTTTCTGCTCTAATTCAGTGTATGTATATAAGTTGATGATCTCAAGTTATGTTATATGTAAGTATTGCAGGTTTGGATTCGTATCTATGTCTGTTAAACCGGCAACACGTGACCGCTGCAATACGTGACATTTCAAGGGAAAGAGGTAGCATCACTTTAAACATACTACTGGCATTCTAAGGGCATTGGGTCTGGCGTCGGAAGGGGGCCGTCCTAACTGATTCCCTTCTCCCTACAAATACGCGCAGATGACGCTGTACGTGACCTCCTGACGAAGCACGTGGTGCGAAACGCGTAGAGGTCACGACAGGTCATCCTGCGCGTGTTTGCTGAGAGGCTGAAACGGAGCTTGCCTGAGGCTCCAGAGGCGGTTGTTTCCATCTTCCTTTGATGCCGTGATCCGGATCCTGTACGGCCATCAGAGGTCCCCCTTCTCTGCCTCAGTGTGAGTGTTCGCTTCCCCCTGTCAGCAGTATTATAGCTCTCTATGGCGGTTTTTATCTTAACTCCCTTGGGCTGTTAGTACTCTCTCTGTTTATTATTTTTACATTGATTGTGTTTTTGTTGTGTATGTTTTACTGTGTTAGAGCTTTCTATGTTTAGAGACCATATATATGGTTTACATTTCTGGGCAGTTAATTCATTGAGCTGAGGAGGGGTTGGATCCCCTCAGCTGTTTATGTGTTTGTTTTAATAAATTAATACTAATCCTGTCCCTTGTGCGCTTTTGTGCATTTATTTCTTCTCTGTTCCTATCTATATATAATCCAGAGTGCCACACGCACTCAACATAGGATTTAACGTGTGTCCAACCCTTGGATTTTAAACCCTATTTTTTTACTCTGTTGAACATTAAAGTATTCATTTTAATTATTCTTCATACTACATATATAGGGAGAGAGTGCTTTCGTTGGGTTCTTGCCTCTATGCTGTTTTTCCTTTTTTACATTTTGCCGGTCCAGTTTTCCAGCCTGTGTTTGTTGTTCAGTATTTTATATTCTATATTTATTACACGAGAGGGAAAAGGATTCCCCATAGGATGCACTCAGCCCTCACGGATATATTTAAAACATTACATTTATTTAATTCATATACAGGGGGGAACCATAATTATTAAAACCTATGGAGCACCAACTGTAACCGAAGGCATAGGGGTAGATAGGAGGATAGGCAGAGTAAAATGCGGTGTGTGCCAGTGTCTGCGAGGATTGTGCAAAGTGCTACTATTAACTTCAAATGAACAAGTGAAACACACTGTGCAGGACAAACACACATGTAGATAAGTGTTGGGATAGGCTCCCAGGGCAGTGAAGCGGAGGTATGATTCAGGTATAGTCCAGCGTTTACTCAAAGATGTAACAGTCTGTTCTATCTATGACTAGTGGCTACCTCCGGGGGTCCACATCATGTTTTATCTACCTGAGAGATAAACCTCCCGTTAGCAAATTCCCCCACGCTGCCTTAGCTGTGCGCAGAGCTGAGACCTGCGTCTCCGTCACGCTCGTGACGTATCAACTGTGACGTCATCACTGCCCGACGTGCCTTTCGTTCGATTGGAACTTCTTCGGGGGGTGGGCTTCTTCTTTATAAATTCCCATATATTCTATATGTGACAGTGCTACCCCCTATATTCCTCCTATGTGTTACCATCATGTGGTTACTGGTTGACATTTTGACCCACTTTGGCTGAACATTAATACATATTCATTGTTATTTTCACTTTATTCTCACACTTTTGCACACTTCTTTGCCAGCCATTGACACTTTATTGGTGTAGTGCTTGATGGGTTACTGTTACGCCGTGCTCACCACAAACTAGACTAGACCCCTATACTGAGATGGGAATAGACAACACCAGCCACGGACACGGGGGCCACGTCCGGAGTGTAGGATAGTCTTGGTAGCCGATCTGGAGTGGAGATGTCAGGGTAGTCGTTATACTTGCCGGGTTCAGTGCAGGAGAGGTCCGGAGCGTGGAAGGTACTATTGCAGAGGTCGGGGTTGGAGAGAGTAGGGTAGTCGAAGTTCAATGCCGAGGTCGGAGAGAGTAGGATAGTCGAAGTTCAATGCCGGGGTCAGGGTTGGAGAGGAGCCGAGAGTCAGAGAGAGCCGACTTCAGTATTCCAGAGGTGCGGATGGTCCAAAGGCGAGCCGGGTCGGTACACAGGAGATCAACACTAGGAGTAAGACAACAGGACAGGGACAAGGCAGGGTTAGCAGAGGCAAACACAGTGCAACGTGACTATGCTCAGCCAAGGTGCCAGTGGCACAGCTGAGCATATATAGGCAAGGCAGGCCAATCCCCCTGGGGGTAGAGCGGAGGCGCGGCCTCCGTGGGAGCATGTGATAGGCTGGCTTAGCAAAGCAGGTGCAGCTGTTATGGCTGATGATCCGTTGCTGCCACGGAGCTTGGGAGCGTCGTGCACGCGTCATGTGCACGTGCCGCGCACTGGGGGGCTTGCGGTGAGATCCGGGGGCGGAGCCTAAGTCCGCGGTGACCGATGACATCATTGCTGCGCGCATGCATGCCACGCGTACCAGGGAAGGAGCATGGACCGCCGATGCCCCACGCATGCGTGCGCGAGAGGAAGCACGGGGAAAGTGGCTGTCAGCAATCCTCACAGTTACGTTGTCACTAGGTAATCATATAGAGGCGGTCAGTTTCCAGCCAGGTGACCGCCTGTTTACATCACCCCCACATTTTCACGTGTTTTTTGCAGCCTCACTGTAGGTAGTTCTCTTTATACGGGTTTCATTGTAACACTTCAGTATCTTAATAAAGGTCCCGGACTGAGACGTTGATGATGTAGTTAATAAATATCTTTATTTTGTTATAATTGGGGAGGAGGATAGAACGTTCTAGGAGTGCTGAGACGCTACACAGGGGGAAAAAGGTAGAACAATAACGTGCTCACGTAAATTGGTGTATAATGGGGAACAGTGGAACAGAACCCCTTCTATTCAGTTACAGTAATGAAGATGAATAAAACATAAAATGTATTAGGTTATACACATAAAATTATTGGTACATAGAAATCATTCAAATCAAAGGAGGGGGGAGGGGAGTGCTATATACTGGGAGGGAACTGCTATTACTAGGAGCTGTTATAGTAAGGGGGGGTGGAATGACCAAAAGGTCATAATGTGTGCACCTTGCACTATACTAATGTGAAAGGAGGGAAAACCTAAATATTATAACCTGTGTGATATAGGAACAAAAACTGCAATAAAGTGTATAGGTGGTGCTGGCAGGGAAGAGGTTAATGTTGATCAAAAAGATAAAGAAAAGCTCCCTATACGCCGCACTAGAGATCACCTAAATCTATGTTAAAACTTAATATTTATTAATAAACAATTAAAATGTGTTTATTGCAGCAGTAATGTGAACCAAAGTAATTAAAATGATTGAAATAAAAACGGAGAGGTTAGCTGTGTACCTAATAGAAACTGACAGTGTAGATCAAAACCACTATTGTCAATTAGAGTGTCCCACAACTATATAATTATACTAGAGGTGGTAGTGATTTGGCTACAATATTGTGTCATTTGAAAACTACTCCTAGATGGTAGTGATGGGTGTAACCTGAATAGATGTGTACGCTCGGTTTGCCAGGTAAATACTGTAGTGAATCAGGTATACATACACATTTGTGCCAGACCGTCAGGTTCAAAATTTAGTGAGCCTGTGGGTCTGTCATGGTGAGCAATAGCAGTTGATGCAAGATCACAAAGTATGTGTCTTGTACTGTGAACCATGAACCATACAATGATTAAGGAGTAGTCAGAGTGTTGTGCTTCCTAATGAAGTCTCCGAAACACTCTGAGAGGAATTAGGCAACAGACCTCTCCGATATAGCCAGCGTACTAGGTGGTAACGCTTAGCTTGCCCTACATATGTTTCACCTGTAGTGGCTTCATCGGGGGCCACAGGGGGAAAAAGGTAGAACAATAACGTGCTCACGTAAATTGGTGTATAATGGGGAACAGTGGAACCAAAACCCCTTCTATTCAGTTACAGTAATGAAGATGAATAAAACATAAAATGTATTAGGTTATACACATAAAATTATTGGTACATAGAAATCATTCAAATCGAAGGAGGGGGGAGGGGAGTGGTATATACTGGGAGGGAACTGCTATTACTAGGAGCTGTTATAGTAGTTAACCTAGAGGCTATAGTGTATTTTGTATGCCTTAGGTACAGATCTCAGGATAGTGATAATGCTTCAGGAAGAACTGGAACGATCTAGAAGAACTTGTTGGTTAGTTCATAATTATTGAAACTGAATGGGACTGCAGGGACCCCCGCTGTGTTAATCCGATGGGCCATTAGTCTGGCTGCAGAATCTCACAGAAATGTTGCAGTGTTTACTGTGAGGTAGCCCCAGATTTTCCTAGGCAAGTCCGCGGATACTGGTGGCTGCATCTGTATACTGATATTGGTCGAGTAATCCTGTGCTAAATGAGCTGGCACGAGATCAGGCCTTTTAAAGCTGCAGTTCAAGCAATATCCTACATGTGTGGTTTAAAAAAAAAAAAAAATCAGTTCTGTATTATGATAAAATACTTGTAGCATTTTTTTAAAATGAAAAAAAAAAAACTATTATAAAGAAAATGTAAATGTATTATGCTATAACAAGCATTTTTGTTTCTATAGCAACCATTTACAAAGTCACATCCCCTTCTGAGACAGGCTCTGACACACCCCTTTTTGAGCCCCGCCCTCTCTCTAGCAGTGCACCATTTGTATCTAGTTGCCGGCCTGGTCACATGATCTTCCCCACAGAACTTTGCATCTTGGGTACTTTTGTGCAGCACTAACGGTGATTTTAAGAACCCCATGAGCCGAATCTTCAGCGATCTATTACAGGAGAACGGCTCAATCGGCAACTTAGCTAATCACTTCTCAGTGTGTACAAGATTGTATTGAGGCACATATTGAATGGGAAAAAAGATATATATATTTATTAAAACGGCAGCTTGAACTGCAGCTTTAAAACCCTCTGTACTTACTCAGCACATCTCTCTGCAAGTATATGTAACCCTGGTCCCCAGCAGCTCCTGGAGACCCCCCTCCCCTGGTGCAGCTCGATCGCGGGTACTGAACAACCCGACGGCTGCTTCCAAGGGTGGGGGCTGGAGCAGGGAGCAGCGCGGCTTCTCCTGCCTGCGGCCGGTTGCCGGGGACGCGATCGGGCCGTTGCTAAGGCCGCGATCGCGTCTCTAAGGTCCCGGCGGCCGCAGAGCAGGGCGCCGCCATTGCGCTTCAAGTCGCGCATGCGCAGTGATCGCGCGAGGGCAGGAGAGCCCCAGATAGGTCGCGCATGCGCAGATAGGGGTAGGGAGCTATTCAGCTCTTAGGAGGTCGCGCGAGAGTAGGGAAGCATAGGGAGAGCTTGAGGCGGCCATTAGGAGTTAGTGTAGGCAGAGGGGAGGACCGCATGCGGCCCCAATGTTATAGTAAGGGCCTCGGGACTACAATTCCCATGAGGCATAGCGAGGCAGGCACCAGGTGCTTGATAGGAGCCAATAGGGCTGTAGGACTGCCCTGGAGGAAAGAGATACATTTCCCGGGCTTTTGCATTAGTCACGTCAGTTGGAGCAGCGGAGCTGAAGGGGAAGGAAGGATGCAGGGAGTGAGTGCAGCTCCTGCATCCAGATAGGTACCCTCAACCCTCCAGGTAGGCCCCAACTCCCCACCAGGTTAGTGGGTAACTGGTAAGGGACGGCCCTAGATAGGGAGGTCGCCCTTAGTGTGTGTAAGGTGCAGGTTTGGCAGTGCCACAGCGGGTAGTGCTGTGCGCACTGGCAAATAGGCACAGCGTGTGTGCAGTGGATGATTTGCTGCGGGATCCAGGTGGCTGTGTACGATTGCCAGCTGTGTGTGTGTCGCTGCATGTGCTGGGCGCAGTGTGTGCAGCGTGTGTGAATGTCTGCAGGCTGACAGTGTGAGCTGAGTGTTGGCTGCAGGTGCGTTAGGCTGTTAGGATTAGCAGTTACAGTTGAGACTGGGTAGCTAGGGGAAGGGGGGCAGGTTAATGTTCCACAGGCCCTAGGAGTTTTCCCCAAGCCATCCCAGGTTGCGGTTCCTCAGGGACAGGCCCTAGGTTAGGGTTGCTGTCACTCTAGAAGTAGTTAGGCAGAAAGCTGATAACGGCGGTTGCTGTTCCCATGCGGTTGGTGTTGCCGTGATCGGTTGCAGTTCCCGTGGAGCGGTGGGACCCTCGTTGGGGTCCACCGGCAGAGTACCTGGAAAGGATCAGACGGACGTCTGACCCTTTGAGAAGAGTGTTGCAGGCCCGAGCATCGGAGTGCTCGGAAGGTATCAATATTATATGTGCACCAACAGGCCTAGAGGTTTTAGTGACTGCGCAGTCACCCATTGACTATCTCCGTAGGAGTACGGGACATTGGGTGGGGTTCTTGGGACACTGGGTGGGATCACCTGGTGTCGGGGAATCGTCCTGCGAGACGTCACCACGGGTAGTGTCTCCTCGTGAGAGGGACACAGGTTATGATGTTATGTAATGGATTATGATATTCTCTATGTTCGTAGTAAAGCCCTTAGTTATATATAATCACTGTGTGTGTAGTTTCTTATTGGGTTCCTATGTAGGGTCATTCTACACTTCCCTAGAATCCTACATAGGTGGAGGCGCTGTAAACGAAGATCCGTTCCAGAGGATTCACCCCAGGCTCTCATTAGCGGAGGCTCAGACCTCCTGTGAGCCTACAGGTATACGCACCACACCGGTAACACTATATGTTCTACTCACCCACACTATATATGAGATTGGGTGGGGTGGAATACCCGTTACATATATATATAATCCCTTCTTCCAGGAAGCGTATACATCATTCTCCCGATATCCTTAATCTTCTCCCTCCTGCCTCTAGAAACTTATGGTGTACCCCCGCTTCAGCTTGGATATATTACAGAGGGAGTGGTGCTGCAAGGGGCATGTAACTTAGTACACACAAATAGACAGACAGAGCCCCTGGTGGTAGCACTCTATTCCAAAATGATATGGTGATTCTTTAAAATAACTTTATTAATGACAATAACGTTAAAATATTGGGGTCTAAAACAAAGATTAAATATTCCAAGTGTGTGCGTCTCTATTGGATAGATGTGTCCAGAAGAGTGTACATAATTGGGTTAATATCCAGTGTTTGGGTAGTTCACTGGCCCTAGTGTTCCTCGTGTAGAGTGAATTGACTAGAGTACTATTGGATTGTCAGCAGTTTGGGCCACACATGCAGTGCCCCAGTATAATTGTATTGAGGCACATATTGAATGGGAAAAAATATATATATATTTATTAAAACGGCAGCTTGAACTGCAGCTTTAAAACCCTGTGTACTTACTCAGCACATCTCTCTGCAAATATATATATAATCCCTTCTTCCAGGAAGCGTATACATCATTCTCCCGATATCCTTAATCTTCTCCCTCCTGCCTCTAGCCTAGCACTGTACTCCACATCAGATATTACAAAGATTAAAGCATCCTAGCTGCTTGTTTCGTGGCAGGCTGGTTTTAGATTGTAAGCTCTGTGGACCACTGCATTCCTCACCAACGGTATCAGTGTATGTTAATGTTGTCATTTTATTGTTGTTTTCTTTACAGCCCATTGCGCTTCTCTGCGGAATAAGTTTGTGCATGATAAATACGGGATGGTAATACATGGTAATTCACTGAGCACTGCTCATCATCTTCATGGAAAGCAGATGGTATTTTGCAATGCTGAATATATATGAGCAGTGGAGCAATTGAGCAAAGCATATATGATAGCAAAATAATTTAAAGTTCAGTATAATCTGTTACCTTTAAAACCAGAGACAGAACATAAAACTCAGACAGAGCTCAGTTTTAGCACATCCAGTGAAACTCATACATGGTACAGTGCCTAAATATATATGTATAAATATCTATTTAGTAAAATGGTCTTTTAGTTTAACATTTTTGGCCAAAATTGTTGTAAGCCCCTGAGCCAACTGCACGGCAGACCACAATTCAGGGGTCCCTAACGCTAATATAAATTCTTAATAACCTGTGTGATAACAGGAAGAATGATTTATAGTAAATCTGTCAATATTAGTTGCAAAGTTCTAAGTCTGATTGAAGCCTTTATTAACCTGTACATTACCAGGAAAAGCACTCTGTATTAGAGTTGTCACAACCATCCTGCAAGCAAACATGTTCCCCTGTGTGGAAGATGCTATGGAGTGAGCCCTTAACCATTTAAATGTGGGAGGGGGTGAGCTTCAATTAAGTAGGAGGTTGCCACCCTCCAATCAGCCAAGACTAGCTGAAACACAATTGTAAAGTATACTGGACACCTAACAAGCTCCTATTGAACCCCCAAAATAACCACAACATATATATAAGCATATGAGTGTCACAGAGGAGTGCTACTGAGCATGGCAATATATATATTTAAAACCAGAGACAGAACATAAAACACAGACAGAGCTCAGTTTTAGCACATCCAGTGAAACTCATACACGGTACAGTGCCTAAATATATATATGTATAAATATCTATTAAGTAAAATGGTCTTTTAGTTTAACATTTTTGGCTAAAATTGTTGTAAAATTGTGTGTCTCGCGGTGACGTCAGAACGCTGAACCACAAACTCTGTTGCAGCGCGATGACATCACAGAGGGCACCCCCAAAATCAAAATGACTGAGCTACCGATAGGACTGGAGTTGGCCTTTGCTGGTGTATGTTCTTGCGGCATTTGTGTATGTTATGCGTTTTTTAGCCGAGGATTAGGGGTTAAAGTTTTTGTGGTAAGTGGCTAAGGTTTTTATGGTAAAGGGTTAAGTTTAGAGTAAGGGGTTATGGTTTTTAGGGTAAGAGCTTAAGCTAGAGGTGACCAACTCCAATTCTCAAGGGCCACCAACAGCTCAGGTCTTAAGGATATCCCTGCTTCAGCACAGGTGGCTCAATCAGTGGCTCTGTCGTTGACTGAGGCACTGGTTGAGCCACCTGTGCTGAAGCAGTGATATCCTTAATACTTGCCCTGGTGGTGGCCATTGAGGACTGGAGTTAAGAAGCACTGGTCTTAATAGATGGTCAAAAAATGTTGTCCTCTATGCATGTGTGTAATAGGAAAATATCATTACTAAAGCAGAAGTTTGTGTATGTATGTAACACACTTTCCCCCACCCCCTTGGAGAATGTGTGGCTACCGTGTGTGTGCGGTGCAATACCTGTGGCTCACAGGAGGTCTGAGCCTCCGCTGCAGGGAGCCTGGGGTGTAAGCTGGTACGTTGTTCTTCAGCGCCTCCACCTGTAACGGACTCTACTGTGTGATATTACCCGTTACAGGACCTATATACATAAACGTATACCTATATACATAAACGTATACCTATATACATAAACGTATACCTATATACATAAACGTATACAATAGCCACACACAAGGAGTAAAACATAAAATAACAGCTTTACTACAAAACGACAATATGGCTACCGGTTACAGCCTACCCACCAGGCCTCGCCCGGCCGTAACCACCCGCCCAGTGTCCCACACACTTGTTCACAGTCCCCCACAGTACCTGATGGGGCCCTTGGACACCCAACCACTCTAGTGTCCACAAGGATATAACCCCTCAGCCTTATATGTGGTCAGCGCTGCCACTGCAGTGTATGTTGGTGCACTTGTGCGTGGGGTACCTGCGGCGCGCTGCGTCCTGCGATGCACGGACATGTGGTTACATGCAGGGATTAACCGAGGCAGGCTAACACCGGCAGCGTGTGCAATGCAGGAACAGCGAATAACAAGAATAACCATAACACAAATGGTTGGGGAATGAGAGTCGGACGATTGTTTTGTCCTCGTGGAGTTTATTTGCTTCATTTCTATCTCAAATTTATGTAACAATTTGCGTGACAAATTACAATGGATGAGAATCAGCAGCAGTTACATGGAGGGGCGATAAGACCACATGAACTAGACCAGGGGTCTCAAACTCCGTCCTCAAGGGCCCCCAACAGGCCAGGTTTTATGGATATCCCTGCTTCAAGATCAGATTTGATGTTGCACTACATTAAAATACAACTTGCGATGCATTCGCACGAATGAGGCAGGTCTGCAACGCTGCCTCTCCCCATTATCTCTTAGCAAACAGAGCTTCCACAGCAGCCAGGGATTCTGGGTAATGGCATGCAGATGAGCACTCACAGTGAGTCACCATCTGCTTCTTGTCCACTTTAACATGGACCCCTATAAGCGTATGCCTGCCGCATTACACAACTTTTCAGCACAGCCTGGGTTGCAGAAGTGCAGAGCCAGTAACCCTACTCACAGACAGCTGTTACTACCTTTTGGGTCTCAGTGTGATGTTGGTTGCTGGCTATGCAACGTGATGCTGGTACTGGGTATAACAAGACATTAAAAAAAGTTATGGTAGGTAATGAAAAGGGACAAAAAATACCTGTGTGGTACAGTTGCACTAAAAAGGTTCCAATGAGGAATCAACATGTTTAAATATATATTTCTCTTCAGCTTCTCAAGTATCTTCCATTAAGTGGCATTTAGGTCAAAATCCTAAATGTGTTTCTTTTTATTATAAATCAGGTGTGGAGCCGCCTGTGCTGGAGCAGGGATATCCTGAAAACCTGACCTGTTGGGGGGTTCTTGAGAGCCCCTGTTTTATTCTAATAAACGGATTGTGATGACACCTCCCACATTGCAGCCGTTCTGCCGCACGTCTCCCAGCTCCACTCTGTGCCAATATACATCCAGTTACAAGCAGAATACACGGAGGTTGTTCTTGTTTGTGGATAAGGACGGTGGAATAATTGAGGTTCGGCTAATTTATGTTAGTGACTAATTACAGTATTATGGGGTAAGTGGATCAGGTTAATTACTGAGACCTTTGTTTATCTTTTCCATGGTGGTATCAAATTATTGCCTTTATAAAAAAACCGGTTATTAATCTCTTTGTTTAATTGCGCTGGCGGTCCCATCGAGCGTGCCGCGTGGCCTCACTGTCAGACAGTTATCCCCAAACGTCGCTGTTTATCATACATTTATACAGAAATGTGAAGGCTGACTCCTTTATTTGCACCGCAGTAATAAGTAATAATAGTAATAATAGTAATGGAAAAAAAGGTACTGCCTAATGCTGAAGTACTCAGAGCAGTAATAGGAGGAAAGGAGAGCTGATGCACTCTGGATCTATTTATAAAAGTATGAAACGTTTCATTGAAACGTCTAAAAAACAATATACACAGAAAAACAATGGATTCCATCTCCACAATATAAGTGATCACATCATTAACACGTTCAGGGGGCGACCGTATACAGCAGCCGTGCGCAAACTGGGGTGGGGGGGCGCGGGCGGTTGCAGAGGCCCCGCGCTCTTCCCCGAGGCATTTCTATTAAATGCCGGGGGACCACGCGAGGTCACTGCAACTTCCACTTACCGGGATTCAGCCGGCTTCTGGTCACGTCGCCATGACAATGCGGCGTCCAATGACGCTGCGGGGTCATGTGACGTGTCGTCAAGGAAACACGCGTCAAATGACTCCGCGGGGTCATGTGACGTGTCGTCATGGAACCGCGCATCAAATGACGCTGCGGGGTCAAGTGACGTCACGTGTCATTTGACGCCAGGTCACTGGGGAGGAGGGGCGCAAGCTCTGGAGCGGGCGCACAGGGGGCTCAGCAAAAAAACTTGGCGCGCCCCTGATAAAGAGAATATTGACACAAGGAAATACCATCACCACATGACCATCGAAGTGTCAACCCCTGACCTTACACCTGCGGTACAAACCGAAGTCTCGGAGTGTCTCTCTGCTATATCATCCTGGATGGCCCTCCGCCAACTGAAACTTAACATGGCAAAAACAGAGCTCCTCATTCTTCCTCCCAAACCTGGCCCTACTACCTCCTTCCACATTACTGTTGGAACTACGATCATTCACCCAGTAGCCCAAGCACGCTGCCTCGGGGTCACACTCGACTCCTCTCTCACATTCTCCTCTCATATTCAAAACATTTCTAAAACCTGTCGCTTTTTCCTCCGCAATATGTCAAAGATACACCATTTCCTCTTTTGCTCGACTGCTAAAACTCTGACTCAGGCCCTCATTCTCTCCCGTCTCAATTACTGCAACCTCCTGCTGTCCGGCCTTCCTGCCTCTCACCTGTCTCCTCTACAATCTGTACTAAACGCTGCTGCCAGAATCACTCTACTCTTTTCTAAATCTGTCTCCGCATCTCCCCTCCTGAAATCCCTCTCCTGGCTTCCGATCAAATCCACATCTCACACTCCATTATTCTCCTCACTTTTTAAGCTTTACATTCTTCTACCCCTCCTTACATCTCAGCCCTAATTTCTCGCTATGCACCATCCCGACTCTTGCGTTCTTCTCAAGGATGTCTTCTTTCTACCCCCTTTGTATCTAAAGCCCTCTCCCGCCTTAAACCTTTCTCACTGACTGCCCCACACCTCTGGAATGCCCTTCCCCTCAGTACCCGACTTGCACCCTCTCTATCCACCTTTAAGACCCACCTTAAGACACACTTGCTTAAAGAAGCATATGAATAGCACTGTGGATATTCTGAACACATGATACATAAAGCTTGGCCCCCTGCAGACGCACTTACCAGAACTCCCTCCTACTGTCTCTATACGTTCTCCCTACCCACCAATCAGATTGTAAGCTCCTCAGGGCAGGGACTCCTCTTCCTTAATGTTACTTTTATGTCTGAAGCACTTATTCCCATGACCTGTTATTTATATTATCTGTTATTTATATGATTACAACATGTCTTACTACTGTGAAGAGCGATGTACATTAATGGCGCTATATAAATAAAGACATACAATACAATACAGTATGTGGCAACTACTATTATCTGAGTAGCACTTTGGTATATAGTGTTGATCAAATCTGCACAAGGAATTCACTACAAACTCCAATCATCATGTTATGCTGTTTGGTTCAAACTATGGGACATTAAGATATAGATATGATATATGATACCCTGTTCAACGTTCTGTCGCACTGATATTGGGACTTTACTGTTCAAATGTCTTTCTTCTCTGTCTTTGACTCTCTACTCAGACCACCCTCAGCTGCCTCCTCTTCTTCCTCCATCTCACCTCAGGACTTTGCTGACTATTTTAAGGAAAAGGTGGAATACATACATCAGAACATCCACTCTGTTTCCTCCTCCCATCCTACACTCCTTCCTAACTCTCCTCCTGCCTTCCTTGACTCTTTATCCGCTGTCACAGAGGAGGATGTGGCACTGCTGTCCTCCTCTTCTCCATCCAGCACTTGCCCTCTTCACCTCATTCCCTCCCATCTCCTGAAACCTCTTGCTCCTACTATAATCCCTACGCTCACACACATTTTTAACTTCTCCCTCTACTCTGGTACCTTTCCCTCCTCCTTCAAACATGTAACAATTATACCATTACTCAAAAACAACAAGCTTGACTCTACCTGTCTTTCTAACTATTGACCTGTCTCCCTCCTGCCATTTGCCTCTAAACTCCTTGAATGTCTTGTATTCTCTCGCTTGCTCTACTTTCTCAACACCTATTCTCTCCTACACC
Source organism: Ascaphus truei (assembly GCF_040206685.1). NCBI lineage: Eukaryota > Metazoa > Chordata > Amphibia > Anura > Ascaphidae > Ascaphus > Ascaphus truei. The sequence goes on along the minus strand of NC_134485.1, from coordinate 430,163,523 downwards.
CTCTACAATCTGGCTTCCGCACTGCTCACTCGACTGAAACAGCCCTCACTAAAATAACTAATGATCTCCTTGCTGCCAAAGACAGAGGTCATTACACTCTGCTCATATTACTCGACCTCTCTTTAGCATTTTACACCGTGGACCACCCTCTTCTCCTTCACATTCTCCATACTCTTGGTATTCGTAACAGAGCTCTAACCTGGATCTCCATTTACCTCTCCCATCGTGCTTTCAGTGTCTCTTCTGCTAACACCTCCTCCTCCTCTATCGATCTCTCTGTGGGGTTACCCCATGGTTCTGTCCTGAGACCTCTTCTCTTTTCTCTGTACACACTTTCTCTAGGTGACCTAATAACATCTCTTGGGTTTAAATATCACCTCTATGTTGATGACACACAAATTTACTTTTCAACCCCTGACCTTACACCTGCTGTACAGACTAAAGTTTCTGAATGTCTCTCTACGATATCATCCTGGATGGCCCTCCATCGACTTCAACTTAACATGGCAAAAACAGAGCTCCTCATACTTCCTCCCAAACCTGGCCCTACTACCTCCTTCCACATTACTGTTGGAAGTACTATCATTCATCCAGTAGCTCAAGCACGCTGCCTTGGGGTCACCATTGACTCCTCTCGCACATTCAAAACGTCTCTAAAACCTGTCGCTTTTTCCTCCGCAATATTACAAAGATACGCCCTTTCCTCTGTTGCTCGACTACTAAAACTCTGACTCAGGCCCTCATTCTCCCCCGTCTCGATTACTGTAACCTCCTGCTGCCGGTCTTCCTGCTTCTTACCTCTCTCCCCTACAATCTATCCTAAACACGGCTGCCAGAATCGCTCTACTCTTTCCTAAATATGTCTCATCGTCTCCCCTGCTGAAATCACTCTCCTGGCTTCTTATCAAATCTCGCATCTCGCACTCAATTCTCCTCCTCACTTTTAAAGCTTTGCACTCTTCTGCTCCTCCTTACATCTCAGCCCTAATTTCTCGCTATGCACCATCCCGACTCTTGCGTTCTGCTCAAGGATGTCTTCTCTCTAACCCCTTTTTATCTAAAGTCCTCTCCCGCCTTAAACCTTCCTCACTGACTGCCCCGCGCCTCTGGAATGCCCTACCCCTCAATACCCGACTAGCACCCTCTCTAGACACACTTGCTTAAAGAAGCATATGAGTAGCACCGTGGCTAATACTAGACACATGATGCATAAAGCTTGGCCCCCTGCAGACGCACTTACCAGAACACCCTCTTACTGTCTCTGTATGTTCTTCCTACCTGCCAATTAGATTGTAAGCTCCTCGGGGCAGGGACTCCTCTTTCTAAATATTACTTTTGTCTGAAGCACTTATTCCCATGACCTGTTATTTGAATTATTTGTTATTTATATGATTACAACATTACTGCTGTGAAGCGCTATGTACATGAATGGCGCTATATAAATAAAGATACATACATAAGGACGGCCGTGGTCACGTGACTACGCTTACCATTCCTTGGAAACCAGCTGATCTGGGCTATTGGCTTTGCATTAGCTGCTCCGTTCAGTTGGGAGGGTTCTACCAGGCCAGCTTCAGAGACAGTAGGTTCCAATCATTGTAGGGTGCCAGCGTTCGAGGACCAAGCTTACCGCACAGAGACAAAGGGAACTTGGCAGCACTTAGCAAGTCAAGAGCACAGAGATACACGCTACCACTGTTTGCATGGACCGGCTTCTGTCTCTTTATGTACCTTTCCAGTATCTGCTCTGTGCCCTCAGTCAGGGTATTTGATAAGGTAATATAAAGTCAGGAGAATCTGCAATCAATCACAAAGTAATGACGGGGTCTGCGTTCTACTGGTAAATGGACCATTGTATAATCCGTGTAATGGGAGGGAAGACGGTGTGTGCTGGAAGGCATGTTACACCTTCTAGAGCGAGCTGGATAAGGCCGTGTTTATAGAGGGCGCTTGCTCGAATTATTTGTGCGCATAGGGTTTGCGCGAGGGGGAAGCATTGCGGAGGTGTGGCCGTGACATCATGTGAGCGGTTTGACCTCATTGGCTGAACCGCGCACAAGACCCGGCCGTGACGCGGCCACCGCACGAAAGGACAAAATTATGTTTCTTTTCAAAAATCTGCCGTGCGTTCGCTCCTAATCGCTCGCGCGCACTCTGAGCGGCCTCATAGAGAAGAGGTCTGTTATCCGCACCACTATAAACTCGGCTTAAGGCCTGTAATAGTGCGCGCGCGTGTGCTCTACCATGTGCGCGCGTGTGCTCTACCATGCGCGCGCGTGTGCTCTACCATGCGCGCGCGTGTGCTCTACCATGCGCGCGCGTGTGCTCTACTCAATGATAATTGCCTGTGTGAGCCCGACGTTGCAATAGTTTAGATGCCAGATCTGAGGAAATCGCGCTGTTACCACGCGACACCGTGAGCCAATCACAGTGCGGCCTAACATCATAGCCCCGCCTCCTAGCCACGCGCATCACCGCTTGCCCTATAGACACTAAACGCGAGCACCACGCCATGCGCGCGCCCGCACGCGCACCAGCGCGCACAATATTACAAGCCTTAAACCCATGTTTTGATGCTGCTGTATTCAAATTCTTAATTAGTCTGATGTGTACAAGTAATCCATGTTCTCAGGTCGCAGTTCTCACGTGTTTAACACTGTGTATGCTGAATTTTACATGGGGAAAAAGTAATTCTGCATGCTCAGAATGGAGCCTTGTTTTTGGCCCGGAAAATGAACGCTCGTTCTGACGCTTCAGACGCACGCACTTAGCTATGCAGTTGAACGCACCCATTAATTTATATGTCCATTCATCTGTCAAACGTTTACATGACGACGAATCTAGCAGTTGCATAAATGTAAAGAAGAGTAAATATCTCATTTACGTGAGGGTTCTTAGCCGTGATTGAGCTGTGCGTGTGACTTCCCCATCAGTTCATGCCTCACTCCTCACAGCTGGGAGACGGGTGAATAAACCCCGATTGAATACATAGTGTCATCTTGCATCTGCACTGATTAAATGTAGTAAATCTGTCAATATTTCCAGCATTAGGATAGAAAAATCTGCAGGTTTGGACACAAATGCCAATGTTTAGTAAACCTGGCTGCTAAAGGGAAAGCATGGAACGCCTGAAACACACTGCTTACTGAAGGGTTAATGTGCATTTGTTTCATTCATATGGTTTTACGAGGGTAGATGTGGATCGGATGCGCCTCTCAAGATGAAATATGTGGTTTTTCGTTTGTATGTTTGTCTAGGAGTTCCTGGAAGCACCAATAAAACTAGAAACACATGGAAGAGTTTGAGATGGGAAAAAAATGTGATGAAAGAGATCAATATTCTCATAATTGTGTTCAGGGTGACGTGGTTTTTCTAATATCTCCCCAGTATGAGGAGAAGACCACAGATCTGCTATGATATTGCCTGGCTTATCCTCACGGAGATGCGGGAAATGTCTTCATTCTTTACTTACAGTACCATATATAGCTGACTTCATGTACCATATGTGGTATGATCGAAGCTACAGTCTAAACACCATTAGATTGATCTCTCAAACAATGCATGCTTCTCCGCCAGACTTATTCGCCATACAACTTCATTGCCGGTGAAATACATAGTTGCATATAGTTACATAGGTACATACTGTATAGTTATATAGGTACATATAGTTACATAGTTATATAGTTACATAGTCGATGAGGTTGAAAAAAGACGTACGTCCATCCAGTTCAACCTATGCTAAATTTAGGCAACAGATGCTTTATCCTGTATCTATACTTACTTATTGACTTAAATAAAACCATAGGCTTGCTGTACTGGGTTATATTTAAATGTACTTTGTATTTTGTTCCCGTTTCAGATGCAGATGTCACTGTGGGTGTCTCTGTTCACATGATTGTTAAAACATCCATTGCTTTTTGATTGTTTATCAGTAAAATCCTTAACTATTGATTGACAGACTGGGCCGTCCCGGAGTTGATTGCTATTGCCAGCATGAGAGTGAGGCAGCTGTGCTTCATCTCCAGTTCCTAATTAACGAGGTAAGTGCTTATGTAAACAAGGTGTTTCTTTAACCCTCTCCCTGCCATGGGGGCCACAAGACAATGGTGCCCCATCGGGCAGCCGTAGGGATACATTCTAATAGCGGGTTTGGCAGATAGAACTATTTTATTACGGTTTTCTCATCACATTTGGGAAAAGAACCTATGTGTAGAGATGGGCAAAATTCGCACCCACCACGAATGCAAAAATTTTCAGCCGCGCGTCAGTCTCAAATGGCAGGTTCTGTTTTGTTTTTTATCACTGAAAATCCGTAGACCCCTCTCTCCCTCCACTTTTCTCTCCCTCTCCATCTCTCACTTCTCTCTTTCTCCAACCTTTCTCTTTGCTCTCCCCCTCTCGCTCTCTCTCTTTGTTCTCTCCCCCTCTCTAACTCTCATCCCCTCTTCCTCCCCCTCTCGCTTTCTATCCCTCCCCCTATCCCTCACCTCTCTCTCCCCCCTTTCTCTTTACCCTTCCTCCCTTTCTTCTCTCTCCCCCCTCTCTATCTCTCTCACCCAGTATCCATTCCCCCTCCTCTCTCTCATCCCCCTTTCCCTCTTTACCCCTCTCACTCTCCTTTCCCCCTTTCTCTTTCCCCCTCTCTGTCTCTCTTCCTTCTAGCTCTCCCCTCTCTCTATCACCCATATGCCCTTCCCCCTCTCTTCTCCCCCGCCCCCACCCCCCCCCCCCCCCCACCATCCCAGCAAAACCCATATTTCAGGTTCTGGACTAAACTGATTTTTCAATCCGATGGCGGTTCCGTTTTTGATAGGTCCGCCCATCTCCTATGTGTAGTTAACCAATGTCAAAGAACGAAATTATACTGTAGGTGACACATTTAAAATGCTTGGGAAAAATAACACTCGTATACGAAAAAATTATCTATGGTGTGCTCTGTACCAGAAGCAGTTTAATGACATGTAAATTAACTTAAAGGGGTGTGCGTTCTGCAAATGTGGTGATCCTCCCCTAATAAACCAATCATTTATAGTAAATTGAGCACAAGTAATTTTTTGCTTGCTCAGATCAGGAGTTCAGACTACTTGTTATCACCAAAAACGGCTAACTACGGCGCTCCCTGACAATATAATAGACAATGTCTAAGCGACGAATGGAAGCACATACACCAAGGGAAAGTGGGTACAGTGAAAGACACCAGCCTACAAAATACAGAATAACAGTATTTATACAAGCCCTTGGTTGAATCTGCTGCTCAACCTGAGGAGGATAATCCCTTGATCCTCGAAGACAGATGAAACGATGGAGGCGGTGAGCGCACATGAAAGACAAGACGGCAACAATACAGTCTTATTAACCAACAGACAGACACAGAATCCTCAGGGAAATATAGTAAATCGGGGGATCGGGGGGGATGTATAATAAAGGTGTAATGTCTATACTCGCAGTGGCCGCGACAATGCATTTGTTGTCGGGCGACGCCGCGTCACCGTCGCCAGCACTATAAGCGCGGCCTAAACCTGGGAAGCACCTGCTACAGCTGTGTTGGTACATTAACCCTTGGAGTGCACCGGGACATAGTCACTACGTCATGGAAACTGGCACTTCGTGGGACCCCAGGACGTGATCCTCAAAGGGCCTGGGTTCTTTTCCGGGTGCGATCGCGTCCTGCGTTCCCATGGAGCGATCTGCCCAGTATGGAGACGGTGAAGTAGTCCTCCTCCTCCTTCCGTTCCCCAGAAAACGTCCGCCATGGTCACGTGACCATTCTCGGAAGCGGCCACGTGACCTCGCTGCGTCTTGGGGGCCATGGCACTGGGGCATCGCGACCCCCCCTGCACTCAAAGGGTTAAAGTCCGGTTCCCATTAACAAGATGTGTCACAATTGTACTACACTGGCAAAAGAAATCACATCTTAACATTTATTTCCCACCAGTTATAAGTCTTGAAAATAGTTTGTACGTTTAAATAACCTTCTTAATTGCAAAAAACAATTGCTATATATCATTATACATGTAACCCTGTTTCCCCCCCAGTTGCTGATAGGGCCTATTACGGGGAAAACTACGCTGGTTACTTGGAGTAGTGTGGTGCATAACTGCTGATAAACAGTAGCCCTGAGTCTCCTCCATGATGTTAGGGGATAGCAACAGGACAGGCTTCTGGGGTATAACCTGACGTGCTCACGGTGACAGCGCCTCCATCTCTTGCAGTCCCCAGGATAAAGGGAGAAATCCCTGCTTGAGAGTCTCTTTCTCCGTCTCCCTGATAGATTTCAGTCTCAGGCAAGAAGTATATTAAACAGGATCTCTTTATTCTTTATGCACACGGCACAGAAGTCAATCAGCAGCTCGTAGGGCCTACACCCTAAGGATGTCCCTGGACCAACACTCCCAGCCAGTGGGCACCAGGAGAAGTCCTAGCTCTTCCCTTACTCTCTGGTAGAGTAAGGGGAACAGTCTCCCACCGCTTCCCTAAGGGAGGGCACACAGTATGCAGAGCCCTGCACATTGCTCAAGGGTAGACCTTGCCTCTCACACGGTAGAGGCAGACTGAGTAAATTCAGGAAGTGCAGCCCCTTAAGTTCAGATCCAGTAGGAACCAGCCCCTTGCCCCTGATTGGACACCAGGCCTGAGTACACTACCTTCTCTGTGGCTCACTGGGCTGCAGAGAGGTGGGGAAAACTCATGATTACTCCTGGCACCTGCCCTTACCAGGGATTACTGCCAGGAGGAGGGCAGACGTATTAGCCCAAACCAGACAGGGCTATACTTTCCCTCTGGTGGAATCCAATGGTCCCCACTTGGACCTAAATTTGCTGGGCCATCCTGTAGGTGAAGAACCTACAACAAGTACATAAAACATTAACAGGGTACACAGTTAATACCGTCATAGTACCTGCAGGTTACGTACCCACCCACCTTGGGATGGTGATAACAATACTGGGATGTCTCCAACATGGAGAATCCTTTTTAATAATAATGTCTAGGGTCCGGTTTCCTCACGGTACGACAATTGTGGTTGACCACTTCTACAAAATAAATCTGAGGAGGGACATTTTCAGAACGATATTCCACTTTATGCATGAAAATGTTCCGCCCTACACTCCAGACCCTCATGAGGTAGCATACTCTTTCTTCAGTATGAAAAGCTGAATTACTATTCTTAGAGCTCAGGTAATCTATGACTGCGTCTTGGAGTCAGGTCTCTCTTTGCTCCTCAATTTCCAACATAATGGGCTCAGGCACGTATGGATACTCATAGCCATGAGATTGCCTATACCTCGCCACTGTGGCTCAGTCGGCCCGGCTTAATTTAGTTAGCTTCTTGCCATGGGCCTTGCCTGGTAGTAGCCAGAATAAAGATTCCACTGGAGCAATCTCGTCATACAATAGAGAACTAGGTACTACAATCCCTTGCTGGATCTCCCTTAGTCTCCTATGGAGCACTTCAGCAGCCTCCTCAGTGGAGTAGGGGCCCTCATCCCACCAATGATCCACTATCTCTCCGTCTATTAATACAAACCGGGTACAGTCCATAGCTGCCGAATACCCTTGATATAACGGAGCCCACCATTTCCTGCTCTGATCTGTAGACCCTGGTGAAGATACAGATTTTTCGGTATCTGCTCTAGAAGATACCTCTGAGGGTATCAGACACTGAACCCCAACCCACCAGACACTGAACCTTTAGGTTTACCCCTAATTACAGTTTTGGACACAGTAGGATTCATTACAGGCAGTTTGTTAGACACAGGCACTTCCCCCTCAGACCCCTCATCAGATGCCACCCAATTCCGCCAGTCCCTGGATATATGAATGATCTAGTCATGGGGTGCTCAACTCATGTCCTTAAGACCCCCTCAACAGGTCAGGTTTTCAGGATATCCCTGCTTCAGCACAGCTCAGTCGAGGACTGAGCCACCTGTGCTAAGCTGGGACTGATTGAGCCACCTGTGCTGAAGCAGGGATATACTTAAAACCTGACCTGTTGGGGGTTTTGAGGACTGGAGTTGAGACCCCTGGATTAAGACATCTTTTTACACCTCAGCCCTAATTTCTTGTTATGCACCATCCCGACTCTTGCGTTCTTCTCAAGGATGTCTTCTTTCTACCCCCTTTATATCTAAAGCCCTCTCCCGCCTTAAACCTTTCTCACTGACTGCCCCACACCTCTGGAATGCCCTCCCCCTCAGTACCCGACTAGCACCCTCTCTATCCACCTTTAAGACCCACCTTAAGACACACTTGCTTAAAGAAGCATACGAATAGCACTGTGAACATTCTGAACACATGATACATAAAGCTTGGCCCCCTGCAGACGCACTTACCAGAACTCCCTCCTACTGTCTCTGTACGTTCTCCCTACCTACCAATTAGACTGTAAGCTCCTCAGGGCAGGGACTCCTCTTCCTTAATGTTACTTTTATGTCTAAAGCACTTATTCCCATGACCTGTTATTTATATTATTCGTTATTTATATGATTACAACATGTATTACTACTGTGAAGCGCTATGTACATTTATGTCGCTATATAAATAAAGACATACAATACAATACAATACAAGACAGTATGCCATCATAACCGGTGAACCTTATGGAAACTCTGTGATATTCTGCGTTATTATGGGAGATGTTTGGTTAACCCCGGAGACAGTATCACTCACATTAGCAATTGCTCTTATGTGGCATAAATATATGTGAGGAGGTTGTCACTACAGTATATAGACAATATTAAAGTCCTGGTATATGGGTGGAAAATCTCTCTATTTTGTAGGCAATGTTATTTTTTCATTTGTTTCTATTATGATGCACTGAAATGATTTGCCTAATTTAGCAAGTTTCAAACAAATAACACAGTTCAATAAAAAAAAATGACTTAAAAACAGTGAACCTGAGAACCTTCACTATCTTAAAATAGTGGGGCCCAAGAGTATATTAAAATAAGCCATAAATGTTCCTCGTAACGATGTCCTTGCTGCACCAATAGTTGTTGCCAGCTCCTGAAGTGTGTCTTTTTATTACACGTGTTGTATTTTCCAACCTAAATAAGTACCCGTGTCCTTGCGCCCCAGGTGAGGACTGTACCGCTGTCAGTATGTGTGTGAGACGGGGGGTACCATTCACTGCATAACGACATGACGTCTCTCTTTGGCTGCAGGGCGCCTTGGTCAGCGCGTGTGCTGACGAGACTCTTCATTTGTGGAACCTGAGACAGAAGCGGCCGGCGGTGCTTCATTCCCTTAAATTTAACAAGGAACGGTAAGAACGTGTGAAGCTTGACGATATATGTATAACAATAATAATATCACTTGCAATTTTAAAGTGGCAATACAGTTAGCGTTTTGGGGGGAGGGTTGATAGATGCAGCAGTTGCTTAGCTTTAAGGAAATTTAATTACCTGAACTGCCGATCGATCTGTTCTCTGAGCCCCTAAAGCTGGTGGGGGCCAGTAGTGCAACCAGGGGGGTGGGGGTGGGAAGGATGTATTTGCACCCCCCAATAATTGCTATTGCACTTACAGAAACGGATTGCCGTGGGAGAGAGCGGGGCCTCTGTATGAGAGCAGCCCTTAGCGAGGTCACATGGTGAGGTGTTGCCATGACAACGCGTCGCCGCAGGATATCACTGCGTCCCACGATGGCGCGTTGTCAACCCACCGCATGACACCGCGACGGCACCCCCCCCAATCAGATTTTCTGATTGCGCCCCCCCGGTGGGCGCCGGTACGTCCGGATTGGCTGCACCTATGGTAATTCCGCCTCTGTGCAGACCCTACAAGACAATGCTTCATATTCTTAGCAGTGAAGCAAGGCCCTGGAGAAGAATGGAAAGAGTTTATTATCACTGTATTTACTCCCGTCTGATACATTGGAGTTTTCTCCGGGCAAGTCACGTTTTTAAGGTCATGCAGTGATGCAATTAACAGTGATGTTACATAGACGTCATTATTGTTACACACCGACGTGTAATTATGTAAGGCACACAAATTCTGCATAGCCAGTAGGGCTAATTGAAGACATCGTTATGATATTTTGAGACCAGCTGCTAACGACTCTGTTGCACCTAACTCCAAATCGGCTTGTAATTCCTGAAATGGTGATGGCACACGCTGAATTTTTATAGCCGCTGCTGTTTTTGCAGTGTACATTTCGGAGTATTTACAAATAAGAAGATGTGTTCGCTGTCCCGTTAGAACAAAGAATAGTACATTGGATTCTGTGAGCAATTAGCGGGCTGCTGATGATAAATTATATTAGAACACGCATGCAGACTTCATACTGTACGATGAGTGGGTGCCGAGTAAATAGTCGTTTGTTGTTCATTTTCAAACGTAAATCAAAGTGATGGATTTGCCATGAAAAGACCATTTAGCATAGGAAACTGCTCATACAGACAATGTAAGTGATGTTCTGCGAACGCGTGGGTGCAAACGCTTGGGTAGTGTTTTAGGCTTCCGCAGATAATTCAATTAACATTAAATAGGAAATCTTGATCACTTCATACCAATGTTTACACTGTATTCATATGAAATCTATATTTATAATTGCATGATTACTCATATTCCAGTTTTATGAATCATCCCTATGTAATATATAGTCGTGGGTAATACAGAGGGAGAACCACTACGTACATATATACAGTAGTACAATGTTGTACAATATAGTACCGCTGGGAAATAGGAATCTCTGTCACAGAGTATGAATAAACTACAAGTGTGGTGACAGACACACAAAGAATAAAGAATAGGATATGGAGAATGTCACAAAGTTGCAGAGTTTAAAAAGGAAGTCGTTGTGGGGAGAAAATGCTATAACCCTGGGGTGGCCAACTCCAGTCCTCAAGGGCCACCGACAGGTCAGGTTCTCAGGATATCCCTGCTTCAGCACTGCTGGCTCAGTCATTGATCTGTTTGTGGCCCTTGACGACTGGAGTTGGCCACCCCGGGGGTTATACCATCTGCATTCTTGGAGGCTATTATAATCCTCCCTTACAGAGCTATATTTTCAACCAAGTCCTGGAGTTGGGAAGAAGTAGCATGGGTAACAATTTGAGCTTTAGACATGGGCAGTGAGTAAGAATGGCAGGAGACAGGGCGGAGGTTTAAATAGAGCCTATCATCCTGATATAGTGTAGGGGTGCTCCACTCCAGACCCCAGCCTCTGACTGAGCCTCCTGTGCTGAAGCAGGGTGGAAACCTGACCTGCTGGGGGGGGGGGGGGGGGGGGCATGAGGAGTGGAGTTGAGCACCGCTGTTTCAAAGGATAGGAGGGAAATGGTACTGATCTTTAGAATAGCTGAGAGATTAAAGAGGTGGGAGGCTGCCCTTGGGAAAGGGGCGTGTCCTTCGGCAATGTAAGTTTACCTGTAACCAGGTAAAGCTGTAACATTAAACAAACAAAGATGCCCAAAGCTACTTCCAATGTGACAAAAAGACACAGTGCAATACCTATATATTCTCTTGAAAAAGGGTCACTTAGTTTAACCCTTTGGCCAAAGCATCTTAAGCCTGCTGCCACTTACAAGGCATGACCGTTAGCAGGTCCTAACACTACCTGAGTTAAAATTCTTATTTACCTGTATAATTACAGGAAGAATGATCTGCATTGGATCTGTCATAACCCAGCAAAATGAAACAGACCAGCCAACTTGGAAAGTGGTGAAGGGCAAGCTTAAACCTGGGGGGAGGGGCCAATAGGGCTGCTGCATTTATAACAATTAGAACAGTGATAACAGTTAGAACAGTGATAACAGTTAGGGCAGTTGGTCAGTTGGGAGCAGGGTACAGAAAAGGGAGGTAGGGTCCCAGGTTCCAGTAGCCCTGGGACTAGGCCAGCTTTCCCCTCCAGGCTACAGTTAGACACCAACTCACAGTAGGCACCTGCAGCTGTATAGGGAAGTCCATAGTTAGGGACCCTTTTTCTTGTGTTGTGCAGTATCAGGAACACAGTGTCTACGTCACGCAGCGACGCATAACTTGTGGTCTTGGATCAGACCACCTACGTTCAGAGCCTGTCTATGGTGGGTCGCTCCTACTGGAGACCACCCCATGCGGAGGCAGAAGGCGTTGTTGGAGCAGACTGCCCGTTGACTGTTGTTCAACTTCACCCGGGGGCTGGAACGCCCGGGAAGTTGTCCACATAAGTGCACCAACATTCACGTGGGCAGCGCTGTCTCACACTTGGGGGTGGGAAAGGCCATTGGGGTCCGGACATTGGAACACTGGGACAGTGGGACACTGGTGCCCCTGCACCCAAGTGCTGTGGGGATATTCCGCGGGTTGGTATACATATATGTCTATTGCTGTTCCTATTGTTGTCATTGTTTATTACCTCCCAGTAAATACTGTTCCCCATCCTCTATGTGTCTATTACTGGGCATATTGTCTTGGGAGGGGCAATCCTACTATGTGAGGATCCTGCTCAGGTGGAGGCGCTGTTTAATAGATATACATACACCGCAGGCTCCCCAGTGGCGGAGGATCAGGCCTCCTGTTTGCCACACAGGTATAGCAGCACACGTAGTCGCCCTGACACAGGGGGAAAGGGGGCTACATAAGCACATAGGGGGCTATGAATAAAAAGTTTCCTGGCTTCAAATCCAGGGCAAAATTGGAGCAGAAAAGCTGCACCAGATGTATCAAAGAATAAAGTCTCCTTGCAAGCAGTGGGCTTTTATTCATAACCCCCTTAGCATCAGCACCATGCTCGGTTACTGTTGAATGACTCCCGTTTATGTAACATATTATTGCGGATGTTTAAAAGCTATATGGGTTAGATTTGCTCGGTCACACTGAGAAAATCTTCCCAGATATTTCTGTAGGCTGAAAACTTCTCCTGATCTAATTATAACTCTGTTATCCAACACAGTCCCACACCAGTTCTTACAATGGAAATCATTAGGGAAGCTGCTGGAGTTTGCCGCACAGATAGCAGGCTGCAAATACACTGTATAATTTATATTTAAGCTGGTTAAACAGGTGTTGTTTTCTATCTGACTGCACAGTTTCTGCTCCCTGCTTTGTGTTATTATTTTTCTTTGCTTGATGAGCTTGTTATGAATGATAACTGAGAGATTGTTAAACACTATAGAACAGTAAAAAAAAAAAAGTGTAGCGGCTATAGCGGGATTTTACACATACATAATCCATATTAGGATTGTCCTGGTCATACATCTCTCAGTAAGGATGTTATCAGTGTTTAGTCAGAAGCAACAAAGACAATACATTCAGTGGGTAACAATGGGAACCCTACATGGCAGGGAAGAGGGTAAAACATGGCATTTCTATATGTTATGACAGCGAGGCCTACATCAGTACGACCAGCCTCACTTTAGTCATTCGGTCACTTCACTGTACTGGGGGAAATTAGGTGACTCATTGACCAAATACACAAGAGAGAAAACCAGGAAGGACGTGGGATTGCTAATTTAATTCTTATACACATGTAACCCTGCTTCCTATCACTTGGCAAGCTGTTACTCTGTGCTGTGTTACCTGCTGACTCACAGGGCCTGAGCCTCTGCCACGGAGAGCCCGGGGTGCATACAATATATATATATATATAGGTTCGGTGCAGCGCCTCCACCTGCGACAGATCCCGCCAAAGGCAGAGTTAGTCTTCGCAGGACCTCTATACAAGAATTTCTCTTACACGACCATGTTATAAAACCAATCTCGTTTACTGATAGGTCAACCTTACGATACATTACATGCCATGACATTCCGGTATGCTGGTACAACATTTAACACGCCACGGAGGACGTCCACATCTATGCGCCTCGGCGGACGCCATAAATAACTTGCGCCTCGGCAGACGGCAACAGTACTTTCCCCCAATCCCACCACCGGGTGTTCCCACCCCGTGTCCAAATACGCTAATCAGTTCTCTCGCTCCCAACGGCCGTGTGTATGTGTATGGGTAACTGCGTAGCCACTAGGTCTTAGGTGATGGAAAGGGTAAAGTTGGTGCACTTGACGAAATACCTGCCGAGCACTCCGGTGCTCGGAACTACTACGGTTCTTCGAAAGAGTCTCTGAGAGTCCAACGCTACGATATGGGGCACTTCTCCTCGACAGGGTAGTCCCGAACACTGCAATAGTTAGGGGGTAAAGCCCTTACTAAGGGTGTCCCTAGCTCAGCTTGTCTCTACGGTGACTCAGGGCTAACTGGGCCGGGGGCACCTTGCCTGTGCCTGGGGGATACAACCTCCCAGCGCAGTATCTCCGTCTCCTCGTCTCTCCACGATGCTCTCACTCCATGCGCGCAATCCCTGCCTATATGCCTGGCAACTCCTCCTCCCATAGGCTAAACGCTCTCACCTGACCCTCCCCGTAGGGCTGCTGGGTCAAGGGACTGCTCTTCTCCCGCCAAATGTACTCTCCTCCTTCGCGGGCTTTGCAACTACTCTTTGCAAGCGCAACCTCCCATTCCTCTGGGTCAATCAGGGGTCACGGCTACATCCTCCCCCCTGTGGATTCCAACGTCCCTGCTTGGAAAACGATAACAACACAGCCATTATATAATGAAAAACACTAATACAGGGGTTCCTCTATCAACTTGTACATTTCACTGAACATGATAATCACTGATTGCACCCGGCTGCGAGCCCACTGCTGAGACTCGTAATGATGTGCCCCGAACTGATCATAAGCCAACCTCGTGGGAGGTTGGCCGGCTCTTTGGCTTCTGCGAATTGGCTCTTCCGCTACCTCCTTGTGGGAGTAGAAGGACTCATCGGGAGTCTCCAACTCGGCCCTTGAGGGGCGGGGTAGATCTGCAAAGTCTCTTTGTGATACAAAGCACGGGCTCTGGGGATTTAGTGGCGGACTCACTGGAGTCAGTGTCTCTGTCATGGGGCCAAGGGGCTCTTTGCCCGTAGCTCCTTCGGGAGATGCCCCCGCGGCCGGAAGGCCCCTTTGAGAGGTTCCTTCCTGTGGATCACCCAGACTATCATGTCCTGATGACAGTTCCCCACTCAGGGGAGATGTAGGCCACTCTAACACCCTTCTAGTTGGGGAATGGGGAGCAGATGATTTCGATGCCATGTCTTTATCCGACCCTCCGAGTCTATTATCCGGTAGACTGGAAGGCCAGGCATTTGAGAAACCACTTCGTATACCCCTTCTCGCCAGCGGTCAGCCATTTTATGCTTTCCCGGTACTCCCAGGTTGCGCAGTAGTACGGCATCGCCAGTTTTAATGTTTCTATGTTTTACTTTGTGATCATAGCGCCTTTTGTTCCCGGCATTCAACTTTTCAGTGGATCTTTCGGCTTGCCCATAGGCCTTCTGCAAATTCTCTTGTAATCTTTGTACGTAGCGAAAATGGTTGGAATTGGGCACCCCATCGGTGGAGACTCTTAACTGTATATCCACTGGCAAGCGGGCTTCACGGCCAACATAAGAAAGTAGGGGGAGAACCCGGTAGATTTGTGCCGGGTGCAATTGTAAGCATGGACTAGAGTTTCCACATGGTGACTCCACTTAGTCTTCTCGACACCTGTTAGTGTGCCCAGCATGTCCAGCAGAGTGCGATTGAAACGTTCAGGCAAAGCATCCCCTTCTGGATGGTATGGAGTAGTACGGGACTTGTTAATGTGCAGGAGGTTCAGCAATTCTTTTATTAGTCTACTTTCAAAGTCCCGGCCCTGGTCGGAATGCAGACATTGAGGTAGTCCATAATGCATGAAATATTTTTCCCAGAGGACTTTAGCCACCGTAATAGCTTTTTGATCCTTGGTCGGAAAGGCTTGGGCGTAGCGGGTATAATGATCAGTGATGACCAACACGTTTCCTATACCATGGGTGTCGGGTTCGATGCACAAGAAGTCCATGCAGACTAAATCCATAGGTCCCGTACTCTTTAGATGACCTATGGGGGCAGCTCTGGTGGGTAGAGTCTTGCGTTGGATACACCGCACACACCTACGACAGTGATGCTCTACGGATTCTCTCATTTTTGGCCAAAAAAATCTATCTCTTACTAGTCCGAAAGACTTGTCCATCCCCAAATGTCCGTGTTCATCATGGAGAGCTTTCAGCACTAAGTATTGTAGTCGTTTTGGCAACACTAGTTGGCGGCGATCCGGGTGGTCATGATACTTCACTACTCGGTATAACAATCGATCTTGAATTTCAAATTTGTCCGCCTTCCGCATTAGGATACCTCCTACATCCCTCGGAGCCTGACGAAGCAGTTCCCGTCGCTTTTGTCGAAGGGCCTCCCGGATAGTTCCTGCGACCGGATCCTGTTCTTGATAACGTACCATATCTTCCCAAGCAATGATCTGGTCGGGGGTGACATGCATTCCACTAGGGTCTCGATAGGCTGCCGGTATAGCGGTGGGTACACACCCTAGGGAGTCAGCCACTCGTAACTACGAAAAGGCTACTTGCTCATCTATGATGGCTGCCGTGCCGCAGAGGGCTCTTATTCCCGGTCCGGGGATCTCTTCCCACTGATCTTCGTCGTTGGTAGGGACCAACCCCGGTCATCTCGACAAGGCGTCTGCCCCAAAGTTTAAAGGCCCAGGTTTGTATTTTAAGGTGAAGTTATAATTGAAAAGCGCGGCCAACCAACGATGTCTGGTCGCATCCAGTTTGGCTGAGGTCATGATGTAGGTTAGAGGATTATTGTCAGTACATACTTCGAACGTCACCCCGTACAGGTAGTCCCGCAGTTTATCCACTATGGCCCACTTAAGGGCCAATAATTTGAGCTTGTGTACCGGATAGTTCTGTTCACTGGGGGTGAGACTGCGGCTGATGTACGCTATGGGCCGTAACCCCTCAGGATATTTCTGATGCAACACGGCTCCTAAACCGCTCAGGCTGGCGTCCACGTGCAGGATGTAGGGTTGATCGGGGTTGGCTTAGGCCAAGACCGGAGCAGCCGTCAGGCTCTGCTTCAGGTCGTGGAAGGCTTGGTCACACTCGGGGGTCCATTTATCCCCGAAGGGCTGTTTGGCCGAGTGGGTCTTCTGGCCCGTTTCAGATGGGTATATGTGGAGCAGACTGTTGAGGGCTTTGGCCCTTCGTGAATTCCCCTCCACAAAACGCCGATAATAGCCGCAGAAACCCAGGAACGAGCATAGCTCCCCCACATTCTCGGGATGAGGCCAGCTAACGACAGCTTCTATCTTAGCGGGATCAGTGGCGATTCCGGCGCCGGACACTATGTGACCGACATACGTTACTGAGGTCCGACAGAACCGACATTTGTCCAGAGAGAGTTTGAGGCCTTCTGCGGACAGCCTATCTAATACCTTCACGAGACGACTCTCATGCTCCTCCAAAGTTTTCCCGAAGACTATGATGTCATCTAGGTATACCAAGCAACAGGGGTTGAAGTCACCCAACGTTTTCTCCATTAATCGCTGGAAGGTGGCGGGCGCTCCGCATATGCCTTGAGGCATGCGAGTGAACTGATAAAACCCAAGGGGGCAGACGAAGGCAGTCTTTTCCTGATCCTCTGGGCTCATCGGGACTTGATAGTATCCAGACCGTAGTACGCTGAACCACTGGCTCCCATGTAGAGCATCCAGGATCTCTTCTATACGAGGGAGGTTGTACTGATCCGGTGCCGTCCGATTGTTCAGCGTCCGGTAATCTACACACAGCCTCACAGTTCCATTTTTCTTTCTCACCACCACTATGGGGGAGGCGTAGGGGCTTCGGTACTCAGTGACAATTCCGGCGGCCTCCATGTCATGGATAGCAGCTCTCACATCCTCCACATCCCGGGGAGCGAGTCGGCGCAAATGTTCTCTGAAGGGCTTCTCATCCATCATGCGAATGGTATGCTGGGCGTTGCGGCTGCATCCCACATCCATCTCCTCGGTAGAGAATACGGACCGTCTTTTTTCTAGTTGCGCTCGTAACCGATTCTTCCAGGTTCCCGGCAATTCGGCGGAGCCGAAATCGAAGTCCAGGGCCGTCCCTGTTTCTTTCACTTGAGTTGTATTTGCTTGTACTGCCTCTTCCACTGAACTAACCGGATAAATTCTTCCTATCTGCTGGCCCACATCAATGGCCAGGGGGAAGGATGATAGATTCTGCACCATCACATCAATCCGCCTAGGGATGGCGCCCTGCCAATAGCGAAATTCGGGTACGAGCCAATATTCTCGCCTCACATCTTCTCCAGGAGTACTCTCAAGTGAGAATTGTTGGTCTTCGGCTAGGCGCTCTGCATAAGCACACCAGGCGGACATTCTTTGCGTTTCTCCGGGACGCAGCTTTGTCCACCCCTTTCGCCCACAGAACAGCAGTCCGTAGTCATCTGGAGGAGGGTGTTGAGCTGTTGGATTTCCAGATCCACGGTCACTAACCCATTGATGGGATCGTCGTCGTTGCTCAACCCGCGTACCTTGATGTGATCCGCCGGTCGTAGCGGTCGCTTCTGAAGATGACGATCATAGAACCCTCGGTATATGATGGTGACTTGGGATCCGGTGTCTAGTAGGGCAGAAGAGTAGATTCCATCCACTAAAACTCGGATCAGCGCTACCGGTCCCACTCGATTCCCATCTTCGAGGGATTCAGCCCCTCCAGACGGGGGCCCGTCTGTATCAGCATCCGTCGCATACACCCCACAGACCATAGACTGGGACGGGAATTTCAGGGGTGAAGGGCTCCGGGGGCGAGAAGTGCCCAGGCGACAATCGTAGGATAGATGCCCCCGCTTCCCGCACTTGTAGCAGGACATATCTCTGGGGATAGCCCGACGATCCGACGGAGGGGACGACCGTCCCGCGGAAGGCGATTTCTCAGAACCAGGCTGGTCCGGTGGTTCCTCTTTCTTCTCTGTACTTCCTCTGGATTTAGCGCCGCCGCTAACTTTCAGTCTCGGAGGGGAGTGCAGCATTAGATGCGTCTCGTGTTCCTTCACGTGTTGCAGTAGTTGGATAAACGAAGGGGGAGGGCCCCGAGTGAGGTGATCTCGAATCATGGTGGCTATTGGGTGAGACGGACTGGATCCACGGAGGTACTGCTTCCGGAGATACTCATCCATCTGGGATGGGAGTACATATTTATAATGCAGCAGCGGGCCGAGAGATATTTGCACACGGTGTATATAGGCGGATAGCTCTTCCCCATCCTTCTGGTTTACGGCATAATACTTGGCCCACAAGGCCCCGTCATCCTCCTTTGCACTATAGGCTTCGACCAGGAATTCTATCATCAAGCGAGAGGTTAAGTCGGGGTACTGTTCATGGTGTATTCCGATTAGCGTGGCAGCCGGGGGCCGCAGACACTCCATGAGCCGCTGGCGTTTTACTACATCTGTGCAAGACCACTCTTCAATCACTCCCCGCGTGTGCTCTTTCCACGTCTCTACCCCATCTTCCCCGGTAGGCACCAGGAGGGTCCCCGAGAAGGCTTTTAGCTTCCGGTAGTTCTGAGCGTGGGTGGCTAAGGTAAGCGCTTCGACTAGCGGTGGCAAACTGGGGGGACTAGATAGCAGGTCTATTTTGTCATTCAGTTTCTTTAGTAGGTTACTACTCACTCCCACTTCCATAGATGCGCGGGATTCCGGGTTACTGGACAGAGAGCGGCAGCTACCGAGCTCACTCTCGGCATAGTGGATCAACGGAAGGGTGGGGTCGTCCTCCCCCAACGGGCATACGAAGGGGTTTTGAAGAGGGTAGACGAAAGGACTGCCGCCGGGCGGTGCGTCGGGCAAGACCAGGGATTGTGGAACGGCAGTTTCTAACGCCAACAGGTTACGCCGACAGTCTACAAGTAAAGTATTCCACTTGGAGTCGTGGTCTATCATTACATCTACCAGGCGAGCTTTGGCAATGCCATGGGTACTCGGGCCAACGCTACGGCGTGACGAGTGGGAGTGCGGACTTGGCGGGCCCAGTCTCGTATCTCTTGACGGGTGGGTAAAGCCATGGTGATCACAATTTAGGTTCGAGGGGCACCCCAGGTCTAAAATCTCAGCAGAGCCTCCAAATGTAACCCTGCTTCCTATCACTTGGCAAGCTGTTACTCTGTGCTGTGTTACCTGCTGACTCACAGGGCCTGAGCCTCTGCCACGGAGAGCCCGGGGTGCATACAATATATATATATATATATATATATATATATATAGGTTCGGTGCAGCGCCTCCACCTGCGACAGATCCCGCCAAAGGGGGAGTTAGTCTTCGCAGGACCTCTATATAAGAATTTCTCTTACACGACCATGTTATAAAACCAATCTCATTTACTGATAGGTCAATCTTACGATACATTGCATGCCATGACATTCCAATCCGCTGGTACAACATTTAACACGCCACGGAGGACGTCCACATCTATGCGCCTCGGCGGACGCCAACAATAACTTGCGCCTCGGCGGACGCCAACAGTACTTTCTCCCAATCCCGCCACCGGGTGTTCCCACCCCGTGTCCAAATACGCTAATCAGTTCTCTCGCTCCCAACGGCCGTGTGTATGTGTATGGGTGACTGCGTAGCCACTAGGTCTTAGGTGATGGAAAGGGTAAAGTTGGTGCACTTGACGAAATACCTGCCGAGCACTCCGGTGCTCGGAACTGCTACGGTTCTTCAAAAAGAGTCTCTGAGGGTCCAACGCTATGATATGGGGCACTTCTCCTCGACAGGGTAGTCCCGAACACTGCAATAGTTAGGGGGTAAAGCCCTTACTAAGGGTGTCCCTAGCTCAGCTTGTCTCTACGGTGACTCAGGGCTAACTGGGCCGGGGGCACCTTGCCTGCGCCTGGGGGATACAACACCCCAGCGCAGTATCTCCGTCTCCTCGTCTCTCCATGATGCTCTCACTCCACGTGTGCGCAATCCCTGCCTATATGCCTGGCAACTCCTCCTCCCATAGGCTAAACGCTCTCACCTGATCCTCCCCGTAGGGCTGCTGGGTCAAGGGACTGCTCTTCTCCCACCAAATGTACTCTCCTCCTTCGCGGGCTTTGCAACTACTCTTTGCAAGCGCAACCTCCCATTCCTCAGGGTGAATCAGGGGTCACGGCTACACACATGCTAAACGTTCTTATGTACATGAACAACTCAGTCGCATTCACAAATTATAACAAATCCATTTTCATCTTTTCGGCTATGATTTATAAAAGGCAGTTTAGTTTGTGTTGTAATGATGCAGTGGACCACGTTTTATAATGGGAATCACCAGCATTTGTACCATTGTATTGAAATGGAAGAAAAGCGGAAAAGGCAGGGAGTGCAAAGAGAGGGGAGAAGGGAGTGCAAAGAGAGGGGAGAAGGGAGTGCAAAGAGAACCGAGTAGGGTGGAGGAGGGGAGAGACAGCAAGGAGGGGGAAAAGAGACAGAGAGACAGCGGAGAGCAGTGTGCACATCGGGAAGGAAAGACGGCAATGTTAGTAGGAGGAGGAAACAGAGAGACAGCAAAGAGAGGAGGAGACAGATGAGATGAGTAGGAGAGGAGGGAGTGTAGTGTGCACAGAGACAGTAAGGTTGGGAGTGCAAAGAAGAGCAGGGCATGATGGAGGAGGATGGGGAGGAGAAACTGCAAGGAGGAGAGAGGAGACAGAGAGAAAGACAGGAAGGAGAGTAGGGGACAGAGAGGGAGAGGAGGAAACTGAGGAGTGAATGGAAACCAGTGTCCACAGCAGGCAGGAGGGAGTGCAAAGAGAGGGGAGGAGAGACAGCGTGGTCTGTAGGAGGAGGAAACAGAGAGACAACAAGCAGAGGATGAGATAATTAGGAGAGGAGGGAGGGTAGTGTGCACAGAGAGGAGCAGACACAGTAAGGCAGGTAGTGCAAAGAGAGGAGAGGAGAGAGTGCAAAGAGGAGCAGGGCATGATGGAGGGGAAAGTAAGGTGGGAAAGAGGGGACAAGAGATAGCAAGGCGTTAGAGGGAGGGGTGAAATCAAAGAGTAATGTTTAATTAATAATCTTTCAGATTTCCTAGATCAGCGTATACTAAGCCGGGTACAGGCTAGTTCTATTATATTTGTGTAGCTGTGACCCCTTATTCACCCTGAAAGAGCGGGAGGTTGCGCCTGCACAGAGGGAGTTGCAAAGCCCGCGAAGGAGGAGAGTATATTGGCGGGAGGTAGCAGACCCTTGTCCCAGCAGCCCCACGGGGAGGGTCAGGTGAGAGGGTTGAGCCAATGGGCTGCGGAGGTGGAGTAGATATAGGGAGGTGGTTGCACGCACGTGCAGGAGAGCTGGTTGGAGAGAAGAGACGGAGTGTTTGTGTAGGGGAGGTTGATCCGCCCCGGCGCAGGCCATGTGCCTGCCCCAGGCCCAGTTAGACCTGAGTCACAGTAGAGACAAGCTGAGCTGGGGATCACCCTAGTAAGGTTCCTGTTCCCGTAATATCTTTAAGACCCTGATCTGGACTATACTATCGAGTGGGAGGTCTGGGCTCAGTCCCCGCTTGTTGTTGCCGGAGTTCGGGTGGGAGCGCCCCGGTCCCTCGAGAGAAAGAGAGAACGGTGTCGACTTACAGGGACTCTTTGCGAAGACCGTAGTGGTTCTGAGCACCGGAGTGCTCGGCAGGTATTTCAACAAGTGCACCAATGGTACCCTTCATTCACTCGAGACGCAGTGGCTGCGCAGTCACCCATAGATACACATAGTGGCCTGCAGTGAGCGGGAGGACTAATCCGTAAGGATCGGACACGGGGTGGGATCACCCGGTGGAGGGTGTGGAAATAGTGTTGGCGTCCGCCGTGGCGCATGATTGTGGGGCGCCCGCCGTGGCGCAAGATGGTGTTGGCGTCCGCCGTGGCATGTTATAAGGTGTATATTGAGATGTTATGGTGTGTACCTAATTGTGAGCTTTATCTGCAAGTAAAGGAGGTTGGTTATAGAACTTGGCTGTGTGAGTGTAATTCTTGCATATACAGTAGAGGCAACTCTTATTCTAACAAAAACCAGTGGCAATTCCCCAAAAAACCCAGGAAACACCCAGGTACATTCTGAATACATGCCTTAAACTTTCCTTAAACTAGCCCCAGCATTTCTGCATTGATTAATGGCCTATCAGATTAACAGCGGGGGGTCCCTGGCAGTCCCATTCAAACTGAATTGGACTGACAGGGATCCCTGCTGTGTTAATCCTATGGGTCGTTAGTCAATGCAGAAATGCCTTAAACGTGCCTCAAACTAGCCCAGAACATACCCAGAACATACCCAGCACATACCCAGAATGTAACCCGGCTAGTTTACGGCAAATGTTAGAATAAACGTTGCCTCTACTGTACGTCCTGTGAAGACCCACTCCCCCGTTGGCGGGAGCTGTCGCAGGTGGAGGCGCTGCACCCGTTATAGATATTGCGTGCAACCCAGGCTCTCCGTGGCAGAGACTCAGGCCTTGCGAGCCTACAGGTAACACAGCACAGAGTAGCGGCTTGCTAGCGATAGGAAGCAGGGTTACATTTGTATAAAGATTGTGTAAAAGTTAGCCTAAGTATCATTCAGGAAAAATAGATGAAAAGCCCCTTTCATTGTTGAAATTGGACATTAGATTCCACCCAATCACTAGTAAATTGGCAATTAAAAGCTTTAGAAACCTGTTTATGAGACCAACAACCATGGAACATACTGTACATAAGAGGAAGCCTCTAGAGGTGAAACGCGTTGAGTCTGCAGTGCATCCGGATTGCACAGTCCATTGCAGTGCGGAGACGAGACAGAGGCATCGGGGCTCGGGGTAAAGAATACGCTCACCAAAAGTGACGTCAGACGCGGGAGAAAGCCAGAGGTCAGAGTCCCGAAGTCAGAGCTGGACACCGGTTGCCGCGATCCTGCTGTGTTTTTACACTACAATGCCTATTTTAACCTTACCAAATGTGAGTGAGATTGCCACACATTACAGTCTATATGATATATGTTTTTCCGTGCCACACGGTGTCTTGCCTTTTCTTATTTTGAGTGTGATACAAGATTCCTACTAAGACGAAACAAAACACCTGAGTTGGGACTTACATACCATCTGATGAGAGTCGAACAGCGAGAGTCGACACTTGTGCATACACTCTCATATAATTGTTTTCACGCTAAGATTTCACCATTGGAATTTTGATTTATTGTTTTCACTTTCTTTCACACTTTTTTCACCTTTTTTTGTGCTCCTCCAACCTGAACCCAAACCCATTGTTATAATACACTTTTTGCTGAACTTTCTACCCAAATGCTGCCCTACAATTTAATGAAACAATCACATTTCTGTCTGCTACCTTGTCATATTTGCGTTATACAAAAAAACATTTTTTTAGGCTTTTTCAAAACCATGTCTAAGATTTTGCAGACGAATTTTTTTTAAAAATTGAAATATCTCCTAAATCTAAAATTAAATATTTGGGGATTCGGGGGAGAGGGGGGGTTTATTGACAAACCGATACACCCGTAGGTGCTGTAGAAAGCTGCACTATTACCTTTTCCCCAGAGTCACTATAATAACTGTAAATTGAGTTTAATGTTGAATGATCTGGGTTATTGGAAAACCAATGCAATGTAAGCTTGACTCGAGTAGAATGACATCGCTTTGGCTTCATATTTCTGATCTGTAGGAAAAGAACTCAACATTAAAATACCCGTTCTGATTTGAATGTAAACATGCCACAGAAGAACATTATCACACCTCAGGGGTATTTGGGAAAATGGGCAGCAACTCTACATCCTAATGTAAGGAAAGGCTTTATAAAAAGCCTTTTAAGCACAATATCCTCCTTGCAGCATAGCAGGATCTCCCTCTGTGCTGGGGGGGGGGGGGGGGGGGGCGGGGTGTAGGTAAAACTGAATTATAATGAACTACATCTCCTCCATGATAATAAACCAATATAGAGCAGCAGCGGGAACTGCATTCACATGTATATTAAATTGGTCTTTTTTTGCCCTTTATAGGAAAGTCATTTTTCAGAACGGGTAATTTTGATGTCTACCATGAATTACTGTAAACACGCAAACGAGATATCCCCATGTTCCTTTATAATATCAAGAAAATAGAGTTGTAAGAAACATTGGAAGATTGAGTATTAAACCAACCTATACAGTATTTTTGCCAGTAACCCTGGTGTGTGACGTCACTTCCCTGATATTGAGTACGTTTCGCCGTTTCATCCGCGGCTGTGAGTTTGTGTCCCTACTCGTTTGACTTTTTTTTGAGAGTGTGCATGTATATAGTTTGGGTTTTGCCCTGTTCCTATAAACCACATTTAAAGCGGCCGAACGTGTTTAAAAAAAAAAAAAAGCCGTGTGTGCTGTGCACGCACATAGTAAGTGAAACTTTTTTGTGTGTTGTCAGCAACATATAAAGTAACAATAATATTAGATGTTGTTATAGACAGTGTTCGACAAACCTATACATTTGCTCGCCCCGGGCGAGTGGATTTAACCCCCGGGCGAGTAAATATTGGCCCAAGCAGCACACGTTTGGTACTAGGTGGCGAGTAGATTTTTTTGTGTGGCGAGTAGATTTTTTGGTGATTTGTCAACCACTGGTTATAGATGTTTGTAATAAAATGGAATCATTTTACGGGGTCATGTTTTTAGAATGAGTCTGCTTAGAGCATGAGTAAATTTGATTGGCGGGGTCATGTTTATTGGCAGCAGTGCAGTGGCAGCAGTACCGGCATCATGGATGTTGAGCTGGTGGGTGGAGCGGCGCCGGCCGCCGCCGCATGTCAGCGGGTGGGGGGGAGCGGCGGCAGTCAGTGTTGTTGAGCGGGTAGGGGGGAGCGGTGCTGGCGTGTGGGGGGATTGGACCAGGGTGGGTGGGAGCGGATGGGAGCATGTCAGTGTTGGGGTCGGGCTGAGCCAGAGCACAGCCCGGCCTCAGCTGCTAGCACTTACTTCATGACGTCACATCCGTTTCATTTCTGTCTCCACAATGCATTTTTGTCCCATTACGAATGAGGTGCCACTAAAGAAGTTTCACTTCAAAAAATAAAGAATAGGATTGAAGCGGGGGTCTGCGGAGCTGGACCACGTTAATTTGAGCGCCGGTCACCCCCTGCTCCCTGAGATACTTACCTCAGAAGGGGGTGCTGGTAGAAGCTCTGCAGGTTTAAATGTCCCGGTTGTACGGACCAATAGTTAGCCACAAGGGATGATGTCACGGCTTCCTATTGGCCAGCAGGACGCGGGACATTTAAGGCGCCATTATGTAATCCTAAAGCTAGTTCAGCCAGAGCGGCTAAAGGCACCCCCTGCAGAGATACGTATCTCTGGAAGCAAGGGGTCCCCGGAGCTGAAATCAATGCGGTTCATCTCCAGAGACCCCCTGCTTCAAACGCATTTAAAAAGAAAAAAGGAGGTGTCACTGTTGAAGGCGCAACGCAACGACACGTGGGTTTTCTGAATATAAGCTTTTAATTTAGCCTCAAAAATTGTTGAACAAAACAGAGCTTATCTTCAGCATATAAACGGTTAACAAAAATATAAGTCCTTGATACGGATGTAACCCATGGATCCCCACCCGGTCGCAGATCGGGCCCCCTAAGGTGTTCTAGGGTCTGACTACATGTCTCTGTGTGGTGCATACCGGCTGGCAACAGGAGGGCCTGAGTCTCCCGCGATGACATGGAAGATAACAGGACAGGTTACTGGGGTAGTTGCCTTCGTTCTCCTTCAATGGTGCAGCGCCTCCGTCTGTAGTAAGCCCCAGGAATGCGGGGTGGAATCCCTACCACAGAAATCCCCCTCCCAGGGATTAGAGATTCCAGTCTCACACAAGGTTCTTGTTAAACAGCAGACTCCTTTATTACTCAGTCTCCCACAGCAGCAGACAGGTACAGTTGATTTACAATGCCACCAGCTGTTCTCCTTAGTGATGGTCCCTGCCTCCACTCTGGACCTTAGGGCCATCCAGAGGGGGCTAGCTTTTCCCTCACCCCTTAAGCAGGGTAAGAGGTATTTGGTCCACCTATAGCTCACTATCAATATCAGCTCTACTCATGAGCTGCTCGCTCTATCCTCCCTAACACTAACTCAGGCTGAACTGTCACTAAATAGGAAATGCACTGCTCTTTATGATATCAGCAGGCACCGCCCCTGTGTCTTGATTGGACACAGGGTCAGGTGACCTACCTCCACCATTCAGGGCAAGTGCTTGAAGTGGGGGAAACCCATGATAACTCCTGGCAACCTGCCCTTACCAGGGATTATGCCAGAAGGAGGAAAGAAATATAGCCCCTAATCTTACCAGGGCTACACGGACTTTGCCCTTTTTCCCAGAAAGTTCAAGTCCAGGATACACAAGAGCAAGAGTTCCACTATAAACAGACCTTCCTGCAGGCTTTCTCCCTCCGGAGCTCCAGTTTGTGTCTCCCTGGTTCAGGCAGGACACCAGAGCACCGAGAGCTGCAGTGTAACGCTGAACTGCCCGCAGACCTGGCCAGTCCCCAGTACTGAGGTGGGTAAGGGTATAACACGCACCCAAAGCAGTGAAATCGTGCCCGGAGTGTGGTAGGGTGCGTTGCCGGGTCTGGTGAGAGAGGGTTAGCCAGATACTTGCCGCATCCGGGGCGCCAGAGGTCCGAGTGGTAAGATCCGAAAGCCGTAGGTCAAGGGCAGGAGAGAGCAGCGTAGTGAGGTCCAAAGCTGAGTCCAGGGGGTAGCGAGATCAAATCTAAGGGTAGCATACAGGGTCAGGAACTGGAGCGAGAGCTGAAAGATACAAGAGAGCCAGGCATAGAACTCCGTACAGCAAGAGCCACAAGAAAACTATGCAGAGCGAGGAAGGAGAGGGCAGACTGGGGTTATATATGTAGGAGGACCAATGGGAGCAAGAGGCGAAGCGGGGGCATGCCTGAGCGGGCCCCAGGATAGGCTCAGGTGCCTAGAGTGGGAGCCAGCCAGGTGAGTGGTAGAGATAGCCTGTAGCTGATGGGAGGCGGAGCCAGAAGTGCGGGAGGACGGCAAAGAAGGTCGGGTGCGCGCGCCCTGTAAGGTTCCCGCGCGCACGCCCCGGCAGCGTGTGGGACGAGGCGGCATGCGCCATAGAGGAGAGGAGCGGCGCCCGACCGGAGCAGGTAAGGAGCCGGCGGGGAGGGCACATGGAGAGTGCGGCGGTGCTGGGAGCCGGGGCAACAGGGACCCGCTGTAGGGAGCGTGTCCCCCGATTCCTTACATGCAGATGTTGCATGAACCTGGTGAGCAGACGGCCTGTTCTCGGACTGACATCTAACCTGCTCAGTGCTGCGCTCAACCTTTAAACATAGGTCTCCCATACATAACAATCAGGTAGGGAATCCACCCTGTCACAAGGCACCATGTTCTGCTGCTTTAAAGGAAAAAGCCCATGGCTTCTAAGGAAGGGGCGGTACGACTTGAGGCCCCTCCCCTAAGGTGTCGTGATGTCAGGACAGGGGAGGGATTAGGCAAGGGGTACTTAGAGCAAGGGGGAGGAATCCTAGCTTCCTCTTCTAGGATCTGCTGGAGCGAAGTTCCACCCACCCGCCCTGTTTTTAGGCATGAGGGATGTTGGCATTGGAAAGAAACATCGGGGTTCTGCTCTGATTTTGTCGCAGCTTTGGGTGTATGTTGGCGGGAGTAATGTTATTCTGGGAGGGGGACTCTGTCAGTATTGGCTCCTGGAGGGAGGTCGCAGATCTCGGAAGTATTTTAGTTGGGGAAGGCGGTACCATTCCAGGCTGGGCGGCTGGAATGGTGGTGACCTTCCAGATGGAATTGGTGAAAGGCGGATGCATTCCAGGCTAGGCTCGGTTGTGGTAGAGACCTTCCAATGGCGGCTCTTTCCATTCATACTAAGGTACTAAAGGAGTATGCGCTGAGGGTATCCCCTCGAGCTTTGGTAGATCTGAGCGGAGAAACCTGGCTCGGTCCCTAGTTGGGGATAAATATGGGATATTTATCTGGGAGAGGGGTCCAGCTCGAGGCATGGGTAAGTCATGTGGGAAGTTGTCAAAAAGTACTGCATGGCAGTATTCAGTATTTGTTTTAATTGTGTTCTGTCGATACCCATGGAAATCATTAAGAAGGGTTTGAATTAAAATATACAGTACATTAATCTTCATCATCATCAACTCTGGGGGATCCTGTAATCACATACAGTAGTAGAGCGATGCTTAGTAGCAATAGTAGAGTAGCAAGCTTTCTCGGGACTAATTACTGTACTGTTCTTTTTATAGATACAATGAAGTATAAATCATTGGAGAATGTTAGGCACGTGGGTGCCATTTGTCACACAGATGTAGCCAACTTTATTGCAGCCGCGGCGCGCTCCCCAGGAAATAGCACAATAGCCACGCCCCTTTCTTGAGCATGGCTGATTCAAAAGCGCGTCCGTTTCTCCCGTGGGCGCGTTGCGCGTGTAACACTGCGGCACGTCACACATTGCAGTAACATTGGCTAACATCTGTACTTCGGTAAGTGGTAGTGAAATGTCCTTCTGCAGATGTAGCAAGTTGTGCTGTATCGGGCGCCGAAGAAGTAAAAGTCGTCTGCGCTGCGAACAGTGTCTTCCATGATCGAGCCGCGGTGAGCCCAGTCTTGCGAATTCGATCACCCCGCCGCGTTAATCCTTCAGTGCCGCGACCGCGCGTGGCAGCAGCGTGGGAGATATTAAACTTCATCTACATGCAGTGTTTTGCTGTTGGCATGATTTCATTTTCCTTGTGTTCATACAGTAAGTGTGCTACACCCTACCGCATAATGAGGTCATCGCGACGTTGCCCCGTACCTCCTGTCTCTCTGCACTTTGATTTGTTGGCCAGGTGCCCAGGCCTTAGCATGACAGCAAGTAAAATGACTGGAACTGGCCCCCGTTCCATCCCCAAACTGCAACGCTGATGGATCACATGAGGAGCAGTATTAAAGGAGTCTGCACCTAGAGAATGAAATAGCATAACACTGTTAGATCAATGTATTTATGGTGTGTGTGTGTGTGTGTGTGTGTGTGTGTGTGTGTGTGTGTGTGTGTGTGTGTGTGTGTGTGTGTGTGTGTGTGTGTGTGTGTGTGTGTGTGTGTGTGTGTGTGTGTGTGTGTGTATTCGTGTTTTTCATGTGCTGTGTTTAGTACCCAAGATAAATATTTACCCATTCATGCGGTATTCATTTTAAATAGTTTTTTTTTTTGTTTTCATTTAAATGCAAATTTAAGAATGATAAACTTTAATTTGGTATAGACCCATTATACCAATCTATTTGGAACATTAAAATACATATTTGTGCTTTGCTACCCTGTGCAAATAGCAGTGTAACAGTGACATTGTGAAACCCAGTGATTTAGACCGGCGCTAAAAACAGTGCTAGTGATTTAGTGATGAATTCACATATAAAGCGAAGTGTAACTGCAACAAACTCTCAACCTTCCTATAGGGAATATGTACAGATTCCCCTCAAGTGGAATGGACGCGGATGGTTGGAAGGGAGCAGATGGCAGCAGGAACACCCCAAAAGATAAAATACAAATAGTAATTGTGCAGTATATTAGGTTAAGGCGACAGAGTAAAATCTTGGCCCTATAGATTGCCTACTTACAACAAGTAAGTGGTAAACAGTGACATTGTGCCAGGATATGTATCCTATCACATGAATTGTATCCCGTGTTATTCACCGCCATGGTCAGGTGACACGGCTGCGCTCTCAGGTGACACGGCTGCGCTCTCAGGTGACACGGCTGCGCTCTCAGGTGACACGGCTGCGCTCTCAGGTGACACGGCTGCGCTCTCAGGTGACACGGCTGCGCTCTCAGGTGACACGGCTGCGCTCTCAGGTGACACGGCTGCGCTGTCAGGTGACACGGCTGCGCTGTCAGGTGACACGGCTGTGCTCTCAGGTGACACGCCTGTGCTCTCAGGTGACACGGCTGCGCTGTCAGGTGACACGGCTGCGCTCTCAGGTGACACGGCTGCGCTCTCAGGTGACACGGCTGCGCTCTCAGGTGACACGGCTGCACTCTCAGGTGACACGGCAGTGCTCTCAGGTGACACAGCTGCACTGTCAGGTGACACGGCTGCACTCTCAGGTGACACATCTGCGCTGTCAGGTGACACAGCTGCACTCTCAGGTGACACGGCTGCGCTGTCAGTTGACACGGCTGTGCTCTCAGGTGACATGGCTGCGCTGTCGGGTGACACGGCTGCACTCTCAGGTGACACGGCTGCGCTGTCAGGTGACACGGCTGCGCTCTCAGGTGACATGGCTGCGCTGTCGGGTGACACGACTGCGCTGTCAGGGTAATTACGTAATTTGTAGGTATGTTCCTATGATGCTGGGGGCATTCCCTAACATGAGTAGCGAGTTCCTTTTGCCAGGGAACATTGGCCTCCGGAGTGTGGCAGCAGAGAATGGCAGGGTAGCATAATTGGGTAACTGCCCACCATTCAGGAGGAATGAATGTAAAACTCTGTGTCTGCTGCCTGTTGTATTTCTCTCTGAAAGACCCGTCGGATAAGATCCTATAATACAGCCTGGCATAAAGCTGATCTCCCGTGCAGTTATTGAACCAAGCCGCTGGAACTTGTAAACATGCAGTGTAACCGTAAGAATTAATTTTAGGAATTGTAAGGTTCTGTGCTTGTTCCCAGGGAAGTGCATGTTTATAGTACTTGGGATATATATTTAAAAAGACTAACAATTGTTTTTAAATGTACATTTGTATAGATGTGATATGTGTGTACATCAGTGTTTTTCAACCTGGGATCACGGTCATCCATAAAGGCTTCCCTTCAATTTTAAGGTAATTTGATGATGATACCAAATGCAGAAGAATTTACAATGCATCTGATCTCAGACGCGCTATTAGAGAGGGTTGGGGTTCCTTACTATGGATCCGATCTCAGACGCGCTATTAGAGAAGGTTGGGGTTCCTTACAAAGCATCTGATCTTAGACACACTATTAGAGAGGGTTGGGGTTCCTTACAATGCATCTGATCTCAGAAACGCTATTAGAGAGTGGTGGAGAGTGGTGGAGAGTGGTGGAGAATGGTTCCTTACAATGCATCTGATCTTAGACACGCTATTAGAGAGGGTTGGGGTTCCTTACAATGCATCTGATCTCAGAAACGCTATTAGAGAGGGTTGGGGTTCCTTACAATGCATCTGTTTCCAGACACGCTATTAGAGAGGGTTGGGGTTCCTTACAATACATCTGATCTCAGACGCGCTATTAGAGAGGGTTTGGGTTCCTTACAATTAATCTGATCTCAGACGCGCTATTAGAGAGGGTTGGGGTTCCTTACAATTCATCTGATGATCTCAGACACGCTATTAGAGAGGGTTGGGGTACCTTACAATGCATCTGATCTCAGACGCGCTATTAGAGAGGGTTGGGGTTCCTTACAATGCATCTGATCTCAGACGCACTATTAGAGAGGGTTGGGGTTCCTTACAATGCATCTGATCTCAGACGCGCTATTAGAGAGGGTTGGGGTTCCTTACAATGCATCTGATCTCAGACGTGCTATTAGAGAGGGTTGGGGTTCCTTACAATATATCTGATCTCAGGCGCGCTATTAGAGAGGGTTGGGGTTCTGTAGAGTTTTACTGTATAAGTATAGGGTTCTTGAACCAAAAGAAGTTGGAAACCATTGGCGTATAGAGCTTTTCAAACCTGTCACTCCTTCAAAGTCTACGGTTATCTACTCGTATTAAAAACAACCTCTATGTGCTTTAGTTGTACGACTACAGAGCCCAATTCTATCAAATTTGTGTTTGTTATGAAAGTGGAAAAGAAAGTGGTGGAGCACTGCTGCTGAATATCACTCTTTGATAAAAGCGCTCCTATAGCGCGAAACGCGTCAGAGGTACCTTATTTGTAGCCCGGTCTACTAATGCCATAAATTAAAGCATTTTTTAATTTGCAAGCAGCCTCCAGCCCTTTCATTTTTTCAGCTGTGCTCCACCACTTTCTTCTCTACTTGGATTCATCTTATTGGAAGGAGGCATGCTACACCTGTCCAGGAAGGTTTCGTGAGTTACTTATTTCTGTAATTGCAGTTCTACAATCCATGTCTTTATTATGTCTCATGCCTATGGGTTGAGGGGTGCTGTCCCAAAAGTGGGTGTGGGGTGTGCTCTCTTCAGTGGGTGTACATTTCACACACCCACTGTGGTGCCTGCATACCACTCTTTATATTACCCTATCATATGGCCTTCAAGTGAGCACTCAATGCCTAAATATACTGCATAAGAAGTTAACTCTTGCCTGGACTCCTATGCTATATTGCACAATACTGCAAAGACATTTGTAGCACCTACAGGGATTCATTTCCCATACCTGCTATACCTTGTTATGAAAGTGGGTCGTAGAAGAAAACAATATTTATTATAATTAATTGAATATATAGTCAACCCAACATGGAGTCTGCTGACGGCTACTTGTCATACCGTTATTTTAAGATGCTTGTGAACTTCTGGTTTTGAAATGACTTTTTGCATAATTTATTGAGAATAGAACTTTAGAACAAAATGTGTCGGAGATGTGGCTCAGCAGAAAGCGCTGTGCTCAATTAGACAAAAAGGCAAATGTTAAAGAAGTGAAAGTGCTGTTTCTTCTCTTTTTGAGAACAAAAAAAAGTAAGACATGTCACTCACCGGTCAATGCCTTTCCGCCGGACCATACCGTTTCACATTGCATTAGACCAAGGGTGGACAACCGCAGTCTTCAAGGGCCACCAACAGGTTGGGTTTTAGGGATATCCCTGCTTCAGCACAGGTGGCCCAATCAGTGGCTTAGTCTTTGAGATATCCTTAAAGCCTGACCTGTTGGTGGATCTTGAGGACTGGAGTTGTCATCTCATGCATTAGACTATAACAGCAACGGTACTTTGGATGCCCTTCCATTATAAGGTATGGAGGAGCAAATGCAGCGTTTGGTACCTTGGTCGTATCACAGAGTAGGGTAACGCTATGCAGTAGTAGAATTGTGTCAATCACAACGTATGTTTCCTGTTAAAGGACTTTGCTTGAAAATGAGACAAAATGTAACAATCCTCGCGTGCTGAAAGTCTGCTGAAACCCCACAAGACGTTGTGTTTGTTACGCTCGGCGTTCAAGTCCGGAAGCTGCGCCCGAGCATGCGGCAAAACGTCACCGTTGTAAAAGGGAAAGGACAAATAGGAATGTTGGATAACGTAGAGAGATCACAAATATCCTTTTATTGGAGGGTTGTGAGTTGTGAGTTGGTAACTTGTAACACAATTACAGGTACCTGTATACCCGCCTTGTTCTGCTGCAGCCAAGCGCCGTCTTCTTATATTTAAGTCCAACCGCTCAGAAATCGGGAAAGAGTTGCGTCAGGACTATTAGAAGCGCACAGTGTCGGCCTTTCTAAATTGTGTTGCTTCCAAAGTGTGTGTCCTCTGTACAATCCATGTGTTGTGCCCTGTGTATCAGCCATGCTATCACACACGTTTATTCTGTCAATTAGGGGTTTGCACTTTTTACTCCGATAATTGACGATTTTAGTCTCCTTTGTGTAAGTGACGCTCACGCTTTAACAAGACATTGAAATGAACATTTAGTTTCGCTTGTTTTGTAAATCTCTGCACGTTGTATATATTTCAAAAATAAAAAATAAATCCTTTGTGTTAGAGACGTGTGCAGAGGTACAGCAGGGAGACATACGTGGGGAAAAATAAACCGTGGCTTTTATTCCGCCCGTAGCTTTAAGCAATACAGTATAAGGCTGCGCTTAAAGTGCTGGCGACAGCGCTGCGACGTCGCAGCAAACAAATGCATTGCCGCCGTCGCGTGCGCTTATAGTAAGCACCAGTGCGTACTATATTACAAGCCTAAGGACGTCTTGCACGCCTGTCGCTCGCGCAAAACCTGCGCGGAGGTGCTGAGGCGACGGGGAGGTGTGGCAGAGGCGTGGCTATGATGTCACGTGGCGGTTCGCCCTCATTGGCTGAACTTCGCCCGTGACCTGGCCGTCGCGCGTCAAAATAAAACAATTTTGTTGTGCGAAAAATCGGCTGCGTCGTCGCGCTCAGTAGCGTGCACTGTGGGCGCCATCATAAAGGCAAACAGATTTGTTTTGGCGGCGCACGCCGTCGCTGGCACTATAAACAAGCCGATCCAGTGGATGAAAGAGAACCTGTGTCCTGCCATTCGGGCTGCAAGAAACACTCAGAAGCCGGTGAAATATTTACAGATTGATGTTGAAAAGCAGCTGCGACTGCGCCGTTTCTGGCTGCGCCAGCGCCTTTGTCATTCAGTCCATTGTCACATGTCAAGGACTCCAAGAACTTTTTAACGATACCATATAAGAACAAGGCAGAAATATGCCATATATATATATATATATATTAAAAAAGCTATACAGTATATATATATATATATATATTTATTTATATATATACACTGTATAGCTTTTTTTTTTTTTTTAAGTTTATAAATAATATATCCAATAATGGGAATAATGTTGCAAATATGGCTTTTTATTATTGAATTCAATACCAGTGCTAATGGTGCTTAGAACGTTTGTATATGGCCGTGCAATGTCACTAGAAGGAATAAACAGGGGTTGTGTCTCCGTGTGAATGTGAGATTGAATCGATGCAGTATCATCTCCTGTCCTCAAGACCCCCTAACAGGTCAGGGTTTCAGGATATCCCTGCTTCAGCACAGGTGGCTCAGTCTAAGGCTAAGGCCCCGCTCCCTCAGTCAGCGCGCCCGCACTGCAGACAGGCGGCGCTCTGACAGGCACAGACCGCGATATGCGGTCTGTAGGGAGCCGGGAGGGGGCGGGAGTGGGGGGGGGGGCGTGGTTTGAGCGGAGGGACCCGCTACTCCCCCCCCTCACTCCATGGGCTCAGGGCTGCAGGAGCTCATCAGCGTACCACGTGACGCGTCACCGCTCGGGATCACAATTTTCTTGCATCCCCTGGCGGCTGACGCGTCACAGCGCGTAGTGAGCCGTGCAGCGAGGGGGGACTGGGCCCGGCTCAGAAGGATCCCCCTGCTGGTGGGGAACGCTCACGCAGCAGGTCCCAGCCCTTAGAGCCACCTGTGCTGAAGCAGGGACATCCTGCACACCTGAAGTGTTGGGATCTCTTGAGGACTGGGTTGGCCACCCCTGTTATATACTGTACACATGCACTTCTTCCTTCTTCACATCCATAAACATAAACAGCTACCTGTACTGTAACTGTACGTTCAGTTTTGCAATTTGACACACAAGTGTATCATCGGCAAGTTAATTTCAGGATTTTTTTCTTCTTTTTTGAACGAAAAAAGTTCTTTCTCTATTACTTGCATCTTTATTGATTTAAGTGAGAGCTGAAAATGTTACCTCTACGAGCTAATAAAATAAAATCTTCCCCCCCGCCCCCCCCCCCAATAATTCTTTGACTGTAGTTTCTTAAATGGTCTTCAATGGCAGCGTTCCCAGAATTGCTTTTGAAATATAAATGCCTCTTTTGTGCATTTGAAAAATATCAAGAGAATGTGATAGAAAATAAGTTTAAAAGAATGTTTCAGAAAAATCATTGTTGACGGATATTGAAGCTTTTGGATGTTTTAGGTAAAATGCATGTGACATATTACATGGTCTTATTTTGATATCTCTGTGTATCTGCAGAAGCCTGTAACGCCTCACCAATCTATTGCATGCTACTGCCTCTAGCAAAAGATTATGCTTCATGTTGTGATAGACTGTATCATATTTTTTATTGCTTTTCTAATTTATCTTGAGCTTACAGTTTTAATGTTGGATATGTTACAGGTGTTTGTGCTGTTGAAACGTTGACCTTGGGGTTTGCTTGTCCTATATATCTGTTCCATGTTGCTGTTGAAACTTTGACCTTGGGGTTTGCTTGTGCTATGTAACCGTTCCATGTTATACATATAAATCTCAATATTACTTTCTCTTGGGAACATCCTCTATTACTCTCCTAATTTACTCAGCTCAACTATTATTACATTTTTCTTTATTAATAATAAAAAGAACATTTGTTCAAATACCTTTCTAGTTACCCCCCACAGCAATATGTATTAAAATATAGCGGAAAATATCCAACCTATTGTGTTCACACTGCTACATTTAATCTAAATCTGACAATTACCACCAATTTGATCAATTCCTGCACAAAATATCTTCGGTGGGGAACGCCTAAGACCACAATTTGCCTTGTACTGCCTTGGGTTTACTTATTGGTAAAAATGGGAAAATGTATCATTCACATCATGGCACAAAGAATGATATACTGTAATTGTTTCAGGGAGCACATCACCCGTCATGACATGTTTGATGGAACATTCTGTCAAGCTATCGAGCTATTGTCAGGGGCAAGTTTTTAAGACAAATGTCAGCACGCCTGGGGGTCTCCGAATACATGCTGAGATATCAGTTTCCATAGAAATTGAACTAGTTTATCATCCATAGTGATTGAGGCACATTCACGAGGGAGCTTGGAAACACTTACTGTACACATCCCTTGCTTTTGTTGTTCATACTGTTCTGTAGGTTTGAATACATTAGGCCACATTTGCTGTGTGAGGGGGCTCTGGGAATGTATCAGTGTCTTTTTATACATGCTAAATAGTTTATGCAGGTGTATAATTGGAGATGCTGTATATACTGTACAGTGCGTGCGCTTGATCACAAGACAATGTATGGAGAAAAACATTTTTATATTCACTTTATAATCGCATGTTTTTTTTGTCCGAGCGCCTTTCCAGGAAAATACCACAAGGTACTAATTCCTTTCATTGCTGGTGTTTTTACGCTGGACGTCACACTGATGACCTATCGCACAATGTGTTGCGTATTTCCAGTATATATGTAGTTGCGTATCTGACGCATTCTGTTGGCGCACACCAGCTGTACGTGCTTCTGTAGGACACACACTCCTTCTTTTTGTTAATCTGACTAACAATCGGGTTTCCATTTTTCTTAGTCTACCTGGTAACTACACTAGTAGCCACCAAAGCATGTCTCTGCCAAGCGCAGTTTCCGATAATCGGGCCAATTCAGGGTCATCCAACGGTAAACCAACCAAACGGAAATCATCCTACAGTACGTGCAACCATTTGGTTGTTCTGGTGACTGCGTTGGTACAGACAAGATACAGCCCTCTTATACACACCGTAGGGATGCTTTGTGCTGCCATTACATTTTAACTAATGTGGCATCTAGTGTGGTATGCTGCTTACAAAATTGTGTAACAACATTTTAATCTGGAAGGATGTTACCACATACAACTCAAACCCTGGGTGTGAAAAAAAACAAACACTTGAGATGGTACAGTATATGACAAATCATTGCAATATATTGTATTCTGTGATAAAAGTCTAACTATATTTGCGTGTCTGCATCATTTGATCATCGATACCCCACATTGTAGCGAGATGAATCAGAACCTCGGTCTTTAGAATGGGAAAATATCAGAAATGGAATATCACTTTAGATTACCAATTAGAAAGAACAGCATCAATTCTGTGCATCGTTAGGGATCTGGGTACTATGTGAAATATGTCATTTATTTAGGAGACTACTTAGTGGTGAATGACCTAATTGGTAGTCTGTAATGTGTCATATGCCGTGTTATGGTCACACTGTACGGGGGGGCTGCTTTTAGTACAGTTTCTTAGTGAAATGAAACCACCCTGTTATAGAAATGCATGGTAGCAACGATAAGGCACGCTAACACCATATACTGGCCATACCTGGTCTTCTGCAAGGCGTCTTCTAGACGACGTCTTCTGAAAAATGAGTTATCTGACTGCATGTTTCTGTCTCTCTATCTTTATCAGCACAATTTTACCAAAAGTGCAGACACATGTTCCATTTGAACTTTTCAGTCAGGGGGTCATAGGAGGGAAGACCCTCTACTCTGAAAATGAGCTGGTGACATATCCATTAACCCCTTCAATACTAGAGGAACCTGCTACAAAGCGATTTGAACCCTTTGATGGTTTACATTTGGTTCTTAGTGTGACTGCAACATCAAGGTGTTGGGGTGTGTCCCATGTGCCTAGTGAGAGCAGGCGCTCCGCGTAATACGTTCGCTGGTATGGCTGTGACTTTTTTTTAGTAAATATGGCCGGAATATAAAACCTTCCCCTTGATGAACTTTATCCAGAACACGTCTTGTAGAAGCTATGAGACCTATTATGGAACTTAAATCAAATTAAAAAAAAAAAAACATCTCGTGGTCCATACGAAAGTGTGAAATAGCAAGTGGAGACAAGCAGAGCACGAGCATACAGTATGGCAAGTATAGGACCCAGAGGGGGATCACATGAAGAAAAAAAGTGAAGGCTTTATTGGATCATACAAGACCCCCAACGAGGTAAAATGCACACCTACGCGTTTCAGGCCTGCTGCCGTTTATCAAGGTGTATACGGAAGTGTAGTTCATCTGCGTGTGTGTGTGTGTGTGTGTGTGTGTGTGTGTGTGTGTGTGTGTGTGTGTGTGTGTGTGTGTGTGTGTGTGTGTGTGTGTGTGTGTGTGTGTGTGTATACAGTACGTATGTATGCCTTTCAACTACCTCCAAACAATGAGCAATTGTGCTAGTAGTTATGTTTTTCTTCTCCCAAGACCAATCATTTTTGGGTTAGCCCTAAAGGTCCATGCGTCGGTGGCGTCCGCATGAGGTCTGGTGTTACAGTAGTCAGCGGTTGTAGCGTCCACATCCTCACAGCAGCAAAGGCAGCAGATACGTTTGTATTATTCACGGCTACTCATAGCCTGTCTCTGGTGCTCACTTTCTGTGATCCCTGGGTACTATTTGCAACATAGTTGTATTACTGTGTACTCAGCCTGCTACTTTAGTGTGTTACACATCACACTGAGCGGCTGTCTGTGGCTGTGTTACTGTGTACTCAGCCTGCTACGTTAGTGTGTTACACATCACACTGAGCGGCTGTCTGTGGTTGTGTTACTGTGTACTCAGCCTGCTACGTTAGTGTGTTACACATCACACTGAGCTGCTGTCTGTGGTTGTGTTACTGTGTACTCAGCCTGCTACTTTAGTGTGTTACACATCACACTGAGCGGCTGTCTGTGGCTGTGTTACTGTGTACTCAGCCTGCTACGTTAGTGTGTTACACATCACACTGAGCGGCTGTCTGTGGTTGTATTACTGTGTACTCAGCCTGCTACTTTAGTGTGTTACACATCACACTGAGCGGCTGTCTGTGGCTGTGTTACTGTGTACTCAGCCTGCTACGTTAGTGTGTTACACATCACACTGAGCTGCTGTCTGTGGCTGTATTACTGTGTACTCAGCCTGCTACGTTAGTGTGTTACACATCACACTGAGCGGCTGTCTGTGGTTGTGTTACTGTGTACTCAGCCTGCTACGTTAGTGTGTTACACATCACACTGAGCTGCTGTCTGTGGTTGTGTTACTGTGTACTCAGCCTGCTACGTTAGTGTGTTACACATCACACTGAGCTGCTGTCTGTGGCTGTGTTACTGTGTACTCAGCCTGCTACGTTAGTGTGTTACACATCACACTGAGCTGCTGTCTGTGGCTGTATTACTGTGTACTCAGCCTGCTACGTTAGTGTGTTACACATCACACTGAGCGGCTGTCTGTGGTTGTGTTACTGTGTACTCAGCCTGCTACGTTAGTGTGTTACACATCACACTGAGCTGCTGTCTGTGGTTGTGTTACTGTGTACTCAGCCTGCTACTTTAGTGTGTTACACATCACACTGAGCGGCTGTCTGTGGCTGTGTTACTGTGTACTCAGCCTGCTACGTTAGTGTGTTACACATCACACTGAGCTGCTGTCTGTGGCTGTGTTACTGTGTACTCAGCCTGCTACGTTAGTGTGTTACACATCACACTGAGCGGCTGTCTGTGGTTGTATTACTGTGTACTCAGCCTGCTACGTTAGTGTGTTACACATCACACTGAGCTGCTGTCTGTGGCTGTATTACTGTGTACTCAGCCTGCTACGTTAGTGTGTTACACATCACACTGAGCGGCTGTCTGTGGTTGTGTTACTGTGTACTCAGCCTGCTACGTTAGTGTGTTACACATCACACTGAGCTGCTGTCTGTGGTTGTGTTACTGTGTACTCAGCCTGCTACTTTAGTGTGTTACACATCACACTGAGCGGCTGTCTGTGGCTGTGTTACTGTGTACTCAGCCTGCTACTTTAGAGTGTTACACATCACACTGAGCTGCTGTCTGTGGCTGTGTTACTGTGTACTCAGCCTGCTACTTTAGTGTGTTACACATCACACTGAGCGGCTGTCTGTGGTTGTGTTACTGTGTACTCAGCCTGCTACGTTAGTGTGTTACACATCACACTGAGCTGCTGTCTGTGGCTGTATTACTGTGTACTCAGCCTGCTACTTTAGTGTGTTACACATCACACTGAGCTGCTGTCTGTGGTTGTGTTACTGTGTACTCAGCCTGCTACGTTAGTGTGTTACACATCACACTGAGCGGCTGTCTGTGGTTGTGTTACTGTGTACTCAGCCTGCTACTTTAGTGTGTTACACATCACACTGAGCGGCTGTCTGTGGTTGTGTTACTGTGTACTCAGCCTGCTACTTTAGTGTGTTACACATCACACTGAGCGGCTGTCTGTGGCTGTGTTACTGTGTACTCAGCCTGCTACTTTAGTGTGTTACACATCACACTGAGCTGCTGTCTGTGGTTGTGTTACTGTGTACTCAGCCTGCTACGTTAGTGTGTTACACATCACACTGAGCGGCTGTCTGTGGTTGTGTTACTGTGTACTCAGCCTGCTACTTTAGTGTGTTACACATCACACTGAGCGGCTGTCTGTGGTTGTGTTACTGTGTACTCAGCCTGCTACGTTAGTGTGTTACACATCACACTGAGCGGCTGTCTGTGGTTGTGTTACTGTGTACTCAGCCTGCTACGTTAGTGTGTTACACATCACACTGAGCTGCTGTCTGTGGTTGTGTTACTGTGTACTCAGCCTGCTACTTTAGTGTGTTACACATCACACTGAGCTGCTGTCTGTGGCTGTATTACTGTGTACTCAGCCTGCTACTTTAGTGTGTTACACATCACACTGAGCTGCTGTCTGTGGTTGTGTTACTGTGTACTCAGCCTGCTACTTTAGTGTGTTACACATCACACTGAGCGGCTGTCTGTGGTTGTGTTACTGTGTACTCAGCCTGCTACTTTAGTGTGTTACACATCACACTGAGCTGCTGTCTGTGGCTGTATTACTGTGTACTCAGCCTGCTACTTTAGTGTGTTACACATCACACTGAGCTGCTGTCTGTGGTTGTGTTACTGTGTACTCAGCCTGCTACTTTAGTGTGTTACACATCACACTGAGCGGCTGTCTGTGGTTGTGTTACTGTGTACTCAGCCTGCTACGTTAGTGTGTTACACATCACACTGAGCGGCTGTCTGTGGTTGTATTACTGTGTACTCAGCCTGCTACTTTAGTGTGTTACACATCACACTGAGCTGCTGTCTGTGGTTGTGTTACTGTGTACTCAGCCTGCTACGTTAGTGTGTTACACATCACACTGAGCGGCTGTCTGTGGTTGTGTTACTGTGTACTCAGCCTGCTACGTTAGTGTGTTACACATCACACTGAGCTGCTGTCTGTGGTTGTGTTACTGTGTACTCAGCCTGCTACTTTAGTGTGTTACACATCACACTGAGCTGCTGTCTGTGGTTGTGTTACTGTGTACTCAGCCTGCTACTTTAGTGTGTTACACATCACACTGAGCGGCTGTCTGTGGTTGTGTTACTGTGTACTCAGCCTGCTACTTTAGTGTGTTACACATCACACTGAGCTGCTGTCTGTGGTTGTGTTACTGTGTACTCAGCCTGCTACGTTAGTGTGTTACACATCACACTGAGCGGCTGTCTGTGGTTGTGTTACTGTGTACTCAGCCTGCTACTTTAGTGTGTTACACATCACACTGAGCGGCTGTCTGTGGTTGTGTTACTGTGTACTCAGCCTGCTACTTTAGTGTGTTACACATCACACTGAGCTGCTGTCTGTGGTTGTGTTACTGTGTACTCAGCCTGCTACTTTAGTGTGTTACACATCACACTGAGCGGCTGTCTGTGGTTGTATTACTGTGTACTCAGCCTGCTACTTTAGTGTGTTACACATCACACTG
Source organism: Ascaphus truei (assembly GCF_040206685.1). Taxonomy (NCBI): domain Eukaryota; kingdom Metazoa; phylum Chordata; class Amphibia; order Anura; family Ascaphidae; genus Ascaphus; species Ascaphus truei. The sequence continues at coordinate 430,120,529 of NC_134485.1, read as the reverse complement.
AGCTGCTGTCTGTGGTTGTGTTACTGTGTACTCAGCCTGCTACTTTAGTGTGTTACACATCACACTGAGCGGCTGTCTGTGGTTGTGTTACTGTGTACTCAGCCTGCTACTTTAGTGTGTTACACATCACACTGAGCTGCTGTCTGTGGTTGTATTACTGTGTACTCAGCCTGCTACTTTAGTGTGTTACACATCACACTGAGCTGCTGCCTGTGGTTGTATTACTGTGTACTCAGCCTGCTACGTTAGTGTGTTACACATCACACTGAGCGGCTGTCTGTGGTTGTGTTACTGTGTACTCAGCCTGCTACTTTAGTGTGTTACACATCACACTGAGCTGCTGTCTGTGGTTGTATTACTGTGTTCTCAGCCTGCTACTTTAGTGTGTTACACATCACACTGAGCGGCTGTCTGTGGTTGTATTACTGTGTACTCAGCCTGCTACGTTAGTGTGTTACACATCACACTGAGCTGCTGTCTGTGGTTGTGTTACTGTGTACTCAGCCTGCTACGTTAGTGTGTTACACATCACACTGAGCTGCTGTCTGTGGTTGTATTACTGTGTTCTCAGCCTGCTACTTTAGTGTGTTACACATCACACTGAGCTGCTGTCTGTGGTTGTGTTACTGTGTACTCAGCCTGCTACTTTAGTGTGTTACACATCACACTGAGCTGCTGCCTGTGGTTGTGTTACTGTGTACTCAGCCTGCTACGTTAGTGTGTTACACATCACACTGAGCGGCTGTCTGTGGTTGTGTTACTGTGTACTCAGCCTGCTACGTTAGTGTGTTACACATCACACTGAGCGGCTGTCTGTGGTTGTGTTACTGTGTACTCAGCCTGCTACTTTAGTGTGTTACACATCGCACTGAGCTGCTGTCTGTGGCTGTATTACTGTGTACTCAGCCTGCTACGTTAGTGTGTTACACATCACACTGAGCGGCTGTCTGTGGTTGTGTTACTGTGTACTCAGCCTGCTACTTTAGTGTGTTACACATCACACTGAGCGGCTGTCTGTGGTTGTGTTACTGTGTACTCAGCCTGCTACTTTAGTGTGTTACACATCACACTGAGCGGCTGTCTGTGGTTGTGTTACTGTGTACTCAGCCTGCTACGTTAGTGTGTTACACATCACACTGAGCGGCTGTCTGTGGTTGTGTTACTGTGTACTCAGCCTGCTACTTTAGTGTGTTACACATCACACTGAGCTGCTGTCTGTGGTTGTGTTACTGTGTACTCAGCCTGCTACTTTAGTGTGTTACACATCACACTGAGCTGCTGTCTATGGTTGTATTATTGTGTACTCAGCCTGCTACGTTAGTGTGTTACACATCACACTGAGCTGCTGTCTGTGGTTGTATTACTGTGTACTCAGCCTGCTACTTTAGTGTGTTACACATCACACTGAGCTGCTGTCTGTGGTTGTGTTACTGTGTACTCAGCCTGCTACTTTAGTGTGTTACACATCACACTGAGCTGCTGTCTGTGGTTGTGTTACTGTGTACTCAGCCTGCTACTTTAGTGTGTTACACATCACACTGAGCTGCTGTCTGTGGTTGTGTTACTGTGTACTCAGCCTGCTACTTTAGTGTGTTACACATCACACTGAGCTGCTGTCTGTGGTTGTATTACTGTGTTCTCAGCCTGCTACGTTAGTGTGTTACACATCACACTGAGCTGCTGTCTGTGGTTGTGTTACTGTGTACTCAGCCTGCTACTTTAGTGTGTTACACATCACACTGAGCTGCTGTCTGTGGTTGTGTTACTGTGTACTCAGCCTGCTACGTTAGTGTGTTACACATCACACTGAGCGGCTGTCTGTGGTTGTATTACTGTGTACTCAGCCTGCTACTTTAGTGTGTTACACATCACACTGAGCTGCTGTCTGTGGTTGTGTTACTGTGTACTCAGCCTGCTACTTTAGTGTGTTACACATCACACTGAGCTGCTGTCTGTGGCTGTGTTACTGTGTACTCAGCCTGCTACGTTAGTGTGTTACACATCACACTGAGCTGCTGTCTGTGGTTGTGTTACTGTGTACTCAGCCTGCTACTTTAGTGTGTTACACATCACACTGAGCGGCTGTCTGTGGTTGTGTTACTGTGTACTCAGCCTGCTACGTTAGTGTGTTACACATCACACTGAGCTGCTGTCTGTGGTTGTGTTACTGTGTACTCAGCCTGCTACTTTAGTGTGTTACACATCACACTGAGCTGCTGTCTGTGGCTGTGTTACTGTGTACTCAGCCTGCTACGTTAGTGTGTTACACATCACACTGAGCTGCTGTCTGTGGTTGTGTTACTGTGTACTCAGCCTGCTACTTTAGTGTGTTACACATCACACTGAGCTGCTGTCTGTGGTTGTGTTACTGTGTACTCAGCCTGCTACTTTAGTGTGTTACGCATCACACTGAGCTGCTGTCTGTGGTTGTGTTACTGTGTACTCAGCCTGCTACGTTAGTGTGTTACACATCACACTGAGCGGCTGTCTGTGGTTGTGTTACTGTGTACTCAGCCTGCTACTTTAGTGTGTTACACATCACACTGAGCGGCTGTCTGTGGTTGTGTTACTGTGTACTCAGCCTGCTACTTTAGTGTGTTACACATCACACTGAGCTGCTGTCTGTGGTTGTGTTACTGTGTACTCAGCCTGCTACTTTAGTGTGTTACACATCACACTGAGCGGCTGTCTGTGGTTGTGTTACTGTGTACTCAGCCTGCTACTTTAGTGTGTTACACATCACACTGAGCTGCTGTCTGTGGTTGTGTTACTGTGTACTCAGCCTGCTACTTTAGTGTGTTACACATCACACTGAGCGGCTGTCTGTGGTTGTGTTACTGTGTACTCAGCCTGCTACTTTAGTGTGTTACACATCACACTGAGCTGCTGTCTGTGGTTGTGTTACTGTGTACTCAGCCTGCTACGTTAGTGTGTTACACATCACACTGAGCTGCTGCCTGTGGTTGTATTACTGTGTACTCAGCCTGCTACTTTAGTGTGTTACACATCACACTGAGCTGCTGTCTGTGGTTGTGTTACTGTGTACTCAGCCTGCTACTTTAGTGTGTTACACATCACACTGAGCTGCTGTCTGTGGTTGTATTACTGTGTTCTCAGCCTGCTACGTTAGTGTGTTACACATCACACTGAGCTGCTGTCTGTGGTTGTGTTACTGTGTACTCAGCCTGCTACTTTAGTGTGTTACACATCACACTGAGCTGCTGTCTGTGGTTGTGTTACTGTGTACTCAGCCTGCTTCTTTAGTGTGTTACACATCACACTGAGCTGCTGTCTGTGGTTGTATTATTGTGTACTCAGCCTGCTACGTTAGTGTGTTACACATCACACTGAGCGGCTGTCTGTGGTTGTGTTACTGTGTACTCAGCCTGCTACTTTAGTGTGTTACACATCACACTGAGCTGCTGTCTGTGGTTGTGTTACTGTGTACTCAGCCTGCTACTTTAGTGTGTTACACATCACACTGAGCTGCTGTCTGTGGTTGTATTACTGTGTACTCAGCCTGCTACTTTAGTGTGTTACACATCACACTGAGCGGCTGTCTGTGGTTGTGTTACTGTGTACTCAGCCTGCTACTTTAGTGTGTTACACATCACACTGAGCTGCTGTCTGTGGCTGTGTTACTGTGTACTCAGCCTGCTACGTTCGTGTGTTACACATCACACTGAGCGGCTGTCTGTGGTTGTGTTACTGTGTACTCAGCCTGCTACTTTAGTGTGTTACACATCACACTGAGCTGCTGTCTGTGGTTGTGTTACTGTGTACTCAGCCTGCTACGTTAGTGTGTTACACATCACACTGAGCGGCTGTCTGTGGTTGTGTTACTGTGTACTCAGCCTGCTACTTTAGTGTGTTACACATCACACTGAGCTGCTGTCTGTGGTTGTGTTACTGTGTACTCAGCCTGCTACGTTAGTGTGTTACACATCACACTGAGCTGCTGCCTGTGGTTGTATTACTGTGTACTCAGCCTGCTACTTTAGTGTGTTACACATCACACTGAGCGGCTGCCTGTGGTTGTATTACTGTGTACTCAGCCTGCTACTTTAGTGTGTTACACATCACACTGAGCTGCTGTCTGTGGTTGTGTTACTGTGTACTCAGCCTGCTACTTTAGTGTGTTACACATCACACTGAGCTGCTGTCTGTGGTTGTGTTACTGTGTACTCAGCCTGCTACGTTAGTGTGTTACACATCACACTGAGCTGCTGTCTGTGGTTGTGTTACTGTGTACTCAGCCTGCTACGTTAGTGTGTTACACATCACACTGAGCGGCTGTCTGTGGTTGTGTTACTGTGTACTCAGCCTGCTACTTTAGTGTGTTACACATCACACTGAGCTGCTGTCTGTGGTTGTGTTACTGTGTACTCAGCCTGCTACTTTAGTGTGTTACACATCACACTGAGCGGCTGTCTGTGGTTGTGTTACTGTGTACTCAGCCTGCTACTTTAGTGTGTTACACATCACACTGAGCGGCTGTCTGTGGTTGTGTTACTGTGTACTCAGCCTGCTACGTTAGTGTGTTACACATCACACTGAGCTGCTGTCTGTGGTTGTGTTACTGTGTACTCAGCCTGCTACGTTAGTGTGTTACACATCACACTGAGCTGCTGTCTGTGGTTGTGTTACTGTGTACTCAGCCTGCTACTTTAGTGTGTTACACATCACACTGAGCTGCTGTCTGTGGCTGTGTTACTGTGTACTCAGCCTGCTACGTTAGTGTGTTACACATCACACTGAGCTGCTGTCTGTGGTTGTGTTACTGTGTACTCAGCCTGCTACTTTAGTGTGTTACACATCACACTGAGCTGCTGTCTGTGGTTGTGTTACTGTGTACTCAGCCTGCTACTTTAGTGTGTTACGCATCACACTGAGCTGCTGTCTGTGGTTGTGTTACTGTGTACTCAGCCTGCTACGTTAGTGTGTTACACATCACACTGAGCTGCTGTCTGTGGCTGTGTTACTGTGTACTCAGCCTGCTACGTTAGTGTGTTACACATCACACTGAGCGGCTGTCTGTGGTTGTGTTACTGTGTACTCAGCCTGCTACTTTAGTGTGTTACACATCACACTGAGCTGCTGTCTGTGGTTGTGTTACTGTGTACTCAGCCTGCTACTTTAGTGTGTTACACATCACACTGAGCTGCTGTCTGTGGTTGTATTACTGTGTACTCAGCCTGCTACTTTAGTGTGTTACACATCACACTGAGCGGCTGTCTGTGGTTGTGTTACTGTGTACTCAGCCTGCTACTTTAGTGTGTTACACATCACACTGAGCTGCTGTCTGTGGCTGTGTTACTGTGTACTCAGCCTGCTACGTTCGTGTGTTACACATCACACTGAGCGGCTGTCTGTGGTTGTGTTACTGTGTACTCAGCCTGCTACTTTAGTGTGTTACACATCACACTGAGCTGCTGTCTGTGGTTGTGTTACTGTGTACTCAGCCTGCTACGTTAGTGTGTTACACATCACACTGAGCGGCTGTCTGTGGTTGTGTTACTGTGTACTCAGCCTGCTACTTTAGTGTGTTACACATCACACTGAGCTGCTGTCTGTGGTTGTGTTACTGTGTACTCAGCCTGCTACGTTAGTGTGTTACACATCACACTGAGCTGCTGCCTGTGGTTGTATTACTGTGTACTCAGCCTGCTACTTTAGTGTGTTACACATCACACTGAGCGGCTGCCTGTGGTTGTATTACTGTGTACTCAGCCTGCTACTTTAGTGTGTTACACATCACACTGAGCTGCTGTCTGTGGTTGTGTTACTGTGTACTCAGCCTGCTACTTTAGTGTGTTACACATCACACTGAGCTGCTGTCTGTGGTTGTGTTACTGTGTACTCAGCCTGCTACGTTAGTGTGTTACACATCACACTGAGCTGCTGTCTGTGGTTGTGTTACTGTGTACTCAGCCTGCTACGTTAGTGTGTTACACATCACACTGAGCGGCTGTCTGTGGTTGTGTTACTGTGTACTCAGCCTGCTACTTTAGTGTGTTACACATCACACTGAGCTGCTGTCTGTGGTTGTGTTACTGTGTACTCAGCCTGCTACTTTAGTGTGTTACACATCACACTGAGCGGCTGTCTGTGGTTGTGTTACTGTGTACTCAGCCTGCTACTTTAGTGTGTTACACATCACACTGAGCGGCTGTCTGTGGTTGTGTTACTGTGTACTCAGCCTGCTACGTTAGTGTGTTACACATCACACTGAGCTGCTGTCTGTGGTTGTATTACTGTGTACTCAGCCTGCTACGTTAGTGTGTTACACATCACACTGAGCTGCTGTCTGTGGTTGTGTTACTGTGTACTCAGCCTGCTACTTTAGTGTGTTACACATCACACTGAGCTGCTGTCTGTGGCTGTGTTACTGTGTACTCAGCCTGCTACGTTAGTGTGTTACACATCACACTGAGCTGCTGTCTGTGGTTGTGTTACTGTGTACTCAGCCTGCTACTTTAGTGTGTTACACATCACACTGAGCTGCTGTCTGTGGTTGTGTTACTGTGTACTCAGCCTGCTACTTTAGTGTGTTACGCATCACACTGAGCTGCTGTCTGTGGTTGTGTTACTGTGTACTCAGCCTGCTACGTTAGTGTGTTACACATCACACTGAGCTGCTGTCTGTGGTTGTGTTACTGTGTACTCAGCCTGCTACTTTAGTGTGTTACACATCACACTGAGCTGCTGTCTGTGGTTGTATTACTGTGTACTCAGCCTGCTACTTTAGTGTGTTACACATCACACTGAGCGGCTGTCTGTGGTTGTGTTACTGTGTACTCAGCCTGCTACTTTAGTGTGTTACACATCACACTGAGCGGCTGTCTGTGGTTGTGTTACTGTGTACTCAGCCTGCTACTTTAGTGTGTTACACATCACACTGAGCTGCTGTCTGTGGTTGTGTTACTGTGTACTCAGCCTGCTACTTTAGTGTGTTACACATCACACTGAGCTGCTGTCTGTGGTTGTGTTACTGTGTACTCAGCCTGCTACTTTAGTGTGTTACACATCACACTGAGCTGCTGTCTGTGGTTGTATTACTGTGTACTCAGCCTGCTACGTTAGTGTGTTACACATCACACTGAGCTGCTGTCTGTGGTTGTGTTACTGTGTACTCAGCCTGCTACGTTAGTGTGTTACACATCACACTGAGCGGCTGTCTGTGGTTGTGTTACTGTGTACTCAGCCTGCTACGTTAGTGTGTTACACATCACACTGAGCTGCTGTCTGTGGTTGTGTTACTGTGTACTCAGCCTGCTACTTTAGTGTGTTACACATCACACTGAGCTGCTGTCTGTGGTTGTGTTACTGTGTACTCAGCCTGCTACTTTAGTGTGTTACACATCACACTGAGCTGCTGTCTGTGGTTGTATTACTGTGTACTCAGCCTGCTACTTTAGTGTGTTACACATCACACTGAGCGGCTGTCTGTGGTTGTGTTACTGTGTACTCAGCCTGCTACGTTAGTGTGTTACACATCACACTGAGCTGCTGTCTGTGGTTGTGTTACTGTGTACTCAGCCTGCTACTTTAGTGTGTTACACATCACACTGAGCTGCTGTCTGTGGTTGTATTACTGTGTACTCAGCCTGCTACTTTAGTGTGTTACACATCACACTGAGCGGCTGTCTGTGGTTGTGTTACTGTGTACTCAGCCTGCTACTTTAGTGTGTTACACATCACACTGAGCGGCTGTCTGTGGTTGTGTTACTGTGTACTCAGCCTGCTACTTTAGTGTGTTACGCATCACACTGAGCTGCTGTCTGTGGTTGTATTACTGGGTACTCAGCCTGCTACGTTAGTGTGTTACACATCACACTGAGCGGCTGTCTGTGGTTGTGTTACTGTGTACTCAGCCTGCTACTTTAGTGTGTTACACATCACACTGAGCGGCTGTCTGTGGTTGTATTACTGTGTACTCAGCCTGCTACTTTAGTGTGTTACACATCACACTGAGCTGCTGTCTGTGGTTGTGTTACTGTGTACTCAGCCTGCTACTTTAGTGTGTTACACATCACACTGAGCTGCTGTCTGTGGCTGTGTTACTGTGTACTCAGCCTGCTACTTTAGTGTGTTACACATCACACTGAGCTGCTGTCTGTGGTTGTGTTACTGTGTACTCAGCCTGCTACTTTAGTGTGTTACACATCACACTGAGCTGCTGTCTGTGGTTGTATTACTGTGTACTCAGCCTGCTACTTTAGTGTGTTACACATCACACTGAGCTGCTGTCTGTGGCTGTATTACTGTGTACTCAGCCTGCTACTTTAGTGTGTTACACATCACACTGAGCGGCTGTCTGTGGTTGTGTTACTGTGTACTCAGCCTGCTACTTTAGTGTGTTACACATCACACTGAGCGGCTGTCTGTGGTTGTGTTACTGTGTACTCAGCCTGCTACTTTAGTGTGTTACACATCACACTGAGCTGCTGCCTGTGGTTGTATTACTGTGTACTCAGCCTGCTACTTTAGTGTGTTACACATCACACTGAGCTGCTGTCTGTGGTTGTGTTACTGTGTACTCAGCCTGCTACTTTAGTGTGTTACACATCACACTGAGCTGCTGTCTGTGGTTGTGTTACTGTGTACTCAGCCTGCTACTTTAGTGTGTTACACATCACACTGAGCTGCTGTCTGTGGTTGTATTACTGTGTACTCAGCCTGCTACTTTAGTGTGTTACACATCGCACTGAGCTGCTGTCTGTGGTTGTGTTACTGTGTACTCAGCCTGCTACTTTAGTGTGTTACACATCACACTGAGCGGCTGTCTGTGGTTGTGTTACTGTGTACTCAGCCTGCTACTTTAGTGTGTTACACATCACACTGAGCGGCTGTCTGTGGTTGTGTTACTGTGTACTCAGCCTGCTACGTTAGTGTGTTACACATCACACTGAGCGGCTGTCTGTGGTTGTGTTACTGTGTACTCAGCCTGCTACTTTAGTGTGTTACACATCACACTGAGCTGCTGTCTGTGGTTGTATTACTGTGTACTCAGCCTGCTACTTTAGTGTGTTACACATCACACTGAGCGGCTGTCTGTGGTTGTGTTACTGTGTACTCAGCCTGCTACTTTAGTGTGTTACACATCACACTGAGCTGCTGTCTGTGGTTGTATTACTGTGTACTCAGCCTGCTACTTTAGTGTGTTACACATCACACTGAGCTGCTGTCTGTGGTTGTATTACTGTGTACTCAGCCTGCTACTTTAGTGTGTTACACATCACACTGAGCTGCTGTCTGTGGTTGTATTACTGTGTACTCAGCCTGCTACGTTAGTGTGTTACACATCACACTGAGCTGCTGTCTGTGGCTGTATTACTGTGTACTCAGCCTGCTACTTTAGTGTGTTACACATCACACTGAGCGGCTGTCTGTGGTTGTATTACTGTGTACTCAGCCTGCTACGTTAGTGTGTTACACATCACACTGAGCTGCTGTCTGTGGTTGTGTTACTGTGTACTCAGCCTGCTACTTTAGTGTGTTACACATCACACTGAGCTGCTGTCTGTGGTTGTATTACTGTGTACTCAGCCTGCTACTTTAGTGTGTTACACATCACACTGAGCTGCTGTCTGTGGTTGTATTACTGTGTACTCAGCCTGCTACGTTAGTGTGTTACACATCACACTGAGCGGCTGTCTGTGGTTGTATTACTGTGTACTCAGCCTGCTACTTTAGTGTGTTACACATCACACTGAGCGGCTGTCTGTGGTTGTGTTACTGTGTACTCAGCCTGCTACGTTAGTGTGTTACACATCACACTGAGCTGCTGTCTGTGGTTGTATTACTGTGTACTCAGCCTGCTACTTTAGTGTGTTACACATCACACTGAGCTGCTGTCTGTGGTTGTGTTACTGTGTACTCAGCCTGCTACGTTAGTGTGTTACACATCACACTGAGCTGCTGTCTGTGGTTGTGTTACTGTGTACTCAGCCTGCTACTTTAGTGTGTTACACATCACACTGAGCTGCTGTCTGTGGTTGTATTACTGTGTACTCAGCCTGCTACGTTAGTGTGTTACACATCACACTGAGCGGCTGTCTGTGGTTGTGTTACTGTGTACTCAGCCTGCTACTTTAGTGTGTTACACATCACACTGAGCGGTTGTCTGTGGTTGTATTACTGTGTACTCAGCCTGCTACTTTAGTGTGTTACACATCACACTGAGCGGCTGTCTGTGGTTGTGTTACTGTGTACTCAGCCTGCTACGTTAGTGTGTTACACATCACACTGAGCTGCTGTCTGTGGTTGTATTACTGTGTACTCAGCCTGCTACTTTAGTGTGTTACACATCACACTGAGCTGCTGTCTGTGGTTGTGTTACTGTGTACTCAGCCTGCTACGTTAGTGTGTTACACATCACACTGAGCTGCTGTCTGTGGTTGTGTTACTGTGTACTCAGCCTGCTACTTTAGTGTGTTACACATCACACTGAGCTGCTGTCTGTGGTTGTATTACTGTGTACTCAGCCTGCTACGTTAGTGTGTTACACATCACACTGAGCGGCTGTCTGTGGTTGTGTTACTGTGTACTCAGCCTGCTACTTTAGTGTGTTACACATCACACTGAGCGGTTGTCTGTGGTTGTATTACTGTGTACTCAGCCTGCTACTTTAGTGTGTTACACATCACACTGAGCGGCTGTCTGTGGTTGTGTTACTGTGTACTCAGCCTGCTACGTTAGTGTGTTACACATCACACTGAGCTGCTGTCTGTGGTTGATGGTGTGATGTATATGGATGTTATACATACAGTGCTTACTTTGCCTATTTGTCCTATCATTACTGAGTGATACATTTTGCAACTTTATTGTATGACACCATTTACCATCCAGCTTCTTTATAGTGATTAATGGGGGGCGACATTAGAGTGTGACAAGAGCGTTTGTTTCGCTGTGCATTTAACCCTGTCATTACTAGCCAGCACTATCACTAACCGCACTAGCACCTCCCAGCTTGGGGAATATTTTATTCTAAGTTTTAATTCACTTTTACATACTTTTCACCTGTTTCGGCGTATTGATATCCCAATAAACATTTATTATTTTAATTTTAACAGGTCAGACGTCCTGTCGCCATATAGCCCTGCCTTTTGTGGGTAACTGGCATCAGTTAGGCTCCTCTAAGGATTACTATATCCTCCCTACTATTCATTATTGTTGCACCATGAATGCGTGCTAAAAAGGGACTTATGTGACCTCGGTCAGCATCTTTTTGCATTCTATGTTAATTTTCCCTATGCACCTGGTGCTTACTTTAGATTATTTGTGTGGTACTGAGTGTTATCATCGCCTCTATTTGTTACCCTTTGGTAGTCCTGGTTTGGGGAAGAAGGCAGAGGAATCTTGACATCCACATAAAAATATGGGGAAACAGTTGGAATATAAGGCTAGTTAACACATTAATTGATGGAGGAGCCTGCAGAGCAAGACTTTGTAATTCATAGCATGTTATACATCTTATACAGTGTAGATTTCTTCCAGTCCCAGATTAGTCCGGAATATTCTCCTGCTGGTGGCCGTTGGCCAGCGGTAGCCGATGGTAAGTGGTAGGTGGCCTCCTTGCAATATGATAGTAGACACTTGTTTTTGGATCACTGCTTGGTAATAACCAAATAAAATGATCTAATGATTGCGCTGCTATAAATTAACTGTGCCCCGGTTTTGACATTCTTGCAGGATTACGTGTTGCCATCTGCCTTTCCAGAGTAAGTGGCTCTACGTTGGAACAGAGAGAGGAAACACACACATCGTACATATCGAGTCCTTTATTCTTTCTGGATATGTCGTCATGTGGAACAAGGCAATAGAATTGTGAGTATGGACGTCTGTCGCTGTGTTTATACCATCATCTTGCAGTATTCAGTGCCATCTTGTGACTTTCATTATTATTATTAATAATAATAATAATTTTTATGGTAGACGCAATCTAAAGTGCAGAACATTACATTGGCAATCAAGTATAGGAAATGTTTAACATAATGGTGTACAAATGGAAAATCCCGGCGCTTAAGAATTTTATATAGTACGTGGGAAACAAAGAAAGGTCGGATGCAAGGGCATGGCACAGAGCGTGGGCACATCGGTACAGAACGTGGGCATGGCACAGAGCGTGGGCACATCGGTACAGAACGTGGGCATGGCACAGAGCGTGGGCACATCGGTACAGAACGTGGGCATGGCACAGAGCGTGGGCACATCGGTACAGAACGTGGGCATGGCACAGAGCGTGGGCACATCGGTACAGAACGTGGGCATGGCACAGAGCGTGGGCACATCGGTACAGAACGTGGGCATGGCACAGAGCGTGGGCCCATCGGTACAGAACGTGGGCATGGCACAGAGCGTGGGCACATCGGTACAGAACGTGGGCATGGCACAGAGCGTGGGCACATCGGTACAGAACGTGGGCATGGCACAGAGCGTGGGCACATCGGTACAGAACGTGGGCATGGCACAGAGCGTGGGCACATCGGTACAGAACGTGGGCATGGCACAGAGCGTGGGCACATCGGTACAGAACGTGGGCATGGCACAGAGCGTGGGCCCATCGGTACAGAACGTGGGCATGGCACAGAGCGTGGGCACATCGGTACAGAACGTGGGCATGGCACAGAGCGTGGGCACATTGGTACAGAATGTGGGCATGGCACAGAGCGTGGGCACATCGGTACAGAACGTGGGCATGGCACAGAGCGTGGGCACATCGGTACAGAACGTGGGCATGGCACAGAGCGTGGGCACATTGGTACAGAACGTGGGCATGGCACAGAGCGTGGGCACATTGGTACAGAACGTGGGCATGGCACAGAGCGTGGGCACATTTGTACAGAGGGAAGTGTATCTTTTGGTATTTCCATGCCATTTAAATGCCGCCTTTAAAAGTTGAGGTGTCAGTCAGCCCTTCAAGGTGGGAAGAGAATGGCCGCAGCGAACGTTGATGTGAAGAGTCCAGAGAAAGGGGGTACTGAGTCATGTGGGTCACTAAAGAGACAGCATTGAGTAGGGTGGAAATAATGAGTAGGTACTGTATGTAGCGAGAGATCCATGTTAAAATGGACGGAACTATAGACCTGTTTGTATCCACCTCATTTTTATTAGACAGTTCCCCAAATTATTGTGCATACAAATAATTTTGGGGCATTCTGGTTGACATCTTTGGGTTGTGAAAGTTCAGATTTCTCTACAAGTCTCACTCCATTTACGTGTTTACGGTGGGACGTGAGTGCGTACACTGCATACACATACTGTATGAGAGATTGGCGTGAGAGCATACACTGCGTACACTGCATACACATACTGTATGAGAGATTGGCGTGAGTGCATACACTGCATACACATACTGTATGAGAGATTGGCGTGAGTGCATACACTGCATACACATACTGTATGAGAGATTGGCGTGAGTGCGTACACTGCATACACATACTGTATGAGAGATTGGCGTGAGTGCATACACTGCATACACATACTGTATGAGAGATTGGCGTGAGTGCATACACTGCATACACTGCATACACATACTGTATGAGAGATTGGTGTGAGTGCGTACACTGCGTACACTGCATACACATACTGTATGAGAGATTGGCGTGAGTGCATACACTGCATACACATACTGTATGAGAGATTGGTGTGAGTGCGTACACTGCATACACATACTGTATGAGAGATTGGTGTGAGTGCGTACACTGCATACACATACTGTATGAGAGATTGGCGTGAGTGCATACACTGCATACACATACTGTATGAGAGATTGGCGTGAGTGCATACACTGCATACACTGCATACACATACTGTATGAGAGATTGGTGTGAGTGCGTACACTGCGTACACTGCATACACATACTGTATGAGAGATTGGCGTGAGTGCATACACTGCATACACATACTGTATGAGAGATTGGCGTGAGTGCGTACACTGCATACACATACTGTATGAGAGATTGGTGTGAGTGCATACACTGCATACACATACTGTATGAGAGATTGGCGTGAGTGCATACACTGCATACACTGCGTACACATACTGTATGAGAGATTGGCGTGAGTGCATACACATACTGTATGAGAGATTGGCGTGAGTGCATACACTGCATACACATACTGTATGAGAGATTGGCGTGAGTGCATACACTGCATACACATACTGTATGAGAGATTGGTGTGAGTGCGTACACTGCATACACATACTGTATGAGAGATTGGCGTGAGTGCATACACTGCATACACATACTGTATGAGAGATTGGTGTGAGTGCATACACTGCATACACATACTGTATGAGAGATTGGCGTGAGTGCGTACACTGCATACACATACTGTATGAGAGATTGGCGTGAGTGCATACACTGCATACACATACTGTATGAGAGATTGGTGTGAGTGCGTACACTGCATACACATACTGTGTGAGAGATTGGCGTGAGTGCATACACTGCATTACATACTGTATGAGAGATTGGTGTGAGTGCATACCCTGCATTACATACTGTATGAGAGATTGGTGTGAGTGCGTACACTGCATACACATACTGTATGAGAGATTGGCGTGAGTGCATACACTGCATACACATACTGTATGAGAGATTGGTGTGAGTGCGTACACTGCATACACATACTGTATGAGAGATTGGCGTGAGTGCATACACTGCATACACTGCATACACATACTGTATGAGAGATTGGTGTGAGTGCGTACACTGCGTACACTGCATACACATACTGTATGAGAGATTGGCGTGAGTGCATACCCTGCATACACATACTGTATGAGAGATTGGCGTGAGTGCATACACTGCATTACATACTGTATGAGAGATTGGTGTGAGTGCATACCCTGCATTACATACTGTATGAGAGATTGGTGTGAGTGCATACCCTGCATTACATACTGTATGAGAGATTGGTGTGAGTGCATACACTGCATACACATACTGTATGAGAGATTGGTGTGAGTGCATACACTGCATACACTGCATACACATACTGTATGAGAGATTGGCGTGAGTGCATACACTGCATACACATACAGTACTGTATGAGAGATTGGTGTGAGTGCGTACACTGCATACACATACTGTATGAGAGATTGGTGTGAGTGCGTACACTGCATTACATACTGTATGAGAGATTGGTGTGAGTGCATACACTGCATTACATACTGTATGAGAGATTGGTGTGAGTGCATACACTGCGTACACTGCATACACATACTGTATGAGAGATTGGCGTGAGTGCATACACTGCATACACTGCATACACATACTGTATGAGAGATTGGTGTGAGTGCGTACACTGCATTACATACTGTATGAGAGATTGGCGTGAGTGCATACACTGCATACACATACTGTATGAGAGATTGGTGTGAGTGCGTACACTGCATACACAT
Source organism: Ascaphus truei (assembly GCF_040206685.1). Classification (NCBI taxonomy): domain Eukaryota; kingdom Metazoa; phylum Chordata; class Amphibia; order Anura; family Ascaphidae; genus Ascaphus; species Ascaphus truei. The sequence continues at coordinate 430,105,117 of NC_134485.1, read as the reverse complement.
ACTGTATGAGAGATTGGCGTGAGTGCGTACACTGCGTACACTGCATACACATACTGTATGAGAGATTGGCGTGAGTGCATACACTGCATACACATACTGTATGAGAGATTGGTGTGAGTGCATACACTGCATACACTGCATACACATACTGTATGAGAGATTGGTGTGAGTGCATACACTGCATACACTGCATACACATACTGTATGAGAGATTGGCGTGAGTGCATACCCTGCATTACATACTGTATGAGAGATTGGTGTGAGTGCATACACATACTGTATGAGAGATTGGTGTGAGTGCATACACTGCATACACTGCATACACATACTGTATGAGAGATTGGTGTGAGTGCATTCACTGCATACACATACTGTATGAGAGATTGGTGTGAGTGCGTACACTGCATACACATACTGTATGAGAGATTGGCGTGAGTGCATACACTGCGTACACTGCATACACATACTGTATGAGAGATTGGCATGTTAACACACACACACATACACTGCATACACATACTGTATGACAGATTGGCATGTTAACACACACACATACACTGCATACAAATACTGTATGAGAGATTGGCATGTTAACACACACACACACATACACTGCATACACATACTGTATGACAGATTGGCATGTTAACACACACACACACACATACACTGCATACACATACTGTATGACAGATTGGCATGTTAACACACACACACATACACTGCATACACATGCTGTATGAGAGATTGGCATGTTAACACACATACATACACTGCATACACATACTGTATGAGAGATTGGCGTGTTAACACACACTGCATACACATACTGTATGAGAGATTGGCATGTTAACACACATACACACTGCATACACATACTGTATGAGAGATTGTCATGTTATCACACACATACACTGCATACACATACTGTATGGGAGATTGGTATGTTAACACAAACACATACAGTGCATACACATACAGTGCATACACATACTGTATGAGTTCGGCATGTTAACACACGCATACACTACATACACATACTGTATGAGAGATTGGCATGTTAACACACACATACACTGCATACACATACTGTATGAGAGATTGGCATGTTAACACACATACATACACGGCATACACATACTGTATGAGAGATTGGCATGTTAACACACATACACACACTGCATACACTGCATACACATACTGTATTAGAGATTGGCGTGTTAACACACACACACATACACTGCATACACGTACTGGTTGAGAGATTGGCATGTTAACACACACACATACACATACTGTACACATACTGTATGAGAGATTGGCATGTTAACACACACACACACACACACACACACACACACTGCATACACATACTGTATGAGAGATTGGCATGTTAACACACACACATACACTGCATACACATACTGTATGAGAGATTGGCATGTTAACACACACACATACACTCCATACACATACTGTATGAGAGATTGGCGTGAGTGCATACACTGCATACACTGCATACACATACTGTATGAGAGATTGGCGTGAGTGCATACCCTGCATTACATACTGTATGAGAGATTGGCGTGAGTGCATACACTGCATACACATACTGTATGAGAGATTGGCATGTTAACACACACACTGCATACAAATACTGTATGAGAGATTGGCATGTTAACACACACACACATACACTGCATACACATACTGTATGACAGATTGGCGTGAGTGCATACCCTGCATTACATACTGTATGAGAGATTGGCGTGAGTGCATACACTGCATACACATACTGTATGAGAGATTGGCATGTTAACACACACACTGCATACAAATACTGTATGAGAGATTGGCATGTTAACACACACACACATACACTGCATACACATACTGTATGACAGATTGGCATGTTAACACACACACATACACTGCATACAAATACTGTATGAGAGATTGGCATGTTAACACACACACACATACACTGCATACACATACTGTATGACAGATTGGCATGTTAACACACACACACATACACTGCATACACATACTGTTTGACAGATTGGCATGTTAACACACACACACATACACTGCATACACATGCTGTATGAGAGATTGGCATGTTAACACTCACTGCATACACATACTGTATGAGAGATTGGCATGTTAACACACACACATACACATACTGTATGAGAGATTGGCATGTTAACACACATACACACTGCATACACAAACTGTATGAGAGATTGTCATGTTATCACACACATACACTGCATACACATACTGTATGGGAGATTGGCATGTTAACACAAACACATACAGTGCATACACATACACTGCATACACATACTGTATGAGAGATTGGCGTGAGTGCATACACTGCGTACACTGCATACACATACTGTATGAGAGATTGGCGTGAGTGCATACACTGCGTACACTGCATACACATACTGTATGAGAGATTGGCGTGAGTGCATACACTGCATACACATACTGTATGAGAGATTGGCATGTTAACACACACACACACACACACTGCATACACATACAGTATGAGAGATTGGCATGTTAACACACACACACACACACACACTGCATACACATACTGTATGAGAGATTGGCATGAGTGCATACACTGCATACACATACTGTATGAGAGATTGGCATGTTAACACACACACATACACTGCATACACATACTGTATGAGAGATTGGCATGTTAACACACACACATACACTCCATACACATACTGTATGAGAGATTGGTGTGAGTGCATACACTGCATACACATACTGTATGAGAGATTGGCATGTTAACACACACACTGCATACAAATACTCTATGAGAGATTGGCATGTTAACACACACACACATACACTGCATACACATACTGTATGACAGATTGGCATGTTAACACACACACATACACTGCATACACATACTGTATGACAGATTGGCATGTTAACACACACACACATACACTGCATACACATACTGTATGACAGATTGGCATGTTAACACACACACACACATAAGTAAAGTGATGTGAATTAAGTATAACACAAGTGTGAGCAGGTAGGTGTGAGCCCCTCTGCCTCCAAATGTGTCCACCAGCGCTCTTACTTATCAGCCTCCTTGTGTATTAATAACACACAAAGGGAGAAAATTAGTTACAAGGGATTTACACAGCAAAACATTTAAACAATTATTACAATCAATTAAAATACTTAGTGTCCATGAAGTTTGCTTTTTGTGGTCCCAAATACAGAGTCCAAGCCTGATCTCCTATGGGTATGCAGCCTTTTTTCATCTGGAACCAACCTCGGGACCAGAGAAAGCTATAGACAGGGAAAGAAAAAAGAAAAAAGCGCAAGGCCCATAGGGTAATATTGTCAGATTTATGGAAAATTAAAACGGTTATAAAAACTCACAGAATAAAAATTGGTATAGGCATCTCGGTGTAAATAACAACCGCAGGAACAGGGGTGTCTGGACGTTTTCCGCTTCTTCTGATGCGTTGATGCACAACCCTCCTCGTTGTCCCGATCAGCAACCGTTCCGCTTCCGCGTCAGCTGACTCGCGACGTCGGCGCGTGACGTCGATCGGGGGGTTGGATTATGGGCGGTCACCTGCTTCTTCTCCGAAGACGGAGCTCCAGGATCTCTGCTCACTGTGTTCTCTTAGTGCCGAGTGCCAGCCACAGCAGCAACCTTTAGCAATGTCCGCCCTACGCGTTTCAAGGACGCTTGTGCTCTTCCTCAGGGGCACGTTCATTGCTGGTTGCTCAAGTCACGACATTATATAGCAAACATGAATTCATTGGCAATTAGTTACTGACATCAATTGATCAATTCTGTACATCGGTGCCCTATTAGTATTAATCTACAGTGTTCTCGCGAGTGTGTAGCTTGATTAGAGAATATTCTTTAATAACATAAACATAAATATATATTGAATAAAGTAACAATGAAATAATTACTAGTATGTCGTGACTTGAGCAACCAGCAATGAACGTGCCCCTGAGGAAGAGGACAAGCGTCCTTGAAACGCGTAGGGCGGACATTGCTAAAGGTTGCTGCTGTGGCTGGCACTCGGCACTAAGAGAACACAGTGAGCAGAGATCCTGGAGCTCCGTCTTCGGAGAAGAAGCAGGTGACCGCCCATAATCCAACCCCCCGATCGACGTCACGCGCCGACGTCGCGAGTCAGCTGACGCGGAAGCGGAACGGTTGCTGATCGGGACAACGAGGAGGGTTGTGCATCAACGCATCAGAAGAAGCGGAAAACGTCCAGACACCCCTGTTCCTGCGGTTGTTATTTACACCGAGATGCCTATACCAATTTTTATTCTGTGAGTTTTTATAACCGTTTTAATTTTCCATAAATCTGACCACACACACACATACACTGCATACACATACTGTATGACAGATTGGCATGTTAACACACACACACATACACTGCATACACATGCTGTATGAGAGATTGGCATGTTAACACACATACATACACTGCATACACATACTGTATGAGAGATTGGCGTGTTAACACACACTGCATACACATACTGTATGAGAGATTGGCATGTTAACACACATACACACTGCATACACATACTGTATGAGAGATTGTCATGTTATCACACACATACACTGCATACACATACTGTATGGGAGATTGGCATGTTAACACAAACACATACAGTGCATACACATACAGTGCATACACATACTGTATGAGTTCGGCATGTTAACACACGCATACACTACATACACATACTGTATGAGAGATTGGCATGTTAACACACACATACACGGCATACACATACTGTATTAGAGATTGGCATGTTAACACACACATACACTGCATACACATACTGTATGAGAGATTGGCATGTTAACACACATACATACACGGCATACACATACTGTATGAGAGATTGGCATGTTAACACACATGCACACACTGCATACACTGCATACACATACTGTATTAGAGATTGGCGTGTTAACACACACACACATACACTGCATACACGTACTGGTTGAGAGATTGGCATGTTAACACACACACATACACATACTGTACACATACTGAATGAGAGATTGGCATGTTAATACAATACTCAAAAAAATGGTACTCCTTGTATCACTTCAAAATAACTCTAATAAACACAGTCATATACAGTAAGAACAATCTGTATTCATGAGAGTAACATGTCTTTAGTTCACACTATGGGACATTTTTGCTCTGTAGTGCTAAGCCATGCAGCACCCTTAAGGCCTATTTCAATGGACTGCATGGTGCCTTAGGTTAGGATATAGCACCACTTAATAAAGATGGCACTAAATGTAGAGAGAGTCTGGGTAAATAATGGGGGAACAGAAGAACAGATGGGTGTAGGTAAACAACTCAGACGGTGACCTTTGGATTGTACAGTAATTGCTGTGCGTTCTCCAGATCAGAGTACAGTATTACCCGTGCTGTGTGCTATTCTCCACATTCGGATTCATATTTGGCCTTTATCACTGTGGGTAAATCGAGTTGCAATAACAGTGTTACATCATTTGCGGTGGAATAATAATCAGAATGATGTTGGTATTTAGCAACATACAGATGCAGTCATGGAGTTATAATTGTCTTCTCCTGGCCACGGTGAAAATGACCTCTTATTCGGTCATTTATCTTAATCTTCACAATTCCCAGTTTGGTTTCTGGACATGATCCATGATTCAGAGATGTGAACATACACTATAGCTAACAAATACCTCGGGCTAATGCATTTCCCAATTCAGTGGGAAGATACTGTATATGTGTAACCCTGTTTCTATCTGGTAGAGTAAGGGGAACAGTCTCCCACCGCTCCCTTAAGGGAGGGCACACAGTAGGCAGAGCCCTGCACACTGATCAAGGGTAGACTATGCCTCTCTCAAGGTAGAGGCAGACTCCTTCAATTGAGGAAGTGCAGCCCCTTAGGTTCAGATCCAGCAGGAACCAGCCCCTTGTCCCTGATTGGACACCAGGCCTGATTACACTACCTTCTCTGTGACTCACTGAGCTGCAAAGGTGTGGGGAAAATCCATGGTTACTCCTTGCCAACCTGCCCTCACCAGGGATTACTGCCAAGAGGAGGGCAGACTGATAGCCCCAAACCAGCCAGGGCTACATATGTTTATACAGTAATTGATCCCCAAAGCTCACATTAAAAGAACATCTGCTGGGATATGTATGTTAGTAAATGAAAGGTTTCACAGGTTACAAATAATTCTAGTTTGGAAAATAATAGAAGAACTCTTAGAAGGTGTGTTTCTGCCTAGGTTTTTTTTATGTGTACTGGTTGGGAAGTACGGGGCCTCAGGAGCTGAACGTGTCAATGTTCAGCACCGCCTGCTTTCCGAGAGACTTACCTGTGTCGGTCATGCCAGTAAGTGACCCAGCTGGGCGAGAAATTTGGCAATTTAAAGGAGCTTCCTATTGGCCGGCGTGACGCGGAAACTTTAAACGTGAATGAGATACCGGCAGCCCCTACGGAGTTAAGTATCTCGGGGAGCAGCGGGTTACGCTCAGGAGACCCCCAGCTACCTACCTAGGGGAAATTTAGATTTTGTTTCAATGAAATGTTGCTTTAACTATAATATATAAACCACTTAAAGTGAATGATGATTAAAACGTAACAATGTTTGCACTAGTTATACCAGTGTTATTCAACAGGTGTTCCTAGGAGCCCTTGGGTCCCCCAGGTATCCCTATAGGGTTCCCTGCAATGTTCAGGAAATACAGAAGAATTGACAATGCATCTGATCTCAGAAAAAACATAGATTGTAAGCTCCACGGGGCAGGGACCTGTGCCTGCAAAATGTCTCTGTAAAGCGCTGCTCTCAGACGCGCTATTAGAGAGGGTTGGGGTTCCTTACAATGCATCTGATTTCAGGCGCGCTATTAGAGAGGGTTGGGGCTCCTTACAATGCATCTGATCTCAGACGCGCTATTAGAGAGGGTTGGGGTTCCTTACAATGCATATGATCTCAGATGCGCTATTAGAGAGGGTTTGAGTTCCTTAAAATGCATCTGATCTCAGACGCGCTATTAGAGAGGGTTGTGGTCCCTTACAATGTATCTGATCTCAGACGCGCTATTAGAGAGGGTTGGGGTTCCTTACAATGTATCTGATCTCAGACGCGCTATTAGAGAGGGTTATGGTTCATTACAATGCATCTGATCTCAGACACGCTATTAGAGAGGGTTGTGGTTCCTTACAGTGTATCTGATCTCAGACGCGCTATTAAAGAGGGTTGGGGTTCCTTACTATGCACCTGATCTCAGGCGCGCTATTAGAGAGGGTTGGGGTTCCTTACTATGCATCTAATCTCAGACGCGTTAATAGAGAGTGTTGGGGCTACGCAGAATTTCACAATATAATGATAGGAGTTGGACAATCTAGTCACTGTATTTTGTATGACTCGAGCATTCATTTTGTATTTTCAAGTTATAATATTTGAATGCAGCAGAAACATTTTAAACCCATGTTTTGTGAAAGATAGATTGGGACTCAGTTATTTTTAATGAATGGCATTTGGGAATTCAGATCTCCAGCCAACATTCTCCTTTCTCCGGAAAGATCAACCCCCCCATTAATGGTATTCTGTAAATTGTGAAGATTAAATGTGCCAACATTTACTTAGACATGTTTTACGTTGTGGCATTTAGAAAATGAATACAAATCTTCTCCGCTTACAGTATTACTCTTCCTTATTGTAGTTCTGGAACTTGCAAACTGAGTGAGACATAAATCATTATCATTAATTTCCTTATGAATTCCATATCTCCAAAGTTATCAGCAGCTTTCCTAATTGGGTTTAAAACTACTCGAATACAACTAATTCATGAAACATAAACAGTGTGCTACTTTAAAAACAAACTGCCTGTTTTAAATTACATACACACACACACACACACACACACACACACACACACACACACACACACACACACACACACACACACACACACACACACACACACACACACACACACACACACACACACACACACACACACACACACACACACACACACACACATATATGCAAATACAACTGTATGCTCATCTGCATGTCTTAGGCAGGTCTGCAACCCCGCCTTTCCCCATTATCACCCAGCATACAGCACTTCCACTGCAGCAAGGGATTCTGGGAAATGACATGCAAATGAGCACACAGTGTCTCTTTTTGCCTCAAAAACAATTTTTAACATGGTTCCCTATAGGCTTAAGCTTGCTGCATGGTCACAGCTTTGAGCACAGCCAGGGTTAAGGTGCATACCCAGAAAACCACCCACAGACAGCTGTTTCGACCTTAATGGGTCTCATCAGTGTGGGGTTGATTTTTACTGGGTATGCAAAGAGGCTATGGGATAGGCTATACCATAATACTGAGTGAAGTTATGGTGAATAAAAAAAGTGACAAAAACATTTTTGAGGCAAAAAGTGACACTGTGTGCTCATTTGCATGTCATTTCCCAGAATCCCTTGCTGCAGTGGAAGTGCTGTATGCTGGGTGATAATGGGGAAAGGCGGGGTTGCAGACCTGCCTAAGACATGCAGATGAGCATACAGTTGTATTTGCATATTTGCTTTCCTGTGGAGGGTTTTTGTCACTTTTTTTACTCAGTATTATGGTATATATATATATATGTATATATGTATATATATATATATATATATATATATGTATATGCAGTGGTCGACAAACCACCAAAAAATCTACTCGCCGAACAAAAAAATCTACTCGCCACCTAGTACCACACGTGTGCTGCTTGGGCCAATAGGAGCTCGCCACGATGTTAAATCCACTCGCCCGGGCGAGCAAATGTATAGGTTTGTCGAACACTGTGTATATGTATATATGTGTATGTATATATATATATATATATATATATATATATATATATATATATATATATATATATATATGTGAGTATGTAATTTAAACCAGGCAGTAGCACACTGTTTATGTTTCATGAATTAGTATGAATATCTAATACAGCTACACCCCGTTATAACGCGGTTTTCATGTGGCTCCCGTTTAAAAAAAAAAAATTTTACATTTATTTTTACATTTTTTTTTCACACTGCACACTGCCACACTACACACACTACCAGCACACACTCTCACTGCACACACTCTCACTGCACACACTGCATGCACACACTACACACTCTCACTGCACACTGCACACACTCTCACTGCACACTCTCTCACTGCACACACTCCCAGCACTCACTGCACACACTCCCAGCACTCACTGCACACTTCTCACAGCACACACTCTCATTGCACACTGCTCACAGCACACACCCTCACTGCACGCTGCTCACAGCACACAATCTCACTGCACACTGCTCACAGCACACACTCTCACAGCACACACTCTCACAGCACACACTCTCACTGCACACACTCTCACTGCACACTGCACACACTCTCACTGCACACTGCACATACTCCCAGCACTCACTGCACACACTCTCACTGCACACACGCTCACTGCACACACTCTCACTGCACACACTCTCACTGCACACACTCACTGCACACACTCTCACTGCACACTGCACATACTCCCAGCACTCACTGCACACACTCTCACTGCACACACTCTCACTGCACACACTCCCAGCACTCACTGCACACACTCTCACTGCACACACTCCCAGCACTCACTGTACTGCACACTGCACACACTCTCACTGCACACTGCACACACTCTCACTGCACACAGCACACACTCCCAGCACTCACTGCACACTCTCACAGCACACAGCACTCACAGCACACTCTCACAGCACACAGCACTCACTGCACACTCAGCACACTCTCACATCACTCACAGCACACTCTCACAGCACTCACAGCACACTCTCACAGCACTCACAGCACACTACACTGCACAGCACAGCACACCAGGTTGTGGCTGGACTCGGAGGGCCGCTGCTGGGGGACGTGTAGGGCTTCCGGCCACCTTTTCCTTCCTTCCCGTCTTACTCCCTCCCTCCCGATCGGGCGCGCGGCGGCCATTTTGTTTTTTAAAAATTAGCGCAACCCCGGTTTTAGCACGGTCGGATCGGGTGGCCCCCGAGGACCGCGCTATATCGGGGTTGAGCTGTATATATATATATATTAGACACTGTGTGTCTGTGTTGTGATGTCTGCATCACGTTGCGGTATCTTTGTGTCCCATATTAAGGCCGGAAACATTGTATTTCTCTACACAGGGTTTATTTACAGGGTTAAATCATACAATAACAGGCCCAATGTCCCTTTAAGGCAAAACAAATCATACAATAAACATCTACTCCTTCATGGGAGACTGGCTAAACATGCAGCTTCCGCCCTTTCTTGCTGAGTGGCCAGCTAAGCTGGTTACCACCCCAAAACATGTACCATTATATATAAATGATATACACAGTCTCTAGGCACAGCAATATAATGTTTAGCTCTTATCTGTTTCTGCTGGGGGACTCGGCCTCACGAGAGTTCAGAGATTTCCTCTGTAGTTCCAATATCCTGGACAGGACCTCCCTGCTTCAGCGCAGTCTCACGTCCTTCTTTCTGGGGTTACAACCCAGACAGTCCCAGCAGGCTCCGCGACCACCGTCCAGCGAACCTAAGGGACTGTGCCAGCCTCTTCCTTGCTGGGGAGAACTCTGTCTCTTCCCCCTTCTCTGTGTGCCGGCCTCTTCCTGACTTTTAAAACTCGTGTTCCTTCAGGAGTTTTGCTAATTGGCTCCAGCTGCAGTAAGCTCCTACAGAGGAGGTTAACCTCCTGCACGCTGGAATCTATGCACTGCCAGCTTTGTAATACCCAGACACAATGATTATATCACAATGTGTACAGTATATCTATATATATAAACCTGAACACGTTGTTTGCTGTGCTTCTGGCCAATCTGATTGGTCTGTTGGTCTGTCACTCAGCCTCTGGCCAATCTGATTGGTCTGTGGCCCAGCCCTGCCCCCGCATGCCTCTCATTAGCCTGCGTGGTTCTATGACCTCACATACCCAACTGCCACACTCTCACCCGCCGCCGACACAGCTCCGCGTTGTGGTGGGGGGGGGACTAAGATGCACAACTACCCGCCCTCTCTCCTCTTCTCCTCCTCACCCCACGGCCCATGGACAAAGGTGAGGGGGGGAACGTGACTGTCGCCTCTGCTGGCTCCTCCGTCGCAGGCTCCGTTTTGGGGGAAAGCTTCCAGTTTCACTCAGGAGGGGAGGTGGAAGGAGAGCACGCCGCTTCTCCTCACCACCCGCGGGCCCCGTTCTCTCTCCCCTCAGCCTCCCCTCAGCGTGGACCGCCAGTGGGCCAGGGACAGGTGGAGAGGGGGGTGGGGGGAACACGTGCAGGGGACAGTGGGGGGGGGGAGAAACACCACCAGGGACGGGGGAGGGCAGGGGGAAAACAAACATCGGGGACAGCAGGGGGGGGGAACCTATCTCCTAGAATGGGGGGGAAAGATTTACACACCCCCACCCAAGATTCACCCCACCCCCCAAGATTCACCCCACACCCACCCAAGATTCACCCCCCCACCCTCCCAACCTACCCAAGATTCAAACCCACCCAAGATTCACCCCCCCCACCCACCCAACATTCACCACCCCACCCACCCAAGATTCACCACCCCACCAAACAATTATTAGGGATTTACATCCCGGGCAACACCGGGTCTCTCAGCTAGTAATATGTAAAGTACATATATACTGTACATATATATCAATCATCTTTAGGTAATGCTAAGTTATCTTAGTAGGTTCCTGGCCCCTATAGGAAGCTAAGGGGTTAAGTCCTTTTAAATGCCCTAGTGTGATGTAACTAAGTTCATGGAACTAATTTTATGTTGCAAATTTATTTATTTATTTCTAAAATGTGTTACCAGCAAGTAATACAGGGAGAGTTACCTCCCGTTTTCAAGTATGTCCTGGGCTCAGTATTATGATGACAAATACATGGTTACAAATACAGTTACATTAAGTGAGCAGCGTTATACATTATATACAAGACATTGCGTGCACAGTAAGAGATAATATATGTTATAGGCGTACAGTAGCGGCCGGGCTGACTCTAATGCGGCTGCCCCCGCAGTTTAAAAATAGCGCGGGCGGCGCACGGATGTCTTCGGCCGAAAACCGGCCGGTTTTCCCGCGCCTCGGGCGCTTTCAATAGTAAGCGCCATTAGCGCTTATCTATTGCAGCGGCCGCCACGCAGGAAACTCCGGTTTTAAACGGAGAACAGACCCGCGGCTAGCCCGCTACGCTCCCGGCCAGCTCCCGGCAAGCTTTAGAATAAGCTTAGCCGGGACAGTATGTAACAGTTACAGACCAGATTAAAATGTGAGACGGCTTTAGTTTTGAAAGAACTTAGACTGGTGGCGGCTGTGAGAGTTTCCGGTAGATCGTTCCAGTTTTGGGGTGCACGGTAAGAGAAGGTCGGAGAGGCAGTAATCGCTTAATTGGGAGTGAACACATTTTCCCATGACTTTGGATAGTATTGGAAAAGAGAGATTGGCCTGTAGTTTGAGACAGTGTTTTTGTTCCCACTTTTGAAGATTGGGACACCTCTGGCAGTTCTCCCGGGCTTAGGGATATGGCCTGCAGACAGACAGACAGCGCCTCGTGCGTGAAACACGTTAGAGGTTCTGTCAGGACTCTATCTGTATCTTTCTTAATCAATAAATTCCAAGAAGGAATCACTTGCAACATCAGGTTTGCAAAAAAAAAAAGTAAGAAAAGATAGTCCTCCTACGCGTTTCACGCTCTAAGCGCTTTATCAAAGAGACTCTTGTTTCGTGACTTTTAGAAAAAAGGAAACAGATTTTGCCAACTAGGATGTTAAAAGAGGGTGAGCTTCGAGGGGAATTTAGCAGCGTAAATTGTAAGGTGTCTGCAATATAAAATAACACCCTTCCTCCTCTCTTTGACCTATCTTTCCTAGAGATGGAGTATCCCTGAATGGCGATAGTTGCATCGAGGGTTTTAGGGGTTAGCCATGTTTCTGTGAGAATGCATAAGGCACCATGCCCTTATTTCATCCAGTTTGGGCAGCCCTCTCCAGATATCTATATGGACGACAGATATACCTTTTTTGGAATTTGATGGAGGTATTCTCAGGAGTATGGGACAGAGTTGAAAAGGGAGTGCCTGGGTTACATTCAATATCACCTGCTAAATGGAGTAACAGTATAAATAGAAATTTGAGTAGTTGTTTGCAAGTTGTAAATTTGTGATGTTTGCTATTAGAGTGAGCGGTGGTTGGTGTGCTGGTTTTCACAGTTCTCCACCAACATTCAGTAGATAGTGCAAGGCTTTTGAGTAATCCAGGGTGTATGGTGATATTGGGTGTGGGCCAGGAGGGAGGAGTTTGTAGTGGATAGAAAGAGTAACATTTCCATGAGGCCACAAGAAAGAACAGAGTTGAGATACCTAGCAGGTTCATTATCACAGAAGTGGGTAACGTTGCATGAAACTGTTGTGAGCCAAGGGAGTGTGTGTAGAGTAAACAGCAGAATTGGGCCTTTTCCTTGCCAAAATGTTTTGCTGCATTCGTAATGCTACGGTCTGTTCAGTGTTTGCAGAGGGGCATGGGTGGGACTTGTGTGAAGTCAAGTGTTTATTCAGTAAATAAAGTGTACCGGGGGGGGGGTGTTAAAAGTGCAGGCTAACAAGCATGGGATCATAGTCAGATAACTCACCGTTTGTTGCCTTGTGTAGAAGAGTTTGCAGTAGTTCCAGTCCCCAGTCCACCTCTAGTCAAACTATATATTTTCACTTAAAGATGATCACTTTAAGATGTAGTATTTAAGATGCCAATGCTACCCTGCCAATGCTTCTCTTAAAGTGGAATCAGATTTACTGTACCGACATAGTTTATTCTAACATTTGCCCGTTATGAGCCCGTTATGAACGGGGCTTTTTCCGGCTGGCGCCAAAACGGAGCCGCGAGCGAGCTGCATCTTCCCCTTCCCGCGCGTTTAATTAAAATGCTCCCCTTCCCCGAACCCCTGGCTGCTCCCCCTGGCTGCGCGCAGCTTTGCGCAGCGTCCCCCTGCTGCCTCTGCAGCCTTTGGGGATGCCGGGGAACCCTGGACCATGTGACCGGCGCCAGAGTGACGCGCCGCACGCGCCGGGGAAAACCCCAAACGAGCCGCCGGCTTCCCGTCGGCTTCCCCACACCGCGGCTACGGCCGTATTAGAATAAACAGTGTCGCCACTGTATACATCTAAACAGTCATATGACCTCCCCCCAATAAATCTGCCCGTTACAAGCCGGACAATTAACAGCACACAATTAGTAAAACAACTTTTGCTCTTTTTAACATACCAGTGATCAATAATAAAGACAGGGTGGGGTATTGCTTTAAAACAAGGGGTTGCAAATGAATCAGTGGGTTAAAACATACCTGTAAAGAGACAATGGAATTCGTTCCATATCACATCAGCTGATGATTGGTGATTAGTCATGTAGAGGGAGAGGGGGGTTGGCCCGGTATTAAAGGGGTTGCACCCCATATGGCCACCCCCTGACCTCACCAGGGAGGCAAGGGGTTAACTGGACTGCGGTCCAGGAATGTGGCTTACACCTTGTCATGTCAGGAAACTGTATGTTCCCCTGTTCCCATGTTTCATTATAATCCTGTATTTTAATGTTTTAAAGTGCATTTCTGTATCTCCAGTTCTAGAGGTCACAGATAGTTGATATTTGGCCAATATGTGGAGTCACTGTAGGCATTAAAACTGGCAAATTTCAACCCACTGAGCCCACCAGAATGGAACTTATTAATATGTGTAGATATTAAAGAGTATATGTATGGTATTTTGGATTTGCTCTGAAAAATGCAGACTCCATCTGCTATGCTAAATAGGTCAGGAAGGGCAGCCGGATGATTGAGCCTAAGTACTAATCAACAGACTCTGCCACTCTATTTGATACCTGAGGGCGGAGAATCATCAAACTGGAGTGGTTTGTAAGTGTTATGTCTACACCTACAAACAATGAAGATCCTATCAGATACTTCATTTGGTAGACTGGTCGTTGCCCCTGATTTAATTATGGGGCTACAGAAATAAGACACTCAGAGTCCCAGTACACATGGGCTAACTAGCTGGGGGGCATGGGTTAATCTGTGTCTCCACGTTAGGGATTGGATACAGATAATTGTTCACCAATAGTCTGTATTCAATGTTAAGAATAGGGTTACACAGGTATATAAACTGTGTCAACCCTACAGTTTTTAGTTCTTCTTCTGATACCATCTTGAATGTCACCGGATTGCTGGAGAATTGTTAGCTGATACTTCTCCATCCCCCAACCCTAAGTAAGTGTTACCTTCTTGTCTGTTAATTGTACTATATTGCTGTGTTCACCTTTTTTAAGGAATAAATTATATTTTATTATATCTAAGCCTCGTTCAGTTCAACCCAGATATTTGGTGTTCATTATACTGTATCTTGTCATAAGCTACCGTGACAAGCTCTATAATTAACTGGTGGCAGCGGCGGGATTGAACTGAACCTATATAGTGAATCTGTCATATAGTGGGAACTCGAGAGTAATTGCGAGTTCCTGGGACTAAAGATATTGAACACACAGTAGTGCAACAGTTAACACAAGTTGTAACACCACCTCACTGCTGCGACCGTGAACCATGAGCGAGGCTGAAGGCTCATCCAACATGAGGACCCGAGCTCAGCTGAAGGACAAGTGCTGTGAATATGGACTGCCCTATGAGAACCAGGAGGTCGCAGACATGGTTGACGCAATCAGTGACTATGAAGCCTGGCTTGCAGAGCCTCAGGATACGGTTCAGCTTGCCCTTATACAGCCACCCGGAGATCAGGGAAGGAACCCAGTGCCGGGGCGGCGGAATCTCGGGGAGGGAACGAGTGCACCTCCCGGGAGCAGTGCAACAGGAGGGGTACTGGTTGCTGCGGCTACCAGTCTGTTCACCCCTGAAATGTTGGCACTGATTACTGCGTGGGGAGACAGAGGGACACCGGAGGAGCGGCTGCAGTTTATCACTATGGCAGTGAACAGACCCGCTTATTTCCCCCCTGTCCAACCCAACCAAGATAAACTCAAACTGGATCAGCACAGTTTCACCAAGTTCGTGGAAGGTACTGATCAGATCGACAGTTTTCTAAAGAACTTTGAGACACAGTGTCGGCGGTACAAAGTGCTTCCCCAGCATCGGGTTGCACGTATGGAACCCTTACTGTCTGGCTTGGCTAAGCAGACGATGATGGCGCTTCCAGATGAGTATGCTGATGACTATGACCACCTGAAAGAACTGTTACTGTTTCAGTACGGTTTTAACCTACCGGGGTAAATTCCGGCAGGAAGAGAGGCAGCCCCAGGAGTCCTATGTTACCTACGTGACCCGCATGGCTTTGTACGGGATACGCTGGGTGGAGGGCTATGAGGCACGGACTTACCAACGCCTGCTGGACCTCATCTTTCAGGAGCAGCTCATGCAGCAGTGCCCGCCGGCGGTGAGGGCTTGGGTGTACGACAAGAAGCCCAAGACTTACCAGGAGGCGGCGAGGCTTGCAGACGACTATGTGGCCAGCCGAGCCCTGATGTCCGCCAAAGCAGTAGCCAAGGCGGCAGTGGCGGCGGCACCGGCCAGAAAGTCTGCCAATACCCCCCAATGGCTCAGAGGCCACCTGCGGACAGCAGTCCACCGAAGGCGGGGGAGCTCCGGCACGAGCGCCGGTGCTACAACTGCAACCACCCTCGTCACATCAGACCAGATTGCCCGGAACCCCTGTGTTCCGGCAGACCCCATCTGGGGCAACGCACCCCAGCTGCGAAGCCGGTAGCCCGCGTGTGGGTGGCTTTCACCACAGACTCCGGACCGGTCATGGAACCAACTCCCAGCGAGACGTCTCATGCAACGCCTGTCCCGGTTTCATCTGTGCATACAGCCAGGAGCGGAGGACATCTCAGCGCGGACCTGCAGCTGACGGACGGCCGGAGCAGACATCTCACCCCAGTCACAGTCGGTAACCGGCAAGCAGTCGGCTTGCTGGATTCAGGAGCTGCAGTGACCGTGGTCCGACCTGATATGGTCCGGCCAGAGGAATTACTCCCAGGCCCTGGGATACAGATCACTGTGGCCGATGGAGAGCCACGTTTCCTGCAAGTGGCCAGCATCTTTTTGGATTGGGGGGAGGGCCAGGGTGTGCGGGAGGTAGGGGTTTTATCCGGTTTGGATGCCGATGTTCTTCTTGGCAACGATCTGGGACCGATGACCTGCATCTATGACCGAGTGCCCAAGCCCGCTGCAGTGGCAGCGGTTACCCGGAGCCAGACAGCGGCAATGGCAGCGGCGCCAGTCCCCCAGCCTTTGGACCAATGTTAGCGGAGGGCTCAGAGGAGCCCGGGGAGGTAAGCCAGGATCAGTTGCAACCACAGACTGACTTACTGTTCCCCCTCACCCTTCCCCATTCTCCGGACAATGACATGACTGGGGGGTGGCCAGAATTAGGAGCCCAGTTTAGGGAGGCAGTGAAGACAGACCCTACCCTGGCCGGCGTGAGACTTCGGGCGTCCGAATCTCAGGCAGGGGAAGGCACTGAGCACTGCCTATGGGATAAGGGACTCCTGTATAGAGAAGAAGGGAACCCAGGGATAGAGGAGGGATTGACCGGTAAGCGACAGCTAGTAGTGCCCCAGGGGTACCGACAGCAACTGTTACGGGTAGCTCACTCTATTCCGTTAGCGGGACATCAGGGGGTCAACAGAATGCGAGCCCGATTATTACAGCGTTACTACTGGCCGGGGGCATCTCAAGATGTAGGCACTTTCTGCCGCACTTGTGATGCCTGCCAGCGAGTGGGTAAGGCGGGTGACCGTGGGAAGGCAACCCTGAAACCCCTATCGATAATAGGGGAACCCTTCCAGAAAGTAGCGATGGATCTTGTAGGACCCCTTATGATTCCTAGCAGGTCATGGAAGCGCTACATCCTCACGGTGGTGGACTTTGCCACCCGGTACCCTGAGGCGGTAGTGCTTGGCACCATAGATGCCAAGACAGTGGCAGCAGCTTTGCTGAACATTTTTTCTAGGGTAGGTTTCCCCAGTGAGGTCCTAACCGATCAGGGGTCGCAGTTCATGAGTGAACTGTTACATTGTCTCTGGGATGCATGCGGTGTACAGCACCGGCGCACTACCCCTTACCATCCCCAGACAAACGGATTATGTGAGAGGTTTAACGGTACCCTGAAGCAGAGGCGGAGGGGAAAGACTGGGAGATTCATTTACAGCACTTGCTGTTTGCCTACCGAGAGGTACCGCAGGAATCTACAGGCTTCTCCCCCTTCGAGCTACTATATGGCCGCAGGGTACGTGGACCTCTGGACCTATTCCGTGAGGGATGGGAAGGGGAGGCTACTGCAACTGATGCTTCAGTGATCCAGTATGTGGTAGATCTCCGAGACCGGTTAGAGATGCTCATGGGGGTGGCCCAGGACCACCTCAGGGCCGCTCAGACCAGGCAAAAGCAATGGTATGACCGGAATGCCCGTAGCAGGGAATTCATCCCAGGACAGCGGGTGTTGTTCTCAAACCCACTCGGGAGAACAAGTTGATGACTGCCTGGTCGGGACTGTACCCGGTTATCCGAAAGATGAATGAGTACAACTACGGTGTACAGGTAGAGCCTGAGAGGCATAAGACATACCACGTTAATATGCTGAAGGAATACAGAGCACCAAGTATGGGAGCAGTAATGGCCATTTGTAGCCCACTGCTGGAGCATCCGGCGAGCAATGCTCTGCCTGATCTCCTAGGGGAGGCTAGGCAGGGAAACACTGTGGAGCAGGTAGAGATAGGGGCACAGTTGAGTGCTAGGCAGCAGGTAGAAGCCAGGGACATGCTAGCTAAGTATAGGGCTCTCTTCACTGACATGCCAGGGACCACACATCTCACAAAGCACCCAGTGCACACAGGGGATCTGCAGCCTCTGCATAAGCACGCATATAGAGTGTCAGCAGTGGTCAAGACCAGTATGGAAAGGGAGATAGAGGAGATGCTGACCCTAGGGGTAATTATTCCGTCCCAAAGTCCTTGGGCAAGCCCGGTAGTTCTAGTCCCTAAGAAGGACAAGACCACCCGGTTTTGTGTGGACTACCGCTTGCTCAACGCTGGGACGGTGTCAGATGCCTACCCCATGCCCCGCATGGATGAGTTACTGGATGAACTCGCGGGGGCAAAGTATCTGACCACTATGGATTTGAGCAAAGGCTATTGCAATTCCCACTGACCCTGTAGGCTAGGGAGAAGTCAGCATTCATCACTCCAAGTGGCCTCTATGAGTTTTTGGTGATGCCATTTGGGATGAAGAATGCCCCGGCTACCTTCCAACGCCTGGTCAATAGGTTACTGGAAGGGATGCAGAGCTATGCCAGGGCTTACTTAGATGACATTGCTGTCTTTAGTAATTCCTGGGACTCCCACTTAGGACATGTAGCTGCGGTGCTGGATAGGATCAGGGAGGCTGGGCTTACCTTGAAACCCACTAAGTGTATGGTAGGGATGGCAGAGGCCCTATACTTAGGGCACAGGGTGGGTTTAGGGCACCTCAAACCAGAGCCAGCCAAGGTAGAAGCCATAGTTCAGTGGCCTGTTCCAAAAACCAAGAAACAGGTCATGGCATTTTTGGGCACCGCAGGGTACTATAGGAAGTTTGTCCCACAGTACAGCGCCGTGGCCAAACCCCTGACTGATTTGACTAAGAAGCAACTGCCTGTGCTTATCACCTGCACTCCTGCCTGTGAAACTGCTTTCCAAGCACTGAAAACTGCGCTTGCTGGGGCCTCCATACTGGCTGTCCCAGACTATACCAAACATTTCCTCATACAGACTGATGCCTCGGACTATGGCATTGGGGCTTCATTGAGCCAAGTGGGGGATGACGGTAGAGAGCACCCTGTGGTGTACCTCAGCCGAAAACTACTCCCCAGAGAGGTGGCCTATGCCACCATTGAGAAAGAGTGCTTGGCCATTGTGTGGGCACTCAAAAAACTCCAGCCCTATGTGTATGGAAGAGCTTTCATGGTCCTCACAGACCACAACCCCCTGAGTTGGCTGCAGAGGGCATCAGGGGAGAATGCCAAGTTGCTAAGGTGGAGCTTGGCCTTGCAAGAGTTTGAGTTTACTATTCAGCACAAAAAGGGTAGTGAAAACAGCAATGCTGATGGGCTTTCACGTCAGGACTATCCCTCTGAGACTGAGTTCAGCAGTGCCCCACTCCCCATTAGGGCCAGTGGGCCACAGGTCACCCATTAAGAAGGGGAGGTGTAGAGGGAGAGGGGGGTTGGCCTGGTATTAAAGGGGTTGCACCCCATATGGCCACCCCCTGACCTCACCAGGGAGGCAAGGGGTTAACTGGACTGCGGTCCAGGAATGTGGCTTACACCTTGTAATGTCAGGAAACTGTATGTTCTCCTGTTCCCATGTTTCATTATAATCCTGTATTTTAATGTTTTAAAGTGCATTTCTGTATCTCCAGTTCTGGAGGTCACAGAGAGTTTATATTTGGCCAATATGTGGAGTCACTGTAGGCATTAAAAACTGGCATATTTCAACCCACTGAGCCCACCAGAATGGAACTTATTAATATGTGTAGATATTAAAGAGTATATGTATGGTATTTTGGATCTGCTCTGAAAAATGCAGACTCCATCTGCTATGCTAAATAGGTCAGGAAGGGCAGCCGGATGATTGAGCCTAAGTACTAATCAACAGACTCTGCCACTCTATTTGATACCTGAGGGCGGAGAATCATCAAACTGGAGTGGTTTGTAAGTGTTATGTCTACACCTACAAACAATGAAGATCCTATCAGATACTTCATTTGGTAGACTGGTCGTTGCCCCTGATTTAATTATGGGGCTACAGAAATAAGACACTCAGAGTCCCAGTACACATGGGCTAACTAGCTGGGGGGCATGGGTTAATCTGTGTCTCCACGTTAGGGATTGGATACAGATAATTGTTCACCAATAGTCTGTATTCAATGTTAAGAATAGGGTTACACAGGTATATAAACTGTGTCAACCCTACAGTTTTTAGTTCTTCTTCTGATACCATCTTGAATGTCACCGGATTGCTGGAGAATTGCTAGCTGATACTTCTCCATCCCCCAACCCTAAGTAAGTGTTACCTTCTTGTCTGTTAATTGTACTATATTGCTGTGTTCACCTTTTTTAAGGAATAAATTATATTTTATTATATCTAAGCCTCGTTCAGTTCAACCCAGATATTTGGTGTTCATTATATCTTGTCATAAGCTACCGTGACAGGTCAATCCCAGGTTTCTAGAATATACTAGAAAGGTCACCCTATAGGAGACAACTCAACTAGGCTAAGCCCTTCCCTGATTCTGCCCAGCCGCAGGGGTGGGGGGGAAATCTATAAATATAAGGGACTTGGCTCTCCATCTTCAGATCTTTATTGGATCTGTGTGGAGGGGATCTCCAGGGCGAAGAGTTCTGTAGTTCAGGGTAAGTCCCATCTTTCTTGTTTTCTAAGTCAGGGAAGTATCCCAGAGTAAGAGGCCTATAGACAAGTTTCTTCCCTGCCCTGTGTTTGGGACTCGTCTTCCCCTCTGTTGCCTGGGTTCTACATTCCTCTGGTCTGAAATCTCTGTACTGCCACTGGTAGACTTTTCCAGATGTGTAGTCTCGAGCGTCTCTCAGAAATGTGTTCCTCTTTCAGGACTCTATATCTCTACTGAAACTACAGAGAACGTCATCAATCCGGTTTTTAAGAGCTAGTATGTCACGGTCTTGTAAGGCAATGGTGTGCGCTGCAGGGACAAGAACAACCCCTCAATGGGGCCGGGCCCACTAGCTCCCTTGGCCGCCGCGTTGCACGACCAGTTTTTAATGAAGACAGTCAAATTGTCTTCAGTACTGGTGATGAGCGCAGTGGCCACGCCCCCCCCGGTGGTTCAGCCAATGAGGGCGAACCTGACATCATGGCCACACCCCCCGCCACGCCCCCCGTCTTTCCCCCTGCAGCTCGCCGCAGACCGGGTATCACAGCTACACACGCCGACACCGTTGCCGTAACCTAAAGAAGTATTGCGGGGGGTTTCCAGCTTGGTGATTTGAGCCTGTGACTCATTAAGCTCCTTTTGAATGTACTCTATTGGTAAGATAATAAGATCGGACAAACATATACTAAGGAACCCCGCCCGCCCCCTGTTTTCCCCAGAACTCTTTTGGATCAGAGATTAGGGTTGGTCAAAGATTACACCTTTAACCCCTTGGTATTCGTTTTAAACGAACGTTTTCTGCCAATGTTGTGGTGAGGAGTTTTATATTAGTCTTCTTTTTTTAGAACCTTCTCTAGATCTTTAGGGACGTCACGTACGCGTTCTTCAGATAAGACGTTTCGTCTGCCTATGTGTAGCTCTCTAAGAGGAATCGCCGTGTGTATATGCAAACGTGCACGTGCTTCCCTCCGCAGCGATATATCCTGGTTTGAGAGACATGAACGAAGGGTGTGCAAGTCTGAAAAAGGGAGTGAATCAACTAGAGACATACATCTTTCAGACAGATAATGTAATAGAAGGTTGATGAATATGTGATGGAACGGGGACAGAAAGAGAGGCCCTAACATCTTCATGTGAAACATACAAACAGGACGTTCTCAGCACTCAAATGAAACACCTGTTAAGCCAAAATCAGTTAATTTATTGATAACTCAAGAGAATTACATCAACACACAGTGACTAAGAGGAAATACAGTGCTAATGTGGACAAAATGAAATACAATCATCAAAATCATACAATAACAACAAATACTTAGTGTATCAGCCCAGCAAGGCATTGGGTCCCAGTCACCCTGATACAGGGGCCAAGTGAATAGTCCCACTCACTGTGAATGCACAGTGGAGTAACAGGTACACAGGACCCAGAATGAAATAAATTAGGAGTACATTAAATAAGGGGGCTGACTTTTGGGGGATAAACACCATCTTCAGGCTCGTTCCCAGAGTTGAAAAAACACTGGTACTCGCCTGTGTCCTTGTACAGAATATGTGGTGGGTGACTCGAGCAGAAGCGCGCTCAATCATCCAAAAAGGGAGAAAGTCTGATGAGTTCCCACACTGTTCCAGTTCCAAAACGTTGGGCTTGCCGGTAATCAAGACGTCTGAAATCTGGGGCTTTCCTTAAGTATCATAATGCGTACGCCTATGTCATTATGGCATGGAAGCTATGGTGGCTCAAATGGTCCACAAAGGAGGAAGCGACTAAACATTCCGATGCGTCCTGGCCAAACATTGCATGTGTGTCCACAAGCAGAGAATCTCCATACATCACTGTGATTGCGGGGATTCCTAATGTGCAATCTCCCGTCTCCTACGGTGGCGCGGACAAAAAGAACATGCGCGAAGCCACCACCGATGGTGAATCAATATAAATCAAGTGATTAAGGTCCCTTAAAAAGGACAAAAGTGATGATGAATATGAATTAAAATTGATTGTTGTACAAAAAACCTTGGGCAACACCCACAGGGTAAGATAGCAGCACATACAAAGCGCAAACTTTAGCTCAAGGTACAAATAAAAAAATAGAAGAGAAGACATGGGTCCAGGGTGGCCACATTGCTTTTATTTGTCTGAGAGGGTGAGGTTGGTCTTACATTGCTCTATTTGTACTTGACATAAAGCTGCATGTCCTGCCGTTCTCCTTCTCATATACCACGGAACGTCCCGCAGCCCACCTCCTAGGTCCACTTGGATATGTCACTTTGTCATACAAACGCTTGTGTTTATCTCACACCATGTGAGCTGAACATCCACAGTCTTTATCAGCACTTTTATATCTTTTTATAGCATTACTGCACTGTGATTTTTTTCTTCTATTTGTAGTTTCACATGCACCTTGAGCTAAAGTTTGCGCTTCGTGTTTGCTCCTATCCTACGGTGGCGCGTCAGATGGACATACTGTAGGCAGAGGCAGAGATGGTGTTATGCACATACTGTAATTCACCAATTCACTGTAATGCACCCGTGTCAAAGTATTCTCTAACCGCCAAACCTCTCTTTTCGTATAAGACGGGTAGAAATCTGAGGGATTGCGCTTATCAGAGCTGATCTACGGATTGTTGGATTCTAAAAAGACAATGTCCGGAAGACATTTTCATCTATTTGAATGCGTTCTAAACATAAAGTAGAACATTATAGCTTCAGTTTGTAAATCAGTATATGTAACATACCGGATTCACACCTACAGTATTACGATGTAATAATATCAGTATAAGAAAGACATACAGTAAGACAGAAACACCAAGTGGGTTCTTTTTACTGAACTCTTCCGGCTGCCAAACTGGGTGAAGTCCTGTGCTGGACACGACCCAGTTTTGCAGCCGTACGACTTTACTAAAACTCCCAGTTATGAGTTCTACTTTGTGCGTGTCTTTCTTCCGGTGCTAAATATTTTAATGAAAGAGGAACTGCTTTTCCATTAAACATGCAAATATGCGCCTGAGAACAAATTCAAGGGCATTGTATCACTTTGCTTTTGAAAAATAAATGTTGACATTGTATTACTTTTCTTTCTAAGTGTGTTCTTTCCATTAAAACTACTTACAGCTGATTGATTTTGATTTTTGTTTTTCATCAAGTAGGATGGAATGTTGTATTTGTTGTTGTTTACTAATGGAAAGAAGGACAGTAGATTATGTTTGAGAGCAATTACCTGAAAATGAGCATTCTGCCGTTTTATAGTGATTCTGACTAACACAAACACCATAATCCTTTCCCTTCATTCCTAATTGAAGAACGAGGCTTATTTTGGAGTTCCAATTTGTTCTACAATTTTTATTAGGTCATATTTTAAGTATACATTTTTTTCGGAAGCGGCATAACCCCTTCTCATGTGTTTATATAAATTGAGGTTTTAAATCTTTTCTATTCTATCGGCTATTATCTCTTTCTATGTCTGTGAGAGCGGCTGTTGCAGGGACAGCTCTCTGCTTTTAGAAGCATTGTATATTTGATTGTCTGGGTAGATTTAGGAGCCCTGTTTTGTGTCTCTGAATACCCTCACTTTTCATGAGTTTTTTTTTTTAGAGTATGTTTACCAGGGGTGGAATTAGTCACTGGTGGGTCATGGTGTTTTAAGTGTTTTAAAAAAAAGTCTGCTCTATCGCCCTGGGGCCCTACCCGTGGAGCGGGTCCTTACGCGTCGGCGATGGACGGAGGCCACCTAGGCAGTAATTGCCGAAGTTGGTTCCGACTTCTGGTGGGGCATAGCCTCTGTGTTAGGTCCACCTGGATGGCCCGCCGCCACCACTGGGTCAAGCTCTGAACCACACGTTCCCCAGACGTCAGGGGAGCAACCTGTTAGCTCCAGGGAACCCCTCTTTTCAGGTAACATGATGTTATTTTATTTTTAGCCAAGCTTGTTGCTTTAATGTGAAGTTTGGTAGGGAGCCATTGAAGACACTTCTGGAGACGAGGGGCAGAGAAAAAAGTTGAAAGGCGCAGATCCTCGGAGATCCGTTAAATTTGGCCTACTAACGTGACGCTACCTAAACAGATAACGCCTGTTTGTTTCCCCCAGTTTAACAGGTATCCACAAAGCTAAATATATGCAAAAACAACGATCGTTAGTTATCTCATTAGCACAGGCTTAACACCATGTGAAGTTAGCACTGCCTTCCGTCAGCTCCCGATAACATGGCATAAAGCCTGTCTTACCCAAAGGCAGCGGTAGGCTGGAAAGGATGGCGGGGAGGAGCTGTCCCCCGTGCCAGTCAGCATTGAACATTTCGGGCCGGTGGCGAGGAGGAGAGAAGGATCTCTGTGCAGCAGCTCTCCGACTCCGGCGAGCGCCGACTGCGCATGCGTGAGATTTGTACCGTTTTTTGCCGGGACAAATCTGGTCGCCCTACCATAAGATGGCATTCAGTACCCAAGGTAGGATACTGATCACAGACAGAGAGAGTAGTACAAGGGTCCTACAGAGGCCCAACGGAGACGGAGCCCCACTGACGCTACACAGCAGAGGGATCCTTTAGGTAACAGGAGTTAATCACGCTTCAGCACCTTCCTATTGGGCTGAGATAGGGGGGCAGCTAGGGAAGAGGATACTGACAGCACATAGTGATGTGTACCACTGTGTAAATGAGACTTTATCGGTGGAGATGAATAAAGCTGCTGTTTGTAAATATAAAGTTCCCGTCTCCCATCATTGCATTACCAACGCCCAGCCTGCCCGGACAGGGTAATCCACACCGAGCAAGCCAAGTGACGAGACATTTCATGTTGACTCCCTAGGAGCCGGGCAGGGAGGCTTACATACGTTCAATAACATTACCTTTTATCCTTAGCACATTAAGATCCATATGAAACACAGCTCTGATCTAAAGAAGCACTTCTTTTTCTAGTGTGTAAACTGGTTTGTTGAATTCAGATTGGTGCTCTGGTGTCAGCTTTCTGTAAAGGGGGATCGAGGCTGATACATTTCTACTCGTACATGTACAGTACAGTATGTACAAAATGCTGCATATAATAAAAAAAAGGGGTGTGTGCGCTGATCACGCGCATTTTAAGTGAAACTTCTTTGTCTTTTGTCACTGTTTTGTCACAGAAATTGTATTTGTGATGGTGATGTTTTTAATGAAAAATCAAAATACAATGTCAGTGAGAAAATGCAAAGAGGTTTGATTTGGCACCCCCCCCCCCCTCCTTTAGCTATTCACACTTCTATATGTATAGTAACTGAATTTCTTGTGTGTGTGTGTGTGTTTCTGTGTCTGTGCCTGTGTGTCTCTGTGTGTGGTGTCTCCCAAGTGTGGCGGGGTTGCTGCTGCTCCTGCGCCGAATTTATTCGTATATAGTTATCATATCCCCTCTTAGACGCCTCTTTTCTAATGTAAACAAATCTAAATTCGCTAGCCTCTCCTCATTAGTCAGATTTTCCATCCCCTTTATTAATTTGGTGGCTTTTCTCTGCAATTTTTCTAGTTCCATAAATGTCTTTTTTATGGGGTGGTGCCCAAAACTGTACTCCATATTCAAGGTGTGGTCTTACTAATGCTTTGTAATGTGGTATCATTATGCTTACCTCCCTGCCATCCATTTCATGCATGATAAGATCTTGTTTGCCTTTGCAGCTACTGCATGACTTTGGGCACTATTGCTAAGCCTGCTGTCTACAAGCACTCCTCAATCCTTACCCATCAAGGGTTCTCCTAATTTATCCCCATTTCATTTGTAAGTCGTCTGTTTATTCTTGTATCCCAAATGCATAACCTTACATTTATCTGTATTAAACCTCATCTGCCATTTACCTGCCCACATTTCCAGTCTCTTCAAGTCCTTATGGAGAGAAATTACATCCTGCTCTGATTCTATTACCTTACACAATTTAGTGTCATCAGCAAAGATGGAGACTTTGCTCTCGATCCCAACCTCAAGGTCATTAATAAACAAGTTAAAAAGCAGGGGTCCCAGTACCGATCCCTGAGGTACTCCACTCACGACTTTAGCCCAACCTGAAAAAGTTCAATTTATGCCAACTCTCTGTTGTCTGTCCTTTAACCAGTTTTCAATCCAGGTGCAAATATTGACCAATTTTTTTTATTTTGTTCACTAACCTCTTGAGTGGCACTGCACCAAAAGCCTTTGCAAAATCTAAGTAGACCACATCAACTGCATTACCCTGGTCTAAATTCCGACTTATCTCCTCCAAGAAACTGATAAGGTTAGTTTGGTACAACATATACTTCATAAATCCATGCTGACTATTACTAATAATTTTGTCATTCATTAGATATTCCTGAATATTATTATCCTGTACTAAACCTTCAAGTAGTTTCCCAACTATTGAAGACAGGCTTACAGGTCTGTAATTCCCTGGTTGTGATCTAGCTCCCTTTTTAAATATAGGCACCACATTTGCTTTATGCCAATATTGTGGTACTGAGCCTTTGGAAATGTAGTCCTTGAATATTAAATATAATTGTTTGGCTATTACTGAGCTTAACTCCTTGAGAACTCTTGGATGTATGCCATCGGGGCCAGGTGCCTTATTAACTTTAATGTTATCAAGCCGCCTATGAACTTCTTCCTCAGTTAACCAATTGTTCATTAATATGGAGGTTGTGGCTTCCTCCTGCAGCATTATTATTGCAATTGATTCCTCCCTGGTAAACAGAGGCAAATAATTGGTTTAAAACCTCTGCGTTTTCCTTATCTCAAATAATCTGCCTGCCCAGCTCACACTGAAAGGTTCCGATATTTTCTTTTCTCATTTTTTTGTTATTAAGGTACTTAAATAACTTTTTAGGGCAGATCTTACTTTCTATTGCAATCCTTTTTTCATTACCCATTATTACTAATCTGATTGCCCTTTTGCAACTTTAATTACATTCCTTCTGACTGTAAGACTAAACGCCTGCCTCTTCTTGTCCATTTCCTCGCCTACCTGTTTATTTAGCCACATTGGTTTAGACTTTGTTTCTATGATATTTATTACACAAATGGGGAATACACTGATAAGTGTGCTTTTCTAACAATGTTTTAAAGATTGCCCATTTATCTTCCACATCTTCCCTGCAAAACCATCATCCCGATGTATTACTTGTAGATTATTTCTCAATTAATAAAATCTGCCTTTCTGAAATGTAAAGTTTAATATGTATATATGGTCTTTGATCATAATATGTATAATATGGTCTTAGATCATTTATTTAAAATGAGATCATGTTATGATGACTGTTACCCAAATGTTCCCGGACTTGAATATTTGTTATTACGTCTACATTGTTTGATATTACTAAATCCAGTATTGCCCCTCTCCTGGTTGGTTCCTTAATCATTTTGGTCATGTAATAGTCTTTTTAGCACCCCAAAAACCTGTTTCCTTTTGTTGTAACGCTAATCTCATTGCCCCAGTCTATGTCTGGATAATTAAAATCCCCCATTATGCAAACATGACCCAGTTTTGATGCCTTCTCCATTTGCAAAAGTATTTTGACTTCCCAATCTCACAGATATTTGGTGGTTTATAGCATATTCCCACAAACATTTTCTTTTTCCTTCACTGCTACTGCTGCGGCCGAGTTTATTTGAGCATTTGCCCGGTCTCGGCCGCAGCAGTAACCAGGCGCGCGCCGGGATGTGCCTGGCGCGCGCCGAAGCCGCGGAGGAGCGCCCTCCGATCGGGGCTTTCTCCCTCCGCTCGCCGGGTCCGCCGGGTCCCCCGGAACCCCCTGCCGCCGTCCCCCACATCGCGGGACACCAGGGCTCCCTCGGGGAGCCCTGGACGCGCGTGCAGGGGGCGCAGGCACCCGATGAGTGCGCCGAGGGAGTGCGGCTAGAATGCCGGGGCATCCCCAGGCTTGCGGAGCTAGCCGCACTCAAATAAAATGTGCCGCATCTGTAATTTCTATCCACAAGGTCTCTACATTTTCATCATTCCTTTCATTAACATCTTCCCTTGTAATAAGTTTTAGATCCGGTTTAACATATAATCATACTCCACCTCCTCTTCTATTTGCTCGGGAATAACCCTCTAATTTAGATGCTAATCCCCTGTTCATAATTTTACTTTGCTAATTTTTTCCTTTTACATTTTCATCAGATTTTTGCCAAAGATGGGTCATTACAGTCAGTCTCAGAAGTTCAAAATTGTGAAAGTTTATACTAATCCACTAGAACAATATCACAGACGCAAAAGCATCGATTTCCCCAACAACCAAAATAACTCAACAACAAACACTTTTACAATATATTAAATACTAGCTGAGAGACCCGGCGTTGCCCGGGATGTAAATGCGTAATAGGTAGTATTATTTATAAATCGTGGAACAATAGGTGACTGTTTGTTGTAAAGGTTGGATAATAATATTGAAAAGAAAGATGGAAGAAAATGTAATACGATGTTGTATAAAAATGGTTTATTGTAACCACACCACAGTACAATGTATATTTTGGTGCCATAAGTGATGTAAAAATCTGAGTCGTGTGTCCTGCTAGGGTGTGAGGCGGCGGGTGGCGCGTGGGTTGTGAGTGCTGTGTGCGAGTGGGGGTCCTGCTAGGGTGTGAGGCGGCGGGTGGTGCGTGGGTTGTGAGTGCTGTCTGTGAGTGGGGGTCCTGCTAGGGTGTGAGGCGGCGGGTGGCGCGTGGGTTGTGAGTGCTGTCTGTGAGTGGGGGTCCTGCAAGGGTGTGAGGCGGCGGCTGGCGCGTGGGTTGTGAGTGCTGTCTGTGAGTGGGGGTCCTGCTAGGGTGTGAGGCGGCGGGTGGCGCGTGGGTTGTGAGTGCTGTCTGTGAGTGGGGGTCCTGCAAGGGTGTGAGGCGGCGGCTGGCGCGTGGGTTGTGAGTGCTGTGTGCGAGTGGGGGTCCTGCTAGGGTGTGAGGCGGCGGGTGGTGCGTGGGTTGTGAGTGCTGTCTGTGAGTGGGGGTCCTGCTAGGGTGTGAGGCGGCGGGTGGCGCGTGGGTTGTGAGTGCTGTCTGTGAGTGGGGGTCCTGCAAGGGTGTGAGGCGGCGGGTGGTGCGTGGGTTGTGAGTGCTGTCTGTGAGTGGGGGTCCTGCTAGGGTGTGAGGCGGCGGGTGGTGCGTGGGTTGTGAGTGCTGTCTGTGAGTGGGGGTCCTGCTAGGGTGTGAGGCGGCGGGTGGCGCGTGGGTTGTGAGTGCTGTCTGTGAGTGGGGGTCCTGCAAGGGTGTGAGGCGGCGGCTGGCGCGTGGGTTGTGAGTGCTGTCTGTGAGTGGGGGGTCCTGCTAGGGTGTGAGGCGGTGGGTCAGTGATGTCGGTGCGTAGGGGCGGGAGGCAGCAGGTGTGTGTGGCGGCAGGTATGTGTCGAGTGTGGCGGGTGTCTGTTGAGTGCGTGCAGCGGCTGTGAGGCGGTGGGTGAAAGGCAGAGGCGGCCGGAGTAAGGGCGGGTGAAAGGCAGAGGCGGGGGTGGGGAGGCGGTAAGGCGGGCATGAAGGCGAAGGGCGGCGGGAAGGGGAGGAGGGGGTGGAGGAGGGGGGCAATGGGTGGAGGAGGGGGGCAAGGGTTAGAGGAGGGGGGGGAAGGGTTAGAGGAGGCGGTGGGAAGGGGGGGGAGGCGGTGGGAAGGGGGGGGAGGCGGTGGGAAGGAGGGGAGGCGGTGGGAAGGGGAGGGGAGGCGGTGGGAAGGGGGGGGGAGGCGGTGGGAAGGGGGGGGAGGCGGTGGGAAGGGGGGGAGGCGGTGGGAAGGGGGGGTGGAAGGGAGGTGAAGGTGGGGGGGTGGAGGGGAGGTGAAGGGGGAGTGGAAGGGAGGTGAAGGGGGGGGTAGAAGGGAGGTGAAGGGGGGGGTGGAAGGGAGGTGGTGAAGGGGGGGGGTGAAGGGGGGGGGGGGTAAATGGGGAGGTGAAGGGGGGTGGAAGGGAGAAGTGGAGTGAGGGGAGGTGAAAGGGGGTGAGGGGAGGTGATGGGGGGTGAGGGGTGGGTGAGGGGAGGTGAAGGCCGCTCACTCACCCGTCCGGCAGGTCCCACGTGGATCTGAGGCGGGAGGCAGCGTGTTGTGGCCGCTCTCCCGCTGTGTCCCGGCCGCTCGCTCCCCCGCTGACTGTAGCGGCGCCGGGGGGGGGGGGGGTATCGGGGAGACACTGACACTGGAGGGGAGGGGGGGTGGAGGGGAGGTGAAGGGGGGTGGAAGGGAGGTGAAGGCCGCTCACTCACCCATCCGGCAGGTCCCACGTGGATCTGAGGCGGGAGGCAGCGTGTTGTGGCCGCTCTCCCGCTGTGTCCCGGCCGCTCGCTCCCCCGCTGACTGTAGCGGCGCCGGGGGGGGGGGGGGTATCGGGGAGACACTGACACTGGAGGGGAGGGGGGGTGGAGGGGAGGTGAAGGGGGGTGGAAGGGAGGTGAAGGCCGCTCACTCACCCATCCGGCAGGTCCCACGTGGATCTGAGGCGGGAGGCAGCGTGTTGTGGCCGCTCCCCCGCTGTGTCCCGGGCGCCGCCATCTTGGGCACTCGGCGCCGCGAGGCAGCCTGCCTGGCCACTGGCTGTTCCCCCGCCGGGGAGGGGGGTGCATGTATATGTGTGTGGGGGGGGAGAGGTGGGAGATATAGAGGGGGGGTCTCGCACGGCCGCTGACACTGGGTGGGGGGGGGGGGCTCTGAAGGGCTAATAATAGTGTGTGTGTGTGTGTCCCGCTGACTGTAGCGGCGCCGGGGGAGGGGGGGGGGTCGGGGTGAAAGCGCGGGAGACACGGGGAGAGGAGGAGGTGCGCGCGGGTGCTGCTAACACTGTGAGCCGTGTGTGTGTGTGTGTGTGTGTGTGTGTGTGTGTGTGTGTCCCTGTGTGTCCCTGTGTGTCCCTGTGTGTCCCTGTGTGTGTGTGTGTGTGTGTGTCCCTGTGTGTGTGTGTGTCCCTGTGTGTCCCTGTGTGTCCTTTGGCCCGTCACTCCGCCTCAGGCCAATGAGAGGTGTGCGGGGGCGGGCCAAGGGACCAATGAGATTTCCCCTAGGGACACCGGACATCCAGGCAGGCATGCATGCAGGCAGGCAAACATACAGTGCTTTCACTAATATAGTATAAGATTAAAGACAAGCTATATATCATTTGACTCCAGCTGGATTTATACATGGCATGAACCATACGGTTCATGGTATCTGCAAGGAATGATAAAAACCCTACACAAATGAATTGCATGTACTATTGTATATATAATTGTCCTGCAGAAAATGTTCCCCCTGATGGCAATTCACCTAAGTTTAGTGAATCAAATATTAAGAATAGCGCTGTTAAGCTACATAGACATATTGTCTGTAGATTCATTTAATACGAAACCCTTTTTTTAGCCGTTCATCGCTGGAAAGTGATTGTCTTAAGCTGAGCAACAAGCAAACTTATTATACCGTTTGTTACATGTCTTTTATTTTGTTGCAAATCAATGTGGCAATATAATATATAGGTACCTGAGACTTGGACTTCATTGCCAGCTGTGACTGAGTAGGAGATACGTTTGATTTAATGTTTCTTATGATTTTGTGCATTTATACTGGACATTCATAAGAATTAGTAGTTGCTTTTTGGCTTCGCGACGTGCCTGTGTTCACTTCATTGAGCATCCAATGCTCGGCTGTATTAAATTCGCGCCCCATGGTACTTAGCTATGGCGGCCGCCTCTTTGCTGCCGCCCCCCGCCCCCCCTTCTCCTTCCGATTCGCAGTGCAAATGATGCTGCGGACATCGTCAATGTGACGTCGCACGGCGTCGCGTTGCCATGGTAACGCAACGTCAGGACATCATTTGTCGCGGTGACGTTGGGTTGGCGTAGCAACGAGATGCCATGTCATGTCACCTTGGTGACATTCGCGGCGTCATTTGATGCTGCAATTCGAAAGGACAAGGGGGGGGGCGGGAGCAAAGAGGCGTCCGCCACAGCTAAGTGCCTTCCCATCAGGCCCAAGAGCGCTGCAAATGTATATGGCGGCGGCCATTTTTGCTGTCCCCAAGTGTTGCCGCCCTAGGCCTCATGGGAAAACCGCCACCGCCCCGCTGATATTGCTCAGGTTCGGACCAGTTCCCGGCATGAGGAGGAGTAATAATACCGCCCCAGACAACCAATAACAAAAGTATCAGGCGTCCTACAGACGGCGTCCCCTGTATTATTCTGCGCTCCAAGAAGTGAGAACTGGGGTCAGCAGAGACAGAATTGGTACGGTGAAAAAAGGTCAAATGGAAACAAACAGCAGCAACTTCCGCGACTATGAACCGCCTGCATTTTAAATAAAAATATTCCCCAAATTCCCCGACCTGACTCTTTTAGACTGCCGGCTTGTTCTTTCCCCTGGTTGAGTAGTACTGTTTGACCCATTACCCTGACGTGGTGCTTATTATTTCTGCTTGGAAGCCGTTGGAATGTTTGGTTTTGGCCCGAAGCAGAATGTAAGCCTGAACAAACAGGATAACCTCTTTGATGATAAAAGGGCATGCAATGTAATTTCTCTGCCATGCATCACAGGGCCCGGCAGCAACAAACCGCTCAAACATATTTCTCAAGACCATTATCTACACTAGTAACTGCGGCCTGGTTGCTAACTAACCGTTGTTTCCACATGGCACGTGTTCTCTGCACTGACTGGGAGATGACAAATCTGTTTCAAGATTGGTTTTCTGACATTCAAAGCCCTACATAATGATCAGCATCCCACCCATCTGACAGAGGACCTGGATCCCTACACTCCAACTCGCTCACTTCCATCTGCAGCTGAGATTCCTAACAGTTCCCAGAATCCCCTTCACTTCCTTTCAGGTCGAGTTTTAGCCATGCTAAAGGAGTGGAGAAGGAACGGCTCAGTGAGTGAAGACACTGACTGGCACTTAGTGTGAAGCAGGGGAACCTGGGAGAAGGAGCAGCTCAGTGAGTAACGACACTGACTGGCACTGAGTGTGAAGCAGGGGAACCTGGGAGAAGGATCGGCTCAGTGAGTAAAGACACTGACTGGCACTGAGTGTGAAGCAGGGGAACCTGGGAGAAGGAGCGGCTCAGTGAGTAAAGACACTGACTGGCACTGAGTGTGAAGCAGGGGAACCTGGGAGAAGGAGCGGCTCAGTGAGTAAAGACACTGACTGGCACTGAGTGTGAAGCAGGGGAACCTGGGAGAAGGAGCGGCTCAGTGAGTAAAGACACTGACTGGCACTGAGTGTGAAGCAGGGGAACCTGGGAGAAGGAGTGGCTCAGTGAGTAACGACACTGGCTGGCACGGAGTGTGAAGCAGGGGAACCTGGGAGAAGGAGCGGCTCAGTGAGTAAAGACACTGACTGGCACTGTGTGAAGCAGGGGAACCTGGGAGAAGGAGCGGCTCAGTGAGTAAAGACACTGACTGGCACTGGGT
Source organism: Ascaphus truei (assembly GCF_040206685.1). Classification (NCBI taxonomy): domain Eukaryota; kingdom Metazoa; phylum Chordata; class Amphibia; order Anura; family Ascaphidae; genus Ascaphus; species Ascaphus truei. The sequence goes on along the minus strand of NC_134485.1, from coordinate 430,070,217 downwards.
GTGAAGCAGGGGAACCTGGGAGAAGGAGCGGCTCAGTGAGTAAAGACACTGACTGGCACTGAGTGTGAAGCAGGGGAACCTGAGAGAAGGAGCGTCTCAGTGAGTAAAGACACTGACTGGCACTGAGTGTGAAGCAGGGGAACCTGGGAGAAGGAGCGGCTCAGTGAGTAAAGACACTGACTGGCACTGAGTGGGAAGCAGGGGAACCTGGGAGAAGGAGCGGCTCAGTGAGTAAAGACACTGACTGGCACTGAGTGTGAAGCAGGGGAACCTGGGAGAAGGAGCGGCTCAGTGAGTAAAGACACTGACTGGCACTGAGTGTGAAGCAGGGGAACCTGGAGAAGGAACGGCTCAGTGAGTAAAGACACTGACTGGCACTGAGTTTGAGGCAGGGGAACCTGTTTCAATTCCAGGTGTCGGCTCCTAGTGACCTTGGGCAAGTCACTTTATCTCCCTGTGCCTCAGGCACCAAAAACATAGATTGTAAACTCCACGGGGCAGGGACTGTGTCTGCAAAAATGTCTCTGTAAAGAGCTATGTAAAACTAGCAGCGCTATATAAGAACTTGCGGGGGTAAGTATCACCGGAAGCAGGGAGTCCCGGGCGTTGAAATTAATGGGGTTCACCTCCGGGGATCCCCTGTTTCAAACCTATATTTTTTTTAAAATAGCACAACAAAAAAAATCACCACTTGGATTTCTGCTACAAATACAAACTGAACACTTTTCTGCAAGGTTCCCCAAGAACAATTTAAAGGACACATCACCAATATGCAGGTGAACTGCGCGGTTTGGCTAAGGCGCAGTTTGGTCAAAGTGAAGCTGGATTAGGTGTGATGTTAAAAAATCGGAAGGATTGGAACAAGGTAGTTAGATTAGAGCACATGACACCTCGGGGTCATGTGACGTCACAGCACCCCGCGGCTTCATTTGACGCCGCTTTGCCATGGCGACGCGTCACCCGATGCCGTCGGAGAGAAGGTAAGTGAGTTACAGAGGCCTCGCTCGCTCCCTGGCATTTAATGTAAATGCTTTTGGGAAGAGTGCTGGACCTCTGCAACCACCGCGCCCCCCCAAAAAAATTATTGCGCACCCCTGGATTAGAGAACACTTGTCACTCCATATTTACATATATATAAATATAATAAAAAATGAATAAACGATACCGTTCTGTGGCTGACGAAATTAGCATTTCGTTAGCCACAGAATGGTATCAACTACTGTATTCATTTTTGATTATTAAAGCTCGGCTAACACGGTACCGATACCTCTATATAAATATATATACCGTACAGAGGGACCTTTCTCAAGGTGGTGCGCCTTGAGAAAGGTCCCTCTGGCGGACCGAAACGTTGGTTCTGTGTCTTTGATTCACCAATACACTTTTTTGACCTGAGATTTGAGTGCTGCCCATGTGATTTTGTCTGACCACGGTATCGTATTTCCTATATATATATCATGATGCGTATATATCATGATGCATATTTCCTATATATATATATCATGATTTCCTATATATATATATTCATGATGCTGCTTACAAGCTCTGCAACCAGGAGAATAAATATATATATATATATTTTTTTATTATTATTTTTTTCCTGGTTGCAGAGCTTGTAAGCAGCATCATGAGTGTGAGCAATATGGAGAATGCAATTTAACGCACAAGTGAGCAGGGGGTCTCTATGTAATCTTACATCCTTTTTCTATAAATCTGGTGATGTCGCATTGTCTGCTCCATTGATGTCAATGGGATCTTCCGTGCGATATTGCCAGCTGGGCGCCATCGTCATTTATAGGATAAGGGCTTCATATTGTTGATCTGAAGAGAAAACTTGCAACATGGAGTGAGATTGGCAATCTTGACCAGAGTTTGTTGCACATTGAGCAGGCCCTGGCTGGGACAGAGGGGGATCTGCGACAGAGAAGCAGGAACTGGGAGGCAGCTGGGTAACAGTTAGCAGGAGAAGCATGATTCAGGGTAGTAAAGATATGGGAGAGGGAAGGGGAGGGAGGAGTGTCAAGGCAGGAATGGCAAACACTGGGCCAAATTGGTTCCTCTGGCAGCCAATGGAAGATTCCCACAGAGGAGATTCAGGATACTCAAGAGACCTACGATAGGTGGTGGGGGTACTCGATCATTAGGAGGGTAGAGAGGGCAATCTGTTACCCTGACCACATAAATCTGACCATTTGTTGTCTCCCGGGGGCTCTCGGGTTATTCATTTTGGAAATCGGATAGGGCTTGAAAGAATAGCCAGAAAAGAGCAATCTGATACCGTCAGCATTACGGAAACATGGTGGAATGAAACTCATGGCTGGGCAGTTACATTAGAATGTTATCTGGTAAATAGAAGAGGCGGTGGAGTATGTTTTTTTTTATTATAAGGAAGTATGTTCATGTAAGGATTGATGAAAATGTGTAGAGTGAAATTTGCAGTGAAGGTAAAAGCACAACAAAACTTTGGTAGGAATCTGCTATAAACCACATACATATTTGTGAGATTAAGGAAGCCAAACAACTTTAGCAAATAGAAAAGGCAGTAAAACAAGGTCATGTTGTATTACTTATAATAAATGTGTTTATTATTTATTCATTATCTCAACATAGAATGGAAACACGTTTCTGCGTGTGATAAAGACAATGAAATGACTTAAATTAATGATGTACCAACAAGGAAAGGGGCACTACGGGACCTAGTAATATAAAATAATCCGGCAATGATTAATATTCCAATGAGGAAAGCTTTGGGAAGCAGTAATCATATTTGCAATAATGTATTAAAAACAGCATTATGTTAAATCAACAAAAACTCTTAATTTTAGAAAGGAAGATTTTAGTCAACCAAGGAATAATCTGCAAGGAATACAATGGGATGAAGTTATTGCATGAAAAAAATACAGAGGATAAATCGTCAATCTTTAAAAGCTTATTAGATGAGTGCATTTTATACCACTGGGTAATATTAAATAAATACATCTAAACCAATGTGGCTAATTAAACCGGTAGGGGAAGAAATAGAAAGGATGCGGCAGGCATTTTGATTGTTGAAGTCAGAAAGGACAGAAGCATATCTGAATTATAAGGAATGTACAAAAAGTTGCAAAAAGTACTACAAATCAGAGCTGGGTGTACTTTCTCTACAGAAAGACTTGGGTAGATGGAAGCTTTGGCAGTAAAAGGCAAGTGTGGTTTAATACAAATAAGGTAATGCAGTAGCAAGAATAACCATGCTACCTGTACATAGAAATAAAAATTGAAAAGATTAGAAGGATTTAGGATTGCGTGTATACTGCTGGCTTAGCAATAGTACTCAATGTCAGGCTGTGGCTGCAAAGGCGAATAGGATATTATCTGCTGTATATATTATCTTGTATTTAAAGTGGGGTATGGATGCATAATTTGCCACTATATAAATACATAGTAAAACCACACCTTGAAAATGGAATACAGTTTTTGGCACCACTCCATAAAAAAGACATTGTGGAACTAGAAAAAGTGCGATGAAGAGCCACCAAATTAATAAAGAGGATGGAAGATCTGACTTGTGTAGAAAGTCTACTCAAATTATGCTTTTTTACATTAGAAAAGAGGCATCTAAGAGGGGAAATGATAACTATTTGCAAATATATTCAGGGACAATACAAGGAGCTTTCAAAAGGGCAGTACAAAGGACTCGGGGGCATCCCTTAAGGTTGGAGGAAAGGAGATTTCACCAGCAACAAAGGAAAGGGTTCTTTACAGTAAGGGCAGTTACAGTGTGGGATTCATTACCCATGGAGACTGTGATGGCAGAGACAGTATATATCTTTCATAAAAGGACATACAGGGATATACAGAATAAGTAAACATGGGAAGGATGTTGATCCAGGGAGAAATCTGATATCTGGAGTCAGGAAAGAATGTATTTGTCCCCTTGCGAGACATCATTAGATAATGTTTCACTGGGGTTTTTTGTCTGCCTTCCTCTGCATGAATATAAAATACAAATATAGGATAACGTATCTTAATTTATTAAATTACTAGCTGAGAGACCCGGCGTTGCCCGGGATGTAAATGCGTAATAGGTAGTATTATTTATAACTCGTGGAACAATAGGTGAGTATTTGTTGTAAAGGTTTCGGGGGGGGAGAAAGGGGAGCGGGGGGGGAAAAAGGGGAGCGGGGGGGGGAAAAGGGAGCGGGGGGGGAGAAAGGGGAGCGGGGGGGGAGAAAGGGGAGCGGGGGGGGAGAAAGGGGAGCGGGGGGGGGGAGAAAGGGGGAGCGGGGGGGGGGAGAAAGGGGAGCGGGGGGGAGGAGAAAGGGGAGCGGGGGGGAGGAGAAAGGGGAGCGGGGGGGGGAGAAAGGGGAGCGGGGGGGGGGAGAAAGGGGAGAAAGGGGAGCGGGGGGAGGGAGAAAGGGGAGCGGGGGGGGAGAAAGGGGAGCGGGGGGGGGGAGAAAGGGGAGAAAGGGGAGCGGGGGGGGGGAGAAAGGGGAGCGGGGGGGGGGAGAAAGGGGAGCGGGGGGGGGAGAAAGGGGAGCGGGGGGGGGGAGAAAGGGGAGGGGGGGGGAGAAAGGGGAGCGGGGGGGGGGGAGAAAGGGGAGAAAGGGGGGGGGGGGAGAAAGGGGAGCGGGGGGGGGGAGAAAGGGGAGCGGGGGGGGGGGAGAAAGGGGAGCGGGGGGGGGGAGAAAGGGGAGCGGGGGGGGGGAGAAAGGGGAGCGGGGGGGGGGGAGAAAGGGGAGCGGGGGGGGGAGAAAGGGGAGAAAGGGGGGAGGGGAGAAAGGGGGGAGGGGAGAAAGGAGAGCGGGGGGAGGGGAGAAAGGGGAGCGGGGGAGGGGAGAAAGGGGAGCGGGGGGAGGGGAGAAAGGGGAGCGGGGGGAGAAAGGGGAGCGGGGGGGAGAAAGGGGAGCGGGGGGGGGAGAAAGGGGAGCGGGGGGGGGAGAAAGGGGAGCGGGGGGGAGAAAGGGGAGCGGGGGGGGGGAGAAAGGGGAGCGGGGGGGGGGAGAAAGGGGAGCGGGGGGGGGAGAAAGGGGAGCGGGGGGGAGAAAGGGGAGCGGGGGGGAGAAAGGGGAGCGGGGGGGGGGAGAAAGGGGAGCGGGGGGGGGAGAAAGGGGAGCGGGGGGGGGGAGAAAGGGGAGCGGGGGGGGAGAAAGGGGAGCGGGGGGGGGGAGAAAGGGGAGCGGGGGGGGGGAGAAAGGGGAGCGGGGGGGGGGAGAAAGGGGAGCGGGGGAGAAAGGGGAGCTGGGGGGGGAGAAAGGGGAGCTGGGGGGGGAGAAAGGGGAGCGGGGGGGAGAAAGGGGAGCGGGGGGGAGAAAGGGGAGCGGGGGGGGAGAAAGGGGAGCGGGGGGGGAGAAAGGGGAGCGGGGGGGGAGAAAGGGGAGCGGGGGGGGGAGAAAGGGGAGCGGGGGGGGGAGAAAGGGGAGAAAGGGGGGAGGGGAGAAAGGGGGGAGGGGAGAAAGGGGGGAGGGGAGAAAGGGGGGAGGGGAGAAAGGGGGGAGGGGAGAAAGGGGAGCTGGGGGGGGGAGAAAGGGGAGCGGGGGGGGGGAGAAAGGGGAGCGGGGGGGGGAGAAAGGGGAGCGGGGGGGGGAGAAAGGGGAGCGGGGGGGGGGGAGAAAGGGGAGCGGGGGGGGGGAGAAAGGGGAGCGGGGGGGGGGAGAAAGGGGAGCGGGGGGGGGGGAGAAAGGGGAGCGGGGGAGGGAGAAAGGGGAGCGGGGGAGGGAGAAAGGGGAGCGGGGGGGGGGAGAAAGGGGAGCGGGGGGGGGGAGAAAGGGGAGCGGGGGGGAGAAAGGGGAGCGGGGGGGAAAAAGGGGAGCGGGGGGGAGAAAGGGGAGCGGGGGGAGAAAGGGGAGCGGGGGGGGGGGAGAAAGGGGAGCGGGGGGGGGAGAAAGGGGAGCGGGGGGGGGGGGAGAAAGGGGAGCGGGAGGGGGGAGAAAGGGGAGCGGGGGGGGGGGAGAAAGGGGAGCGGGGGGGGGAGAAAGGGGAGCGGGGGGGGGAGAAAGGGGAGCGGGGGGGGGGGAGAAAGGGGAGCGGGGGGGGCTGGAGAGCAGTGGGCATATGTATTGTCATAATTTATGTATGGGCATTTCCCCCCCCTCATCCGTGCGTCCTT